>NC_080790.1:23425420-23728450 GCF_028018385.1 Neofelis nebulosa
GCTCTAAAACAGTATCTCCCATTTTCCTTCCTTAGTTTTTTTCTATGACATTAACACATTGAAGAGACCATGACAGTTGTCTTATAGAATGAGCCACATGCTGGATTTGGTTGTTTCCCTGTCGTGGATATAACTTATTCTATCTTCTGTGTTTTCTATAATCTGGATGTTACAACTCAGTATTATCCAATAGAATATTTTCTGTGATGATGGAAATGTTCTCTGAGATGTCCAATATGGTAGTCAACAGCTACGTGTGGCCACTGAGCACTTAGAATGTAGACATCATGGCTGCATAACTGAATTTTAAATTATATTTAATTTTCATTCATTAATATACATTGAAATAGCTGCATGTGGCTAGTGGCTATGGTACGGAGCAGCACGGATCTTAAGGCTTCATTAGATTTAGGTTTAATGGTTTCGATAAGACTTCAAAGATGACACTGTATACTTCATATTGTAACACCTCAGGAGGTGAGATAATGATACATTGTCCCACTATTAGTGATGCTAGTTGAAAAAAAAGCTTTATTGAGGTATAATGTACAATCAGTAGCATACATTCTAAGTATATAGGTGAATGGGTTTCAACAAATCTTTTGTTTTGTTTCTTAACGTTTATTTTGAGAGAGAGAGTGCAAGTGGGGGAGGAGCAGAGAGAGAGGGAGACACAGAATCTGAAGCAGGCTCCAGGCTCCAGGTTCTGAGCTGTCAGCACAGAGCCCGACACAGGGCTCGAACTGAATTTTACGAGATCGAAGTGTGAGATCATGATCTGAGCTGAAGTCAGATGCTCAACCGACTGAGACACCCATGTGCCCCTCTGGTTTTAGCATTTAAAGCTAAGTTTTCCCTTTGCTACAACCCACAAATTTTGACAGGCTGTATTTTCATTTTCATTCAGCACAAAACATTCTCTAATTTCTCTTTTCTCTTGTGAGTTCTCCTGCGACTCATGGATTATTTAGAAGTGTGATTTTTCATTTCCAAATATTTGGGGATTTCCTGAGGATCTCTCTATTATTACTTTCTAATTTAATTCTGTTATGGTAAGAGAATATCCTCTGTATGACTTAATTCTTTACACTTACTGAGGCTTGTTTTATGGCCCACTACATAATCTACCTCAGTGAATGCTTCTCTTGCACTCGAAAAGAATGGGTGTTTGCTATTGTTCAGTAGAATGTTCTATAAATATCAATTAAGTCAAGTTGTTTGATGGTGTTGTTCAGGTTTTCTACTTTTTGTGTCTACTTATCCTATCCATTATTGAAAGAGGTCTACTGAAGTATTCAAGTGTAAATATGCGTTTGTCTGTTTTTCCTTGCGTTCTGCCAGTTTTGGTTCCGTATATTAAGGTTCATCATTGGGCACGTCCACATTTAGGATTGCTGTGTCTTCTTGATGAATTGGCCCCTTTGTCATTGTGGAATGTCCCTCTTTATACCTGGTGGAAGCTCTTGTTCTAATGTCTGCATTTTCTGATATTAACGCACCATTGCCACTTCCCTTATGTGTATTGTTTGCACAATATATTAAATCTCTTTCCATCCTTTTACTTTTTGCCTGTGTTTAAAATTTTATTTAATTTATTTATTTTAATTTTTTTAATGTTTATTTATTTTTGAGAGAGAGACAGAGTGTGAGTGGGGGAGGGGCAGAGAGCGAGGGAGACCCAGAATCTGAAGCAGGCTCCAGGCTCTGAGCATCATTGGATGCTTAACCGACTGAGCCACCCAGGTGCCCCTGTGTTTTAAATTTTAAAGTGATGCCTTGTAAGCAGCATATAGTTGGGTTTTGCTTTTGCCCAGTCTGACTCTTTCTTCCTTGAATGTTTAGACCATGTTCATTTACTGTAGTTATCAGAATGATTGGGATTAAATGTACCATCTTGCTATTAGTTTTCTATTTGTCTCTTCTGGTCTTTGTTCCCTCTGTCTTCTTCTTTTGTTTAAATAAACACTTGGAGGCTTCTTTTTTTTTTAACATTTATTTATTTTTGAGAGAGAGAGAGAGAGAGAGAGAGAGAGAGAGAGAGAAAGGGAGAGAGAGAACAAGCACACAAGCAGGGGAGGGGCAGAGAGAGAGAGGGAGAAACAGAATCTAAAGTAGGTTCCAGGCTCAGAGCTGTCAGTGCAGAGCCTGATGTGGGGCTTGAACCCATGAACCACAAGATCATGACCTGAGCCAAAGTCCAATGCTTAACCGACTAAGCCACCCAGGGCACCCCTTCCCCTTCTTTTTGTGACTTTTGGATAAATAGTTTTAAAAATTCCACTTTAGTGGCACCTGCATGGCTCAGTTGGTTAAGCAAGTCTCTTGATTTAGGCTCAGGTCATGTCTCATGGTGGGTTGTGAGATCGAGACCCACTTTGGGCTCAGTGCTGGGCATGGAGGCTGCTTACGATTCTCTCTGGCCTCTTCTGTCTCTCCTTCTGCCACTCCCCTGCTCACACCCTCTCTCTCAAAATAATTCCACTTTATCTTCACCATTGTCTTATTCGCTCTACTTCTTTGTTTTATTACTTTACTGATGGCTCTAGGTTTCCACATGCATCACAATATGCATGACCCTATGGGTCCCTAGTGAATGCCCTGAGTTATCAACAAGGACTCTCCATTCTGGTTAGTCGGAATGCTGGTTAAATGCTGTGTGAGTTCTGGGAACTCTTCCGCTCACTGTTTCTTGGTAGCTCTTTGTCTGACCTCCTGGAATTTCACTTTACACACGAGCATCTTGGTATTCATAAAAGCTCAAGGGCACACCTAGGCAGAGTTGTTTGGAGCCATTTTTCCACCCACCTCCTTCTCCACCAGAACTCTGTCTTGTGACTTCCAGCTGCATCAGCTCCTCTGAACCCCCCTCTCTGTCTTCTCAACACAGCCGGATCGGGGGTCCCCTTCCCTGCTCTGTGGTCTGGAATGTGCCTCCAAGCAGATTCCTTCAGGCCTCACTACATCCGTTTCCTTTCCCTCAGGAATCGCTAGTGCTGCCTGTTGTCCAGTGTCTAAAAATAATGGTTTCATATATTTTGTCTGTTTTTCTAATTGTCTATCGTGGGAGGGTAAATCCGGTCTATGTTATTCCATCATGTCAGAAGGAGACGTCTCATTTAACTTTTGATTATTGATCTTTTTTATGTGGCTACATAGTCTTTATTACAGTAATTTAAAAATGCATATAAATAATCTACGTTCATAGTGGAAAACCTTGAAATACCAATTGAAATAAAAATCATCCATAATCCCTCCATCATGAAGTAAGCAGAAATAATGTTTTAGCATATATCCTTCCAGACTTTTCTATGAGCATATGTATCTATAAATATAAAAATAAGACCATACTATCCCCACCAGGACGATGGTTTATAACAGCTGCCTACTCCCCAAGAACGCAGGAGAAATGGTGCCCATTTTTCCTCTGTGTTATGACAGCTCATGAGTTTCTCAGGAGAGCCTACTGCATTTCAGAGACATTTGCAAGACTCTGGACTTGAGAACTTTCATGTGTACAAGAAAATCATATTTGTCTTTTGTTTCTTAAAGTCTGCAAGTTTGCAAATGTAAAACCTTTATAAGAGAAAGATTTTTATTTAATGAGAGAGAGAGAAAGAGAAGCAGTGGGTTTGACATTGTATTCTTAGGCCTCCCAAGGAGCTTGTCCTCAAATGTATTGTTTGAGGGGGCAAAGACAGAGAATATTTTTTTATGGATTGTCAGAGTTCAAGAAATTTGTTCAAGTCTGGACTGTTTATTGGTTTGGATCTTTTAAAGTTAAGAAAGAAAAAAACCCAAATAGGCCACTCTGCTTAAAAACTGTATACATTAAAGCTCTGTAACTCTTGTCTTATCTTAGGGCCTGCATGGGCCCTATCAGAGGGGGCCAGGCCTGGTGTGCCTTTTCCTATGAAGAAATTGAGTATGGCAAAAGCTTTGGAGCAGAGTGCTGAGGGTCCAGACCCCAGCACTTCCTCTGTGAGCTTTGGCAAGCCCTTACCTTCCCTGAGTACCAGCGTCCTCTTCCACAAAATCAAAGTATGTAACATCTCCGAAAGGTGGCTGTCAAGATGCATTAAAATAAGGTTTCTAGTGTATCCAGTGGCCAGCAGCACATGAAGGTTCAGTAAAAAGCCTCAGAGATGTTACAAAACTAGCCGAAGACCACAGAGCCAGCAGAACATCAAGTACAAAACCACTGCTCCCAACCCGAAGTGTATTCATTCCCCCGTCTTCATCTATTTTCCAGTTAAGGCCTCTCTTTTTAAACAGCTTAAATTGTTGCTTTCCCCCCATAACACTGCAAATTCTCCATGTGACCACCTTGGCTTCTATATTCAGAGACGTGCTGTGCTGTCGTAGATGTTCTCTTTTTGGCTCTGTTTGTCCTCTCTCACGCTGTCTCCCCCACGCCCCACCCCACCGGGTCGGCCCTCTTTCTCAGTGTGTCTCTTTGGAGGAGACGAGGCCATTTTCATCCTTTATACCTTTGCCCTCCTCCTCCAACCTACACACATCCCAAGGATGTGTTTCTGGGGAAGCACTCCCCTGTCACTCACAGGGTCCTTAGAGAGTCATTGCTTCTGCCGTGGTCATGGTATTTCAGAGGGCCCCCCAAGCAGGCTCACCCTGCCTCTGGCAAGGGGAGGCCATCTCTCCACCGTCGTGCAGGCTCTGATAACACCAGCAAGAGAGAAATGCAGGCTATTTGCCCTTTGGTGTCGCCGGGAGGATGTGCCATTTCTGTTTGCAGCAACGATGACAAATGTCCATCTGTGTTTTATGGTGAAGCGTCAGGCTACTTTGTGCACAGAGAGGTTTCAGGAAGATTCTGGCTGGGCTTTAGGAGTTCTGCAAGGTTTGCATTGCACCGCGTGCTACCTCTAGGGGCTGAGACTTGCCATGCCACCTGCAGTTCTGGTTTTCGCCCCATTGAAAGGTGAGTATGTTGGGTCTGGAATTGCCTGGCAGGATGTGGGGCACAGTAGTGGGTGCTACAGATGACTCAGAGGCAGGGGGTCTTGGGCTAGGGTGGCCACCTTTCCCACCTGCAGAAGTTGGAGGCCACAGCCTTTCTGTGTCCAGTGAGGCAGGACATGCTCACACTAGTGGGGCAAATGAGGATTCTAGAAGACTAGAGTCCTAAAGGCACTTGGGTTATTAATGCTAGTGGGTTCTTTTTGTACCCATGCTGGTATACAAAAACCAGGGGTGCCTGGACAGTTGAGTGTCCGACTTCAGCTCAGGTCATGATCTCATGGTTCATGAGTTTGAGCCCCGCATAGGGCTCTGTGCTGACAGTTCAGAGCCTGGAGCCTGCTTCAGATTCTGTGTCTCCCTCCCTCTCTGTCCCTCCCATGTTGGCACGTGCTCTTTCAAGAATAGATAAACATTAACAAAATTTAAAAACATTTTTCAAAAACAAACGAATGGAAAACATAAAAAACAAAAGTTTTGGAACCAGATAGACCCCTTTTGAATTCAGACTCTTGGGCTTCCTGACTATGAGATCTTTGACACATGGTTTTCCTTATCTCTTTTGCAGAATTAGAGACAAGCCATTATGTAAGAACCAATGTAACTTCTCTGACACATAGTAGGTGATTAGTGAATGTTAATTTCCTTTCTTTTTCTCTTCCCTAAATTTGGATTAGCTTTGACGTGATTCTTATAACGGTGCTAGGACGTAAGCAGGGAAAATATTTTTATTCCTGTTTTAGAGATGAGAAAATGGGGTACAGAGGCATTTACTGATCTGCACAAGGCCACCGGGACAAGCTGGGTCCCCGACGTCCTGACAGTACAGGAGAACTGCTAGGAAACTAGATAAGTTGGTTTTTGATCCTGGCCCTACCGCTGCTGTCTGGATGATGCGCTGTGCCTCAGTTTCCTCATCTGCAAAGTGGAGGTAGTTAGAGTATGTACCCCCAAGGATTGTTGTGGGGATAAATGAGCTAGTGTCTATAAAGTGCTTAGACTGGCAACTAAGGGTGGCTCTGATTATTAAATGCCCCATTACCAGGCCTGCCCCCATGGGCTTGTTTTCAGATATTTGGGTATTCCTGGAGGGTGTCCTTTAGAATTCTGGTTTCCTGCGTATTAATAAGGGGTAGAGGGAGTTAGCATCCATCTACGTCACACTGCTTCTCTGTGAGAGCGTGTGTACTGTGAGGGCCCCGTGTGCTCACGTGAGTGCCACATTAGGACCTACCGTGAGCTCACAGCTGGCATCTACTCCATCAGTAGACCTGGGCTGGCGTTAGGCTGTCTGCCTATGCGTCCCTACATGACTGTGGTTCGGGGCGAGTTTGCTCTTTATTTTCAACTGGCAACTGACAAGCACCCAAAATTGATTCATATCCATGGTAACTGTCACCCAGAGGAACAGTAAGAAACAAGAGTCTTTTCTTTCCATACTCATCAGATAGAGCCGGGTACCCAGAGACCATCAGGCCTGGTTAGTCTCTTTGGAGAGGATGTGGGTGTCTCCTCCTGCTTGTCTCTCTCTCCCCCCAGGGAGTCCTGGCTGACTACTCAAGGCTGCTGGAGACCAGCAGGCCTGGAAATTATAGAACCGGGCCTGGGACTCCTCGCCTTTGAAAATGCCCCTGAAGCCTGGCGCCTCAGGTAATGGGTGGGTGGTTTGGGGAACTGTTTGTCGGTTGTAGTCTGGAGGGGGCCGAAATTACTCAGAAAAGCTTGCATTTGTGGTAGTTGATAATTTTTAGAGAGAAGATTGGTGGTGGTGGTTGTCAGGGAGATCCTCAATCGACTGTGTGATGGTAGGAAGACATGTTCTGTCTCTCTTTTATATCTTCTCTGGGGTATTTTTTCTCTGAAGGGCTTTTCCTTCTCTTCTGCTTCTGATGACTTTTCAGGAGGGAAGTAACGGTGTCCTGGTACCAGCTGGTGAGGGAGATACACACCTTGACTCATCTGAACAACTTTCTTGAGATCTGATTTGTTCTTGATGGTCCCAAGAGGTAAAATATGATTAATAAAAATTTGAATTACAAATTTGTTACTCACTTGGGCTCAAGTTCTGGGCTAGTTGCCCTGCAAACTTTGAAAGAGATCAGAACATTGATTTGTAACATGTGTTCCTCAGAACTCTGGTCCTAAGACATATTTCATGAACAAACATGTCTTCTATGTCACACAGATCTAGAAATTGCTTCATATGGGTCTATGGTCATATGTATTTGGAAACCACTTCATCCTCTACCCCCTTATTAGAGCATTACAATACATAGAACCTATTAAGGGTCCTGAGACATCATCTAGTTAAGAAACTAGTTCAACATTAGTTGAGTTTATGTTTCCCAAACTGCTTTTACTGGAATTTTTTTTTTGTATTCATATTTATTCCACAAAATACAACTGGAGGATAGCTGGGCTGACATTCCCTATTCATTCTATGTTCCAGAATGCAGCTGGAATGAAACAGAATTCACTTGGAATGCAGGGGACTGCATCTCCATTTTCCCCACGTTCCAGAGCTGTGGAGTGATAAATGTTCTTAGTGGGGGGCTGGGGAATGGAAGGCTGAGTGGGGGAAGGCTGGATCCCTAGTAAGCATCCTGTAAGGATGCTGTATGGCTGCCATCTCCTCCCACATCCCTAAGGATAGAGAGTTCACTGCTTCCTGGGGAAGCCATTTGTTAGCATGCCAGAAAGCACAACGTCCTGCACGTATGTTAAGTGGTGCCCTGACCTGTGGAGTTGTGCAGCCGAGCCCAGTTTCACTGTGGCTTATTATCCCTTCAGTGGCTCAATGGAGCCCTCACATTCCCCCCTGAGTCCATCTTTTCTATGTCTTCACACTTCTTTATGTGATGTTATGGCCTTGTAGTCACATTCTCGTTCCTCTGGATGGGCTTTGGTTTGCTGATATCCTTCCCGCAGTGCAGTAAGGAGAAGCAGATCTGAATGCAGACTGAACATTTCCTTTCAGTCCCTAGAGCAGCTCCTGCTCCCAGTCCCTGGTGGAGAAGGGGTCAAGCTCTCACTGCTTGCCTTTCTCCTAGGGCAGCAACTTTTATGTGTAGGTTCTTTGATTGGACTGTCCATGCCACACAGGTCCACACCAAAGATGTGATTTGTATTCACATGGGCTAAATTAGGTGTCATCCCTAGTGAGGAGGATTTGTCAAGACTTTCCATTTTAGTCGTTCTGTTCTCAGCACAAGGATCTTTGGATAGAAAGTTCCAGTACACAAATTGCCTTGTGATTTAGGAAACTGTCACCTTCAAGTAATAGAAAACCCTCCTCAAAATGTCTTAAATAATAAAGAAACTTTGCCAACACACCAGTTGGCATTTGATAGTAAGTTTTGCAGCTTGCTTGACCCAGTGTCTCAAAGTGCCTCAAACATACCTCTTCACTTTGTCCCTTGATTGTTTCCAATTGTGTGATCTGTGTATGAAGGTTTTTAAGCCTTTGGAACATTCTCTTTCACTCTACGTGCCTGCCCTGCTCCAGGGAGAATGGCCTATTACCTTTACCCATATTTTCAATCTTTCCTTATTCTTTCTTCATTCCTGATGTCTCCAATTTCCTTCTTTTGTTTCCATTTTGTTTGAAGAACTTCCCTTAGCCATTCTTTTAGGGTAGTTCTGATGGTGACAGATTCTCTTCGTTTCTTTTGTGTAAGGATGTCTTGATTTCAGTTTCATTCCTGAAGGATATTTTTGCTGGGTATAGAATTCTGAGCTAACAGGTTTTTTTTTTTTTCTTTCAAGATTTTTTTTTTTCTCTTTGTCTACTTTTCTGAACTTTGGTTGTGATATTTCCTGGAGTATATTTCTTTATTTAGAGTTTTCTCAATTCTTGAATCTGTAGATTAAAGTCTTTTACTATATTTGGGGAACTTTCAGGCATTTCTTTGAATACTTTTTAGCTCCACACTCTTTAGCCCCCATACTCACTCTAGTAGTACAAAGGTTAGAGCTTTGGTTATAGTCCCACAAGTCCCTGATGCTCTGTTCCTTTCTTGTCAGTCTGTTTTCTCTGTTATTCATATTGGGTAACTTCCATGTTCTCCCTTTAAGTTTATTGATTCTGCCCTATGGCATAGTCATATTCACATTGAGGTTTTTTTAATCTCAGTTGTATTTTTCAGTTCTAAAATTTCCAATTGGTTCTTCTTTATATCTTCTATTTCCTCACTGAGACTTTCTACTTTTTTATGTGCTTCGAGTATATTCATCAAAACATTTTATGATGGCTGCTTTAAAATCCTCATTTTCTGTATCATTTTGGTGTTGTATCACTGATTATCTTTTATTATTTAAGTTGATATTATCTTTGTTCCTGGTATGAAGAGTAATTTTCAGTTGTATCTTGAGTATTTGAGTGTTATGTGGTGAGACTGGAGATCCTATTCAGGCTCCTTTTCTGTAGATAGTCATGCTATCTAGGTGTAGCCCACAGATCTGGATAGGGATGGATGTTCAGTTTCCCACTGGGCCCCACTGGCACCATCCCAGCAAAAGCAGGGCACTGCCTCCCACTGTCATGCCTTGCCTCACTTCCAAAGGGTGGGGGTGGAAGTTCCATTCCCACTGCACCCTGCTGTGTGGCACCTTAAAAAGAAAAACAAACATACAGAAATGTACACATATCCTAAGAATGTGATCATAAGCTTGATGAATTTTCACAAACCGGAAATGTGGGGGCATTTTAAGAATTTTCTTATTTCTTTGCATACTCTTATAAAAATGTATCAAACTCTTTTTCTCTAGTAGCTCCCAGAATTATTTGCTCACTTATTGATTCTTTCTCTCCTTCTACCCTTTATCTCTCTCTCTCTTTTTTAAAAAAATTTAAATGTTTTTTAATTTATTTTGAGAGAGACAGAGACAGAATGAGAAAGAGAATCTCAAGCTGGCTTCACACAGTGTGTGAAGAGCCTGATGTGGGGCTTGATCCCATTAACCACAAGATCATGACCTAAGCTGAAATGAAAAGTTGGATGATTAACTGGCTGAGCCACCCAGGTGCCCCATTTCTCTTTCTTTAGATTCATTCTTTCATTTCATTTATTTATTCATTTATTCCCATATTAATTTTCCTTCCTCCCATCACTTCTCCCTCCTATCCATCCATGCATCCATCTATGTATCCATCCATCCATCCATCCATTATTGAAGGAACAAGTATCCTCCCTCATCTTCTTTCCTGTGACTGTGGGGCAGTGAGCTTCTCTCCCCTAACATTCTGTGTTCTCTCTTTCTGTGGGGGGAAAGGCTGGAGGGGGCATGCCCCATGTGGGGTAAGGGGCTGGCTTATCTTGGGAGAAGTCCCTGAGGGGCTGGGCCAGAAGCAGCATAATCAGAAAGCCTCAGTCCATGCCCTGTTACTATCATTGATTTCCTTTGAGACCTTCTGGGCCTCAGTTTCCCTCATCTGTAATATGAAGGGTTTGACTTGGTCCTTTCTTTGACCCTGTGGCTCAGGTTGCCTATATTATTTTGGAGTTTCTCAGGAACTTCCCAGGAATGAGACAGGCCACAGGGGGATGCCAGTTGAGTGGGGCCTATTCTGTGCTTTTGAGAGTGTCTGAGCACCTGCACCCAGCCTGTACTGCAGTCAGCACCTCCCCGGCTCTCATAGGCTGGGCTCTGAGGTCTGGGCTGGAGTAAGAAGGAACATGAGTGATATTTTGGGAGGATGAGTCAGCCCAAGTGTCAGTCTAGAAACGGGCCAGCTTGGCTCCACTGTTCTACTTCTCTGTGTGGGGGTGTGTGGCATGTGGAAGGAAGGGAGAACTCCAGCCTTTCTCCTCAGCCTGGGGTGGGACCCAGGATACAGGGGCATCTGGCCTCCAGGATGACCTAGAGGTCATCCAGTGCCTGATCCCCTTGTTTCATAATGAAAGAAGCCCAGGGAAGACAGGGACTTGCCAAAAGTCACACAATAAAGTTGATGACAGGCTCAGGACTGGGACCAACCCCGTTGCCTCCTTGTCTTGAACCCTTGGTCTGGTCACGTGCTAATCATCAGTAAATTGGACTTGCTTTATCCTGAGAGGTGGGAACACAAGGCCTAGCCTGGGCCTTCACCCCCACAGGGTCTCCACCAGGAGGTACTTGCCCCACCTGCTGCCTGTGAGGTAACCTCTCCTTGTGGCTAGGACAGGGCTGTTTTTTTTTTTAAATTTTAAATGTTTATTTATTTCTGAGAGAGAAAGAGAGGGAGAGAGAGAGAGAGAGAGAGAGAGAGAGAGAGAGAGAGAGAGAGAGATGGAGTGCAAGCAGGGGAGGGGCAGAGAGAGAGGGAAACACAGGATCCAAAGCAGGCTCCAGGCTGTGTGCTGTCACGTAAGCAGAGGTTGATGCTCAACCAACCAAGCCACCCAGATGCCCCAGTGCTGGTTTTTAATGGGGAAGTACTGGTCAAGGGGTGGCTCCAGACCCCCCTTCCCCTCTTCCATATAATGTATGGTGCTCAGACTCCGGTCTGTAGCCTGGAGGTAACATTCCCAATGTCTGCTCCTGGGAAAAGCAGTGAATGTTGCAGGGAAAGGGAGCTCCATGCCACTAACTGTCCCCTGTCTTCCACATCACCAGGGTTCATGTCACTTCCATCACATGACTGAGGGTCTACTGGGCACTCTGGCTGGGGCTAGCGTCTAGGGAGCTCACGGCCTAGGGTGCGTGTGGAGCTGGCTGGGGGCAGGGGCGGGTGGACGATGGCAGTTCAGTGTGCTGAGTGGAGTCGTGACAGGTCCATGCAGGGGCTGGAGAAGCAGGGGAGATCCTGGGGGTGTCAAGGAGGGCTCCTCGAAGGGGAATGGGACTCGGCCAGAGGCAACATGTATATGTGTAGGGGTAGGAGAGAGGCTTTTTCTCAGTTGTGTATTTAGATGTTTATTTGCATATTTTAATCAGACCTCCAGATATTTTGCAATGGGAAGTGTGTTCAGGGTATTTGGTCTTTTACATTGCTGGGAATAGAAGCAGTTTAATTTATTAAGGGCCAGGAGGACCCTCAGTGACATTTTCATTGAGGAAATAGGGTCAAAATATAATCGTCCATTCACCAAATCATGTGTTGAAAGTTTTAGGATATCAGTTTTTGAGATCTTGAGCTGCTTGCTGGGTAGACAAGGGCTATCCTCTGTGGCTGTGGAGGGGACTACTTATCTGCTCTGTACAAGAGCCCTTTTCCCAGCTTGTGATTGTGCACAGTCCGTCAGTCCATTTAATTCATTCATTTCAAGTATTTATTCAGTGCCTTCTAGGGCAGGCTGAGCCTCATGCCTTGTGTCTAGTGTAGGGAGACAATCACTCATGGTCCTTGTGTTCGGGGAACTCACAGAACAGTGGGGGACACCCCTACAGAGTCATAAGCTCACCAGAGATTCAGTGAGATGACAGGAAACATAGGGAGCGGCCGGAGACAGCCTCCTGCTCAAATTGGGTGGTTGGAGGGGTTCACACAGGGATGGGCAGGATGCTGAGAAACGGGGTAAGCTCTGGGGCTGACTGGTCATTCTGGGCACCTGGACCACCCCTGGGCTTGAAGGGATTAGTTATAGGACTGCAGAAATGTAGCCGGCTGCCTGTCAGGAGCCGTGACCTTCCAGTGAGGGGCACAGCCAGCCCAGCATGACTGCATAGGGCTGAAGCAGGGGGAATAGGACCCTGGTGCCCCCTCCTGTCTCCCACTGGCCAAACCCAAGGGAGCCAGAAGGCAGGGAGCCTGGAGTGAAGGGGGAGAGGGGACCCTTGGGGAGTGGGAGATATCCTGCACACAGACTTGCTGCAGGAGGGGAAGCTTCTCCCAGGAAGGGTGCTGGAACTCTTTAGCAGTTTCCTGGTCCTTATGTAAAAAGTCCTGCACACTGGGCAGCTGAGAAGAGTGACAATTTATCGGCTTATCGTGCTGTAGCCCAGAAGTCCAAAATCAAGCTGTTGGCAGGGCCAGGTCCCTCTGAAGGTGCTGGGGAAGGATGTTCCAGGCTTGCTTCCGGCTTTTAGTAGTTGGTTGGTTGTGGCAGCCTAACTCCAAACTTCCCACGGCATTCTGCCTGTGTGTGTGTGTGTGTGTGTGTGTGTGTGTGTGCATGCGTGCATGCCTGCGAGCATGTGTGTATATATACATGTGTGTGCATGTGTGTGAGTGTGTGTATGCATGTGTGTGTATGTGCTCCTGCATGCATGTGTGTATATATATGCGTGTGCATGCACGTGTGTATGCATGTGTATATGTGTGTGTGCACATGTGTGTGTGAGTGTGTGCATACATGTGTGTATGTGTGTGTGCACATGTGTGGGCGCCTGTGTGGGCATGTGTGTGCTATGCAGGGGGAGCTATTAAACAGAACCATGAGTCCTGAGAGCCACGTGTTTGGGGATCTTGCAGGTGGCTTAGATGACGTTGAGAACTGGGGTCTCTTTCCTCACCCCCTTCACCTGTGCCCCGTAGGTTCCCACCCCTGGAACTCCTCTGCCTGTGCCCTGGAGACTCTTCTATCAGGAGTCCATCCAGGCTTTGTGGGGCTTGGTGCTTAAACAATTTGGGAGCTTCACTAAGAAAGAAGGCAAAATTAGATCTGAAAGTATTTATTAAGGATGATAAAAGAAATCACAACAAAGTACTGGGGCAGGGGATTCAAGTCCCTTTCTTCTGGGATCTCTTCAGACGAGTGACCAGAAAGCTTCCACAGGGCAGCCTGCCACCATGCCTCCACTCGCCCATCGAGGCAACTATCCTGGCTCCTAAGGCCCCAGGCTGGGAGTCCAGCAGCTTCAGTATCTCCCACCCCCTGCTGGCACCTGGCCAGCTCCTTACCCTTTGGCTTCAGGTTGACACCACATCTCATGGCCCCCAGGTTCACTCTCTTCACGTGGTCAGAGTAACCGTGAGCGTGTGACTCACCGAGTGCCTGTTCCTTGCGCGAGTGCTTTCCGAGGGTCAAACACACCAGGAGGGCAGAGCCGTGCTCCTCCCTGCTTGGCACGTGGGGAAACTGGGGCTCTGAGAGCTCGTTTCTTGTCCAAGGTGACGCGGTGGCTGGGGTCAGATCCAGTCTGCCTCCAGGGCTCTGTTTCTCAAGGGCTGAGCCAACTGTACCTCCCTTATTATGGGTAATGCAGGAATGCAGTGGGGGTCTCTCTCCATCACTGGGCTCCCAAGGGCAAACCGTAGTCTCCCCTATTTCCAACATCTGGCAGAGAGCGGGGCGAAGCAGTCCTCAGGAGATACTTATGCTCAACTGTCCAGCGGGGTCAGCTTGGAGAGCAAGAGGCACAGGAAGAGACATGGTGGAAGGAAGACAGGATGGGGGCCAGGTTGGAGGAGCTTGTCGGAGGCGGTGCTAGGTGTGACCTTTTCCCAAGGACACTGGGAGCCACGAGGGGTGTCCAGCTGGGGTGTCCAATGGGGTGACCATTGGATCTGTATTTTGGAAGGTCTGACTCTCAGGCTGTGATGTGAGGATGGGTTTGCGGGGAGGCGCCCACCTGCCCTCTCCCAGCAGAGCTCAGGGACGTGGAGGCCAGGCTCGTCCCATCCCCACCCTGTCTGGCATCGCCACTGATGATTCACTCTCACTTATAAGTTATGAAACACGGGCCAGGGCTTGCCTTGCTGGGCTTCAGTTTTCCCATCTGTAAACTAGGGTTTCTTCACGCCTACCTCGCAGGGGGAATCCACTGCAAAGCACCCAGGAGCCTCTTCCTGCTGCCGGCTGCCACTGGTCCTGGTTGGGAGGAAGAACCTCCTTCCTGGGGCCTCTGCTAAAGGGAGCTCAGGAGCTCAGCTCACCGTGCCAGCTTGCCCCCTGAGGGGCTGTGGATGGGAGCAGCCTCCCCGTGGAGCCCAGTGGGCCTGTGGGGTTCTGGCACGGGGCTGGTGCCTGCCATGGGGGATCTCCTCAGTGCTTATGGGCTGGCCCTCCTGGGCCCCTCGTGAAGCGTGGTTAATGAAAGCTGCTCCTTCCAGGGCCTCAGGAGAGGCCCCCACGGGCCTGCCCTCAGTGGTGTCTCAGAGAAGAGGAAAGAACCCAGGAAAGTGCTGGAAAGGCCAGGAGAGGTTTCAATCAGTAAACCCCGGACACGTTTGATTCAGTCAGCAGGGCCTCCGGATGTGTGAACAGCCTCCCGCCAGCTCTCCTGCCCTGTGTTACGTACGCCTGCCTGTTTTCTCTGTAAAGACCCTCGGGGATCTGCCTAGAAAACTTCATAGCATCTTGGGTGAGTGGCTCTTTGCAGGGCTGCGTGAAGTCAATGAAGCCTCTGGCTGCCTCTGCCCCCACCCTGTGCCCCTTGGATGGTGAGGGTTAGAAGTGGGTAGGGTGAGGGGAGGGAGCAATTTTCATTCAAGGTAGGGCAACGTGAGCCTGGTGTTTCCATCCAAGGGCAAGGGCCCAGTGAGGAAGCATGCATGGGCTACTCAAGTTCACATTTTCCGAAAGCTGGGGCAGTGGGATCTGGCTTGAAGAGGAGGCCACAGGCTTCCTGGTATGCGTGTGTTTCTGGGGAAGGGCGCTAACTGAGGTGGGGGGCCTATGATGGGCTGGACGTAATCATAGTCTGTTACATGCCCATTGTGGCTACCCTATCAAGTCAGTATTGTTACCCCCATTTTATAGTTGAGGAGACAGAAGGTGAGGAAGGTTACGGACTGGCCAGAGGTCACACAGCTGGAAGAAGCAGGATCAGGATTCACAGCCAGTTCTGCCTCTTGCCAAGGCCTGGATGCTCAGACGACCTGCCCTTCTGCGCCTAGAAACAGCTTGAGAGCTGAACCGGAATTGGGCCCACAGGCCACTACAGCAAAACCAGGCGTCACAACGCGCATCCCAGCCCCAAGCCTGCCATGCATTCCCCTGCTGTGGTCACTACCCAGCGGGGCCCGGCTCTCTCTCTCCGGCAGCTCCCACAGGACAGGTTGGCCACTTGGGAGTGCCCAGTGCCCGGCTGGGCCCCAGGGGAAATGAGGCCAAGGGGCAATGTCTCCTGGCTCCTTCTCTCCCTCTTGCAGGAGCTGCGGGCTCCTTCAGAGCAGCGGTTGCTATGCAGCCTTGTTTATTCAAGGAGAGCGTGGTAGAGGCCAGCAGCGCACCAGCAGCAGGGCCAGGGGCCTGTCCTCTAGTCCGGGGCTGGCCAGGTGTGGGGCCACCTCATCCTTGCCCCCCTGGACTCCTGGGCCGCATCGTCCGTGGAGAGACCACAGAGCCTGGGCTTCTTCAGTGACAGGGGTTGGCCTCTTCGTGGAAAGGTGAGGAAGGGATGTGCGGGGGAAGGGGGTGGGGGATGGGTCAGCCCGCCAGGAGTCCTTGGAGGGGTGTTGAGGACCTGACCTGGAGCCAGGACAAAGGGCACCGATGGATAGAGGCTGTGGGACTGTGGGGGCGGTCCCTTCCTCTCTCTGGAGCCTGCTGCTCTCTGAGCCTGCGAGCCAAGAAACGGGGCTGCCCTTTCCTGCTGGCCATGGCCGCTGGCAGAGCTCCCCGTTTGGGGGTAAGCCCCACTCCCTGGGGCTGCCGAGAGCGAAGGTGCCAGAGGGATAAGGAAGGCTCTGTGTTAGGGGCCACCTCTCCAGGACAAAGGCCCACATTGGCCGGGGACCTTGAGGAGCACAAGAAGGGACTGTATGGCCAGTGCTCTGTGGGTGCAGTGCTAAGGGGGTCACAGAGCACAGGGGCACCCAGTCCCACCAGCAGGGATGTGTAGGACTGTAACCAAACCGGTCCTTTTTGTTTTTTAAAGTTTATTTATTCTGAGAGAGAGGGAGAGAGAGATAGAGAGAGAGAGAGAGAGAGAGAGAGAGAGAGAGAGAGAGTGTGTGTGTGTGTGTGTGTGTGTGTGTGCGCGTGTACACAAGCAGGGGAAGGGCAGAGAAAGAGGGAGAGAGAGAGAATCCCAAGCAGGCTCTGTACTGCAGAGCCCAAAGCGGGGCTTGATCTCATGAACCCTGAGATCATGACCTGAGCCAAAGTGAAGAGTCAGAGGCTTGGGGTGCCTGGGGGGCTCACTTGGTTGAGATCTGACTCTTGATTTCAGCTCAGGTCATGATCCCAGGATTGTGGGATCAAGCCCTCCTTGGGCTCCACACTGAGCGTGGAGCCTGCTTGGGAATCTCTCTCTTCCTCTGCCCCTCTCCCCTGCTTGTGCTGCTTCTCTCTTTAAAATGAAAAATAAAAATAAAAAAGGACCTACCTCAGGGTCACCTGTTGTCCTCAGGACCACCTCACAGGGATCTGACTCTGCTCACCTGCATGGATGCTTGGAAATTTATTACTTGTTGCGTACTCAACCTCTTGTCAACAGAAAGATATATAAAACTCATGAATTGTTTAAGGTAGAATTATAGGGGAGGCAGGGTGGCTCAGTCAGTTGAGGGTCTGACTCTTGATTATGACTCAGGTCATGATCTCATGGTTGTAGGATTGAGCCCCGTGTTGGGCTCCGTGCTGAGTGTGGATCCTGCTTAGGATTCTCTCTCTCTGTCGCTCTCTGCTCCTGCCCCACTCGTGCTCTCTCTCTCTCTCTCTCTCAAAAAAAAAGAAAAGAAAAGAAAAGAAAAGAAAAGAAAAGAAAAGGAAAGAAAAGAAAAGAAAAGAAAAGAAAAGAAATGTTTTTTAAGTAGAATTTGTGAATGTGTAGCCACTACTGCCCAGGTCAGGAAATAGACGCCCACTTAGGCAGCCTCCCGAAGCCTCCCCCACAGGCCCCTTCCTTATGGAAGCCACCTCCCTTCCCCTTCTGCTAGGGTTAACTGTATTCTCATTTCCCCTGGCTTTTCCATAAACTTTCACCATCTTTGTGTGCATGTCTAAGGTGTTTAATTCGGTCTTCTTTTGAACTTCATAGAAACAGAATGGCACCCTATGGAATCTTCTGTGCCTGGCTGGCTTCTTTCAGTAAACATGACACCGTGGGGCCACCAAGGGCGTTGAGGGGAGTAGTAATTTGTTCGTTTTCATTGCCGTGGAATATTCCATGGCATGAATACCCATAACTCTTTTCTCCAGTTTCCTGTTTCCACATTTTGGCCATTGCCAAATCAGAGCTGCTGTGGACGTTCTCATACTTCTTTCTTGGTTCACACATGTGAGGTTTTCTCCAGGGCAGGTGCCGAGGAGCAGACTTGCGGGGCATAGGGCTTGCACATCTTTAGTACCTAAGCCAGGCTGCTTCCCTCCGTGCCCGTGCTTGTGTCCCCCTCGCCAGCTGTGCATCAGAGCTCCGGCCACTCTGGGTCTCACCAACGCTTGGTGTTGTCCATCCAGAGGCTTAGTTGTTGGCGATCTTGGCAGACTGACACAAGTGTTCTGACTGACTAGCACTTCTCTGGTCAGGAATTGGGACTTGCCTTGCCGCTTTCTTACACCCTGCTTTCCTCTCTCTGGGGGAGGCCCCTTTCCCCTGGTCTCCTTGCTCAGCATCGTGCTATTTCCCAGCCTCCTCCGTTGTTCTCTCTGCTCTCCAGGCCCATCTGTCCCTAGACTAGACCGGGCTCCAGGGCGGCGATCTGGAAGTCTGATATTTCCACTGTGTCTGTGCTTCAAAACCTCTGGTTTTGGGCCCAACTTGCATCCCTTCTTGGGCCTTGGCTTTCCTTTCAGTAAAAAGGACAGAAGAACATGGCCCCTCCACAGAAGCCATCTCAGTTTCCCAGGCAAAACCTGGCACACGTTCTGGAGAGGCACCTGTAAGATTCGAGCTTTTGGTCAAGCAGAGTCCACTTTCTCCCGGGGCCGTGGGAAAAGGACAGAGCTGGTGGTCTGAAGCCTGCTGAGCTTCTTACGGGGAGACCTTTGTCAAGGGCCACTTCCTGGAATGTGACAGACATTTAGACACTGGGCATGGCCAACACAAGCTTGCCGAGATGCTGAGTGGAAGAGGTGTTTATTTCTTCTCAGCCCTTTCTGGTCCTCTCGTACCTGTAAGTGCTCACAGACTGTGGTTTGATGACTGGAGCTCCAACTACTGGGCGGGGGTCCCTGAGCCGGGAAACCTTGCAGAGAGCCTTCCTGGGGCAGTGGACCAGGCCACTTTGCATAAGACTTCAGCACTAGGATCAAGCTCTTGGACGACTCACACCTTGATGGGGGAGGTTTCAGGGTGGGAGGGCAGAAGGTTCCAAGTCTCAGCCAGTGGCTGTGTAACTTCAGGCACGACTGACACGGTGGCACCCGGCCCCACCAGGAAACGTAGTCCTCCTCAGGAACCCCTTGTCCTGGCTCTGACCAGGTACCGCAGTCTGAGGCACTGCACCAACCATTTTGGGGAGGCCTCGGTGGGAGGGTGGAGGAGGAAGCTGAGGACCTTGTCAGCTGGTGGCCAGTGTGATGCCTGCAGGGATATGACCCCTGGGTAGGCCTAGGCTCTTGCCGGCCCTGGGTGTGTCATACAGCCAGACCCCACATTAACCCCTTATTTGCCAGCCGGGAGACTAGATTACCTTCAAGGCACTTACAGCTCACAGTTTAGTGACAGGAGAAGCAGATGAAGGCACCCCTTGTCCACACAAGGTGAAGCTTCATTGAATTACTAGCATGTGTTCTGATCTCTAATTTATATCAGCATCAAGATGATACACAAAAGTGGGGCAGGCTCAGAAGGTTTTGAATTTTGTAAATTTATGGATATATTACACACCCTTTCCACTAGGGCCACCACTTGCACATACAGTGCCTTTGTGTGAGTTAGAAAAAGACATCTCTTTATCAAGACACTTTACTTCTATTTGTCAGAGAAGGGCAATAAATGTGCAAATTTGTGGTGACTGCAGTGTGAATGGGGTCCCCTTAATTGTGATGCCTTGTGAAGTGCCCGACCTGAACAACCACACAGGGCAGCCCTGCTTGTCCCCTACTGTCATTGTCTTCCAAACACAGCTTAAATAAAACTTTTTCTCACCCATAGGCTTTCCCATGTCTTCTAGACCAATGATTCATATCAGAATTCCTGGGAGGTGGGGGCTGTTTTGAATGTCACAGCCCTAGATATAAATGCAGCTCTCCCCTTCCACCCTCGGTTTCCCCTCACCCCCAACACACACAGTAAACTATTGGAAGGCAACATTCCTTAGCTGCATTAGCAATAAAAATGGCTGAGAAGTTCTCTTGACCATGGAATCCACACTGTCCCGGAAAGTCATTAAGACACGGGCACTAAGTAGCTGCCTCCTTAACAGACTCTGTTCTGGTGAGAAGGGATCTCGGAGCTGCTCTTCTAAGTGTCCTGCCCCAGCCTGTCTGCTGCCTCCTGCTTACCCCAGAAAACGTATGCGATGAAGGACATCCACCAGGTGGCACCTCCATTTTGCCACCCAGCCTCAGCCAGGCCACCGTAGCTTCGTGCCCCAGAAACTTTCAAACAGGGCATTTCCCCCTCTTCCTGTGCATCTTAACATGCACACTGAAATAGTTATTAAACAATAGTATCAGTAGCCACTGTTTGTTGAATACTTGCTTAGGGGGCGGACAGTATGAAATGCTTTTCATATTTTATTGAATACTCTCAGTAACCTTGTGAGACAGGTGTTACTCTTTTCCTTTTTCAGTGAAACGGAAGCTCAGAGGGGTTAGTAATGTGTTATACGTGAAGTCTTGTAACTAGCAGGGGAAGGAATCTAACACAGGGCTGTTGACTCCTGAGTGCGCGCTGTGAAATACCATGTTCTTCTGTCTCCAGGAGCAGAGATTGTCAGCCCTGAGGCCTTCACTTACCTCGATGCAACTACTTAACCTTTCTGAGCCTCCGTCTTCTTATGTACAAAACGAGGACAATAATATCTGCCTTGTTGCTCTGTTTCAAAAGTTAAATGGCGTGATATTTGCCAGCACCTAGCTCAGCGCCTGGTGCATAACAACATGGAACTGAGAAATGTTAGTCTCCTTCCCTTGTTTCTTCTCAATGAGACTGTCTGTGAAGATGTGCTTTCATGTTGATTTCTCCATTCTTGCATGCTGCAAATGGCTATGGAGCTCTTATTATGTGCCAGGCGCTGTGTTTGGCACTTTGTCTGCATTTCTTTACATTCCTGCGGGCCTGCTAGCTGATGCACCTGCTACTGTCTCGAGACAGAGGGTTACAGGAGTACTGACCCCCCTGATCCCATTACGGCAGGGAGGTGGCATCTGTAATCAGTGGGTTTAGCTTCAAAGCTGGTGAAGGGGCCCGGGGAAGGGGGCACTTATGGTGGACTGGGGGGGGGGGCACGTCATCTGTGAGCTGCCTTCCTGCTGGCCCACGTGCCAGTCATGTCTGGAGGCAGGAGCCTGAGTGGGAGCACTTGGGCACTCCTGGTGTGTCTGGTGGGTGCAGGGATCAGTCTCCTGGTTTTGGTGGAGGTGGCTCCTGACGCTATGAACCTCAGGAGTCAGATATTGTCATTTCTCTCCTCAAAAAGTCTTTTTTTAAAAAAAATGTTTATTTTATTTTTTGAGACAGAGAGAGACACAGCATGAGCAGGGAAGGGGCAGAGAGAGAGGGAGACACAGAATGTGAAGCAGGCTCCAGGCTCTGAGCAGTCAGCGCAGAGCCCGACGTGGGGTTTGAACTCACGAACTTTGAGATCGTGAGCTGAGCCAAAGTTGGACGCTTAACCGACTGAGCCACCCAGGCGCCCCTCTCCTCAAAAAGTCTTTAGAGTTCCCTTTACCGGCAGAGCAAGCCCCGACTCTGACAGAATGCTGCAGGTCCCCACATATCGGCCCTCATCTGCCTTCCCAGCCCCGGGCCCTACTGCCAAATCCCACACTCACAGTCCGTTCCTCCATGTTTCGGCTCAGACTGTCTTCTCGGCCTGGGAGGCCTTTTCCCTCCGCGTCTGAACCCTGCCTCCTTCCAGGCCCGACAAGGATGCTGCTTTCCTGTGGAGGGTGTCCAGGCGCCTAGTCAGACAGCACTGCTGGTCTCCCATGTGCCCATCTCTGCCCAGGACCCACCCCTGGCGTCGTGGTGGGTGTGAATTCACAGCACAGCATCCCAGGTGAGAACGGTGGGAGGGCCTGGCCGGGCTAGTTGGAACCGCTGCCTCTACGGACACATGTGTCTCCTCCATCTGAGGGGCACATGGGTCACCTGGGTCTGTCTTGTAAGGACAGAGGGCTGGCCCATCATAAATATATTAAAACATTTTTTTAAATGTTTATTTCTTTTTTTAAGAGAGACAGAATGTGAGTTGGGGGGGTGGGTAGAGAGAGAAAGGGAGACAGAATCTGAAGCACACTTCAGGCTCTGAGCTGTCAGCACAGAGTGCGACGCGGGGCTCGAACTTACGAACGGTGAGATCATGACCTGAGCTGAAGTTGGATGCTTAACCTACTGAGCCACCCAGGCACCCCCGTCATAACTTTAAAGAGAGCTTATGGGGGGCGCCTGGGTGGCGCAGTCGGTTAAGCGTCCGACTTCAGCCAGGTCACGATCTTGCGGTCTGTGAGTTCGAGCCCCGCGTCGGGCTCTGGGCTGATGGCTCGGAGCCTGGAGCCTGTTTCCCATTCTGTGTCTCCCTCTCTCTCTGCCCCTCCCCCGCTCATGCTCTGTCTCTCTCTGTCCCAAAAATAAATAAAAAACGTTGAAAAAAAAAAAAAAAAAAAAAAAAGAGAGCTTATGGGAAGGGGAAGGGAAAGGAAGAGGTCACACCTGATGCTACTGACCCCTACCAGCAATGGTGCTGAATTACTTTTGCACATGACTTCCCTTAATCCTGACAGAACCTTTTGGTAGGACGGTTTTTCAGATGAAGAAACCAGAGCTCAGAGGAGTTAAGGAACTTTCCCAAGTTAATATGAGAGGGGCAAGGGTCAGTTACCAAGTTAACCCAGCTGTGTCTTGCCTCAAGGCCAAAGATCTAGGTGTCCCAACGTGGGCTTTCAGGAGCATACTGGGGTAGGGGTGTGGGCTGGGAGGGGTGCCTGTCTGAGGCCTCTCTGCAGAGAGAGAATGTTTCGGTGGGGGACATTTTGGGGTTCCAAACCTAGGTTTGTTCGCTCTGCCGTCTTTCCCTTACTCCCTTTCTCTACCCACCGTGACATTTGACACCACTGTTCCCACCCAGCATGTCTGAGAAGGTGAGAACTCTGACTTATCAGAACCCGTGTCTCTCAGAGGTCTCTAAAAGGAGGAGTGGGTAGTGTCACGGCCACACGAAGGAAGCTGCACGTGCAGTAGCCCCTGGAAGAGGGGGCAGGAGGGGCTGCATCTCAGGATCAGGGGCCCATCCCCTCCCGGGCCTCTCTGCTCTTACCCCTCCTCAGAGCCTCTGCCTTGCCCTCCTGTCTAAGTAAGTGCTCTTACTTAGCTGGGCTCTGCCCGGCTCCCTTGGGAGCAAAGTGGACATGGAATGGGGCACGGGCTCCCTGTAGGCTGTACAAAGCACAGGGGTGATTAGGATTTTGTCCCTGGGACTGACATTCTTTACCGGGCCAGTCTTTGCTTTGTTTCCTTTCCACTTGAAACCTGAGTCCCTCCTGCCACCTTTCTTCATTCCTGTGGTGCCAGTCACCATGGAACCTCTGTAGCCATAGCTTTAGTGGAAAGAGCAGACAACGATCAGTTATCTTGGGCCACTCCATTCCCTGAGGTGGAAAACTGAGATTGAGGGTGGAGGAGTCAGCCATCTTGGGCAATCCAGAGCCTCAGGGAGTGAGGACAGAATCCTGGTCCCCAGAACCCATTGGCTATTAGCCCTTTAGGTCAGGGGTTGGCTGTTCCAATAAGGAATAGTCACTCCTTGGTGCCCAGAACAGAACAGTGCAAGGCGCAAATGTGGGCTCAGTAAATTGTATCTTGGTCAGGGGCTAAGTACGGTCCAGGCTAAACCCCAAAGCTTTGTCTACATTTGAGCTGGAGTTTTGGATCTTGGTTTTTACAGTTTGCAAATGGATTTTTAAGTTCCCACCAGGTCATGGGTCTACATGATTTTCCCAGAGAGGGGCCACCCATTGTTCTCACATAAGACATAAGACATGGTTGTTTGTCCATATGCAGCTGTGGCCACCTCCCCTTGAGCAGGAGATCCTGCATGTAGACCCTGAGAGCCTAAGGGGTCATATGTGTAGATACAGTCAGGGGCAGGTCTACGAGGGGGTCTGCCTGCTGGGGTGCCCTGGCAAGCTATGATGTGGATGCAGGTTTCCTTTCTGTACTGCGGGTGTCCCTCTGGGCACAGAGTAATGTCGGCTGTCTTGGCCAATGGCCATTCTGCCCGCTGAGGAGCTTGTGGCGAGTGGGGAGGGGACTGTCTGGTTCAGAAGGCCCTTTGCAGTAGAGCTGGCACTGAAGCTTTTCTCATCTGTAGTCTCAGGCAGCTCCAAATCTTTTCTTTAGCTTCTTAGTGAGTGATCCCTTTGGGGAAACTGAAGCAGCAATAACCACTTTGACAGCATAAGGTGAGAAACAGGGCTGAGATCCCCTTAGACAGTAAATCTGGGGGCACCAGGGTGACTCAGTAGGTTGAGCTTCTGACTCTTGATTTCGGCTCAGGCCATGATCTCATGGTTTGTGAGTTCAAGCCCTGAATTGGGCTCTGCACTGACAGTGAGGAACCTGCTTGGGATTTTCTCTCTCTCTCTCTCTCTCTCTCTCTCTCTGCCCTTCACCTGTTCGCATGTGCTCTCCTCTCCCTCTCTCAAAATCAATAAACTTAAAAAAAAAAAAAAAAAAAGAAAGTGAATCTGAACTATAGCCCAGTAGTTCTCAATCCTGTTTGAACATCAAAATCACTCAGGAGTTAAGAAAAAGAAACCAAACAGATCCCTGTGGGCTGCTCCCTAGAAGGCTAATTCAGCAGGAGCCGGAGGTGGGGCCTTGGAATCTGTCATTTTATCAGTTCCCAGGCGATTCTGATTTGCAGCCAAGGTCGAGAACAAGGGCTGCAGCTAAATACCACTTTTCTGCTTATAATTCATGAAGAAAGCCTCTGCTCTGGTTAGATATGGCAGCAGGAGTCTGTGGGGTCTGCGGCTCTCACTGTCCCCAAAGCCTGGGCTCTAGCTTATTTGCTTTAATTCAGTTGTGGATGGTCTGTTCCCGTAGGGAACATTCCTGCCGGGCTTTGCTGGAAGCAGCCGCCTTGCCAATCTCTTGAGTGTGCCTCTTTGCCAGCTGACTGGAGCAAGGGGCAGGGTGTTGAGACCAATGTCCACCACATTGCTTGGGAGAAATGCTGCACCTCACGTACATTCTCAGCTGTGTGTCACTACCTTGTGGCCAGATACTTATCTTAGTAGTCAGCAGAGGTAGGTCAGGGAGTTGCGAGGAAAATGCTCCTCAGAGCTTGAGGACGTAAGCAATGAGACCAGGCAGAGGCTGGGCTGGAACCTCTGTTTGGGCCAGAAGCGTTGCTGGGAGCTGCCGTGCCCTCTGGGGCCTGAGTGGGGATGGTGGCAGGCTGGCTTCCAGACAGAAGGCTGGTTTTCTCACTTCCTGAGTTGGGATTTGCTGCTCAGCAAAAGGAAGCTGGCCCTGCATCTTGCCCTGTCCCCAGATGATATCTCGAGGGAGTTACTCCAGAGTGCAGATTGGGACATGTGGCCTTTACCCCAGATTTTGTCACTGATCAGCCCTGGCCATCCACCTCACTGTCTGTCAGGGTAGAAATGGGTCGGTCACCTTTCGCTCAGCAAAGACTATAAACTTGTGTAAAGTGGCAGAGTCTCTGGTGAGACCCTTGTCCCATGGAAAGAGAATGAAGTTAGGTCAAGAGCAAGAGCTGACAACACCCCAGAGTTTGAGGGAGACCAGGAAGAGGCCTGAAGTAGTCAAGCAGTTGGCCACAGGACAATGAAATGACTCTCTGACAGAAGTTTGGCTTGGTCAGTGAGGTGAGATTGAGGGCCAAGAACTTCATGCAGATGGAGATTGGCATATCCTGAGAGAAAACTAGAGAGCTGGTTCCGGGAGACCCCACCAAATGTCTGAGGGACGGGCAGAGTCATAAATCCCGACACTTGTCGTGAGGGCAGCTGGCGGAGAAAATGAGTTTTTGAAGAAAATAGAAACTAATGGAGAAAGAGAGCATCAGACTCTGCCTTGATAAATTCTACCTTCCCCAGAGACCCTAAGGTGTCCCTGTCAAAGCCACAAGTGAATCCAGGTTAGTGCGTTTTGGTGACACTCTTCATAGCCAATTTTGGTCACAGTCTTGTGGCCTTGGCAGTTGGAATGTTGCAAGCGTCTAAGAGAGTCAGAATGTCAGAAAAGAGGTGTCCTTTCGTTCAGCAGCAGATTTCTTCAGTATAAGAATATTTCAATTCCTGATGGGCTTCCTGCAAAGTGGTTTAAAAAGTGTGCTATTTGGGGGTACCTGGGTGGCTCAGTCGGTTACGTGTCTGATTCTTGACTTCGGCTCAGGTCATGATCTCACAGTTTGTGAGATCGATCCCCAGATCAGGCTCTGCACTGACACCAAAGAGCCTACTTGGAATTCTCTCTCTCTCTCAAAATAAATAAATAACCATTTAAAAAAATGTTTGTAAAAATGTTTGTTATTTGTTCTCACTTCACTCAGCTGCTCCCTACCATAGGTCTCTGGATGTTACAAGCTGTGGACCTCTGGATCCCCAAGGACTGCGTTCACGGCCCAGGAAGTAGCGGCTGCCTCTGGACAACCTCCCAGGCACCTTCACTGATAGGGGCATGGGCACCCGTGATGCTGTCCCCCCAGGTACGGGGCTGCACTCTGCCTGGGAGATGTAGCCAGGCAGGTGGCCATGCCTTCCTGCCCTTGCCCAAGGTTCTCTGCCGGCTGTGCTGGCTTTCCATACTCAGCTTCTTGTCTGGGGCCTCCCTAGCCTGGGGAAAGGCTCAGAGTATTCTAGAAACTTGTCTGGGCTTTGCCTCCACTCTGTGCTGGTGGGCTGGCTGAGGAGCTGACCTGTTTTGTGGAGGGAGCACATGGATGGCCAGAGGACATGTGGCTGGGCCTCAGGGTGTCTCTGTCTCCTCAGCTGACAGGGCAGGATAATGGGAACAATGTGCCCAGCTCAGCGTCAAGAGATGGGGTTCCAGACCTACTGAATGAGCCTCAGTTTCCTTTGGAGGGTGAAGGGATCTATAGGTCCTGCCATGGGTGGAAGGGGTGCTGGTGAGGTGGAGAGCTGCTTTTCCCTTAGGAGGGGGGGGTTGGAGCAGGGGCCCTGTGATGACTTGAGAGGAGTGTAGAGGACCCCAGAATGTCAGAGTAGTTCAGGAAATAGGTCATGACCTAGGGGCAGAGCACCCTGGGACTTTGCTATATTAATGAGAAAACAAATGCGTAATTTAGTGCCACCTTCAGATCCTGTCGGACATTAGATTCTTGTGGGGAAGTGGGAAGTACTGAAAACTTAAGAAAAACCTAGAAATCTAGAAATAGAATTAAGATGTGACTATGTGAACCCATAGTCCTTTCTAACTCCTTTGTTTTACCAACCTGGGGACTGAGACTCAGGCTAACTTATTTCCTCAAGGTCACACAGCAGACAGAAACAGGAAGGGAACAGACGCCCGACTCCCGGTCCTGTGACCTTCCACCCTGGGGGTGGGTATGCTGGGTTGTGGTGGGTTAGGGCCCCCTGGATGGTCCTGAGATGTGCCTAGGAGGAGTCATGGAGGCATAGGACTAATGATTCAGCTTGCAGACATTTAAGCTCCTCCTGAGTGCAGGTCCTCGAAAGATGAATAGGACATGATCCCTGTGCCTGAGTGCGGCAGGGCTGGGAGGGGAGAGGCAAAGAGGGGGGAAGGTAAGATGGGGCATGCCTGGGCTACTGTGGGGGCACAGAGGGGAGCCAAGGCTTCTCAAAGTACTGGGTGCTCAGTTGAGGCTCCCCCTCCTCGCTTCCTGCGTCTCTGCTCAGGGCCCCTCTCCTTGGGTTCCCAATCCCACACTGTCACTGCTTGTTACTCATTGTCTCCCCCACCTGCCTTCGGGCCTTGCCCAGGACTGTGTCACCAGGGACTGGGGGACAGAGTCCCTGACAGACAGCATTTGATGAATATCCGCAGTAGGGATCAATCAAATCAATTTGCTGAGTTGGGGAGGTTTAGGAGAAGATGCAGGGTCAGTGCAGGATGAGGTGCTGGAGGACTCCCAGGGGAGGTAATTGGATGCTCTGCCCTGCCACTGTGGGGAGAGGTCAGGGCCAAAGCCACAGGTCAGGGGGTTACCACATGAGGGTGACAATTAAAGGCGTGGCGGTGAGGAGCGGCTCATGAAAGCAGCTAGTGTGAGATGTGCAGTGGACAGAGGCAGGGCAGGGGTGTGGAGGAGGGGAGCCCTGAAGGAGGCTAAGAAGGTATGGAGTGGTTGGGTGGGGCTGGGGAGCTGGAGCAAAGCTGGATGGAGAAGACAGGTGAGTGTGAGAAGTGGGGATCCAGGGCTGGGAAGAGTGGGGTGGTGGGCTTTGGTGGGGATCGTGGTACCGTGGCTGGCTGGGGGTGGGGTGGCGGGCCCCCCTTTGTGGACCAGGCTCTGGTTTGGGGAAAGGGCCACAGAGACCCCCAGGGGCTGAGTGCTCCGACAGTCTGTTCCCCAGTCCTGGACTTGGTGCACGCTAAGGTGACGCTTTTCCCATGCTTCTGTCCCCAGCCAAGGTTCTGGCCCCGGTAGCCGTGTACCGTGGGAGTGTCCCTCGGACCAGTGCTGGGCCCCGCGCACTCCCGGGCGGAAGCAGTGACTCCAGGCTTCGGACTTACGGAGAAGGTGAGGTTGGGGGACTTGGCCTGCTGACTCGGTCACACCAGATGGCCTTCCAGTGCCCTGAGTGGCCTCTCTGGGGACTTGGGGCAGAGAACTGGAGTTCCACCAGCAGCTGCCTGATGAGGACCAGTGACCAGAGAGCAGGGCGTGGGCCTCATCCTGGAGAGAGGACATGAGTTTATTTGGATGTCTGGCTGTGTCCTCCACCTATTGGCAGAGGCTGTCTTTACTGTGGTCCTTGCTGCAGATGCCCCTTGGCTTTAGGTGGATCCTTTAATTCTGTGCTTCCGAGGATGAGGTGCACAGAGGGGGGTCCACAGGAACAAGGAAGTGGGGATCTCAGCATGTCCCTCACTCTCCTCAGGACCCAAGGAGAACCCATGAGCCCCGGAAAGACCAGGTCCACTGTCCCCTGGGTGGGCATTCGGCATGCAGGGCGGTGGTGGGGAGGTGGGCACCTCTAGAGGGACAGAAGCTGGAGCAGTGATTTTCAGAACACTCGTTCAGATTCCTGGCCACTTTCTGCTCTAACTTCCAGCTGCAGACCCCCCTTCTCTGCAGAGCTCCAGTCCCAGGGTTCTAGATGGAAAGCTAGCTTGTTCCGGTTACCTGCCCTCTTTCAGGCTAGTCCCCTCGCACGCCTGTGGCTGGCACCGACTTCAGCTTTTGCTGGGTCTGGTGCTGTCCAGTACCTGTGGCTTCTTCTGTGGGTCTCGTGGCTTATGTCAAGGCACTCCAAAAAATTGTTCTGTGTGGGGCAGAGATTCCAAAAGCTGGTCTCTGTTTGTTCTCCCTGTCCCTTCCACGGTCTAGGCTGCTTCAGGGCCCAGTTCAGACATCACCACTTCGTGAAGGTTTTCCAGATCCCTCTCCTCCTCCTCTACATGCACAAAGCATTTTATTGATACCACCCTTATGGCTCATATCACATTTTACCTTGTAATGAACCCATTTAGGGACAAATCTTATTTCTGTAATAGATTGCAAGTCTTTCAGTGATAAAGCTGTGCCTCACACATCTCTGTGCCTCCACTGCCTGGACAGTGCTTGGCAAATACTAGACGCTCGCTGAATGTTTGTTGGGTGAGTCGTTGGATAACCTGGAGTCTGCACGGAAGCACGATCTGTCCTGAGTTACCTCAACTTCTCTTTTCAATCTGCATTTGGTATCGTCAGGTATATCGAGTGCATTGGTTGGGATCCTGGAGATTGCCGGATGGTGGTCCCTGGGCAGAAGGCCAACCCTAAGTATTTGTGGCCTCACATCTGTGCTGTGAAAGGGCTGTGTAGCGAGTCCCCTTTTCTTCTCTCGAGTAGCTCATGACCCAGGTCTTCACAGGTACTGTTGGATGAATGAACTGACCCAAGGAGTGACAGTAACATTGAATGATCGGGAGCACGGGGCAAGTCCTGACTGTTCCAAGGAAGCAGCACCAAAGGTTTTGCCGGTGCCTGGTGTCACCTTGGGCTCTGTGTGCCAAGCCTCTCCTGCTTCTATCTCCCCCAGCCTCCCTCCAGCCAGCTCCAAGGATCCTGCAAGAGGAGCCATTGCAGCCTTTGAGTGGACAAGTGGACCCCGGCAACCTCAAGCTGGATGCCCCTCCAAAGGGATGGCAGGCCAGGAATGGCCACCCCAGGAACATTGGTGCCTTATCTCTGGGGCCCAACCACCCGGCACCCTTTTTGGAGTCTGAGGCCAACAGTGTGGCCCGGGACACCACCCAGATCAAGGACAAGCTCAAGAAAAGGAGGCTCTCAGAGGGCTTGGCATCATCTTCCCAAGGTGAGCCCCGGGCTCTGCCCACCTGCCACCCACCCACCCTGAGGCCAGGGACACCAGGCTACCTGGCCGTGAGGATCAGTAGGTATCTAGCTGGCAGCCGGGTTCTCTCCAAGCTGCTCAGGGTGAACCCACCAAGAGTCCTGTCAGCCATCTACCGGGGGAATGCCTGGGCCCTGCAGTGGTCTCCCAACTAACTTCCCCATTCTCTCCCTTGCCTCCTTCTAGTCTTCTCTCCAGAGGCATCCTTTTAATTAATTAATTAACTAATTTCCAAGTCATACAGCTTCTGGAATTGCCAGACCAGTGACTCTCTCCCTGAGAGGTCTGAAGTCTTTTTTCTAGACATGTCATGTCTTTTCACAAAGGTCTAGTGGAGGAGAAAAAGAACAGGAGCTGTGCAATGTGCAGATAGGAAGTGATCTTGATTGATCAGGTCCCTCGGCAAGTGTGGCGGGACAGGGATCTCTGGTACCCCGAGTGGGGCTGGGGCTACCCTCACCACTCTGAGTTGGGGCTGCATTGGCCTCTCTGCACCACTGCCCAGGTGGGGCCCAAGGTGGGCATGCTGGTGGTGACGTCCCCACCTGGGTTGTGACCCCTCCTCACCTCCCCCGTACCAAACTGATGATAGGGCAGGGCGGAGCCGGGCTGGGCAGGGTTGCGGAGAAGATATTTTGACTTGGTTGTTTTGATGCAACCACTTTGGAACAAGGAACTGGAACAAGATGGCCCTCGAAAGTTCAGTGCTAAGTATTTTCATCACCGCCAAAAAATTTGCAAAGACCATCCTGAGCTCCTTACTGTAGGGATGGCAGGGGGTGGGGCAAAGCGCAGTGAAGATGTCTGCCGGATGCATGAGGTACTAATAACAGAGCTGCAAGTGTGGTGGTCTGCTTTTAGACTAGGTCAGGGTGCCCCCTGTGTCAGAACAGCTACGCTTCCACATCATTAGCTGAAAAGGAAGCAGAAACAGAAGTAAGTTATGGGCCAGGTACTTTCTTGGCATTTTATGTAAGTTACGTCACTGAATGTTTGGACAACCCCGTGATGTGACTACTTTCATCTTACAGAAGAGCAAATGGGGAGTCAAAGATGTACCCAAGGTCACACAGCTTCTAGCCAGGATGGGACCCCACTCTCCTCACCCCTAGTCTAGTACTGGTAAATTTCCCTTCCTGCCTAGCCTGCCTCTGAATTTTGTTTTATTAAAAAAAAATGTTTATTTATGTATTTTGAGAGAGAGAGGGAGAGAGAGAGAGGGAGGGAGAACACATGCAAGCTGGGGAGGGGCAGAGAGAGAGAGAGAGAGAGAGAGAGAGAGGAGAGAGAGAGAATCCCAAGCAGGCTCCTCACTGTCAGCACAGAGCCCAAAGTTGGGCTTGAACTCACAAACCGTGAGATCATGACCTGAGCTGAAATCAAGAGTGGGACACTTAACTGACTGAGCCACCCAGGCACCCCTGCCTCTGAATTTTAAATAGGTGACTTGGGCCCTTTCTACCAAATTTCATAGGAGGGGGAGCAGGCCCTCCGCACCGTCGGCTTGCTCAGCCTGGTGGCAGGGCGGGCCGGGGTGGATCTCCTTCTGTCCCCGGCCTGGCCTTCCATCCCTGTTGCCAGTATCTGAACTGCCCCCCAGCCCATGCTCCCGGGACTAACTTATTCCTCATCTTTATCCCGCAGTCTCTCTGGATCCTGTGGGAGGCCCCAGAGGAGTTCCTCTGAGGAGCTTCATCCCCCGGGCCACCTCTCAGAGGCTGCTGAGGGTGCCCAAGCCGATGCCCCCCATCCAGAGCATCCCCACCACCCCTGAGGCTGGCGGAGCCAAGGAGAATGGCCTGGATCTGCCTGGGAGCAGCCAGGGTCCCCAGGAGCTGAGACCCGGAGCCCAGGAGGTAAGGTGATCCAACTGCTCTGAGTTTTACCTCTTGGTCCTTCTGCCTTTCTTTCCATTCTTTACTACCCCTGGTTCCTGAGCCTCTAGCTTCTCAGACAGTGTCTGAGGGGCCGCCCTCAAAGATGGGGCTCTGGGTCCTCATTTCATCTTTCCGGCAGCATCCCAAACCTTCATGGCCGGCCTGTGAGCTTTGGCTGGCTGCCCCAGAGCTGTGTGACCACCAGTCCTATGGTTGGTGGTCCCTAGGCCTTCTCTGGTCTATATGTTCCAGAATTCCTCATGCTTCTGACCCTCCCTGTTATAGGCTGAGGGGCAAGAAGGCTGGGCTAAAATTCAGGAGACTTGGGCTCTGGTTTCCACTCTGCCCCTCACGGGCTGTGTGACCTTGGGCCAGTCACCCTTCTCTCTGGGTCTGTTTTGCATATCTATAAAAAGGAGGTACTGGACCAGATGTTCTTGAAGACTGCTTTCAGCATTGATGTTCTAGGATTTCCTCAAATGACAAGAAGAGAAAAATAAATAACAAAAAGGAAGTAGGGATGAGGGGGACCCCTGGCCAGTCTCCTGTCTTGGAGTGGTAAGGAAGCGCTGAGCTTTCTGAGGAGTTCTAGGGGTGTGTGGCTGCAGAGAGAAACCAGAGGACACTTCCCAGCACTGCCTGCCACCCCACGTGGCTCCTGACAAAAGGGACCGCCCTGTATGAGGGGCCTGGGATGTGAGCATCCAGACCCTTCCCCCAACCTCCATTCTCAGGTGCAGATCTCCAGGCACTACCTGCACTGCAAGGATGAGAAGATGCACAAGTCACTGGGGGGTCTTGTGATCCCGCCCATCCCAAAGGCTGGGGTGCCCGCTGGGACCCCCTCCGGTGCACCTGGCTCCCTTCCCCACCTCCTGCCTCCAGGCCAGGATGTCCTCACGGGCCCGAGGGTCCCCAGCACACGGTAAGCTGCCCTAAGTCACAACTGCCTTGTAGTCCTCTCTCCGATCCCTCCAAGATCCGCTGAACCTCCACGCCAGCGCAGGTCTGGGGCACCCGGGGTGTGAAGGGCCTGGCTCTCCCATGAGCCACAGACCTGAGGAGGCCAAGGCGAGCTGGGTGGTCTGGGCTTAGGAGACAATGTCTCAGCCTCCGTCTTCCACCAGTTTCCTATCTGTGGCTGCTGTGGTGATGAATAAAATACAATCTGTATTCATGGTAGCATATATTTTCTTCATTAATGGGTACTAAAATTACAAGCTTTATCGTGTGTGTGTATGGAAGCAGGAGGGAGAGGTCCACAAAATTTTAGATTTTACAAGGGGTCTTCAGACTCGAAAATGTTTGGGAACTGATGGGGTAGAGGGTTGCTGTGTTGTTAATGAGTCCACATTTATGGCTCATAAGTGGGACAGACGGATCTCTTCAGATGGCCTAGAACATCTCCATGGGCAGGTCAGACTAATGTCAGAGCAAGTATGTGTGTGTGTGTGTGTGTGTGTGTGTGCGCGCGCGTGCATGCGCGTGTGCATGTGCACACGCGTGAAAGAGACAGAGACAGTGGCAGAGACAGAGAGACAAGAGTGAGAGGGAGAAAGGCCTCATTTCCTGCATAGCTTTGGGGCATGCTGTACTGAATTTTCCCATTTCTCTCATGCCTCCTCACCTCTCCATCTCCCATGCTGCCTTCCCTTCTGTCTGTATACATGTCTGCCTCCTTCTCAACCCTGGAGGAGTGTGGGCCTGCTCCTGGATTGGAGCTCCATCAACCTCTACTTCCTCACATTAGGCCCCTCCTCCTTTCTGCTCAAACATCTACTCCTTCCTTCCTTCAAAGCCGTTCCTGGTGGCTGGAAGGACTTTCTAGCCCCAGACCAGTGACCTTTACTCCCATCTCATTGCTCTTGACTTCACATCATGTGGGGCGTTGATGTCCTTGGAGTTTTCTCCTTCCTTGCCTTCCTGACTTTGAAACCCGCTTCTTGACCTTCTGTGACAAGACCTTCCAGGCAGTCTCCCCTGTGCTCTCCTTTGTCTGTCTTTTAAACATGGCCATTCCTGAAGCTTGTTCCCAGCCCTTTGTACCCATCTCCTCGTTCTCCCCTGGAGGAGTCCTGTCTGTGCCGGCAGCTTCCAGGGATGGGTGTCTTCCTCATGCCCTGCTCGGCCTTGAGGTCTCCCTCGAGTCGAGCTCTGGATTTCCATCCTCCTGTTGGGCAACTCCAGTTTTGTCATATCAGAGAGAGGGAGGCTGTGCCCCCGTCCCAACCACACGGATGGGGCACCTCATGTTTCCCCAAACTGCCTCCCTCCCATGACCTCCCGATGTCCACTGAGGTGCAGGCCTTCTCTTTCTTCTGCCTTTCTTCTCAGTTTTCACTCACTGGCTCCCTCTTGAGCTCCCTGACAGCTCTTAGCCTGGCTCCTGACCCCCTTGGGCTCTGCATCCTAATCGATTCTCATCCACCACCCTCTGTACCTTTCTTCCACACGATCCACATTTTTTGACTTCCTGTGCCAGCAGCCTAAAGTCGACTCTCCTTGGTCTGACATTCAAGCAGGCCTCCTGTGCTGCTCTGCAGGAACCTTCCCACCCCCAGACCCTCCAGAGCCCCGGGCAGCGCCTCCCCAACCCTAACACCAGCCTTTCACTCTGCTTTCAGAGCCTGCTGTCCTTTAATCCCCGGTTCCATGCCTCTCCTTGTGCTAGTCTTCCCTGCCCTCCTCCAGGAGGCGATGGGGGAAGGGCGTCCTCTGCGCTGTCCACACAGCAACCAGCCCACGGACTGCCTGACCACATCCCCTCCACTGATTTGTTCAACCCTTATTTAAACCTCGTACCTATTCTTTAACTTGGAGCACTACAGGGCAGAGGCCATATCCAGAAACCTCTGCAGCTTCCATGGTGCCAAGCTTGGTCCCTGGCATGGATTATACACACACATGATAAATATCTGCTCATTTGCTGTCCAGTTATGGCATGGATTTTTCTCCATTAACCCTGTGAGGATAGCAAATAGGTGGGAAGGAGCTTCCATTACCATTTCTTTCATTCATTTGCTTTTTCATCCATCCATCCATCCATCCATCCATCCATCCATCCATCCATGCATTCGTTTACTTAGCTAAGAACTAGTAAACACCTACTATGTGCCATGTGCTGTGGAAACAAAGCCAAACAAGACAGTCTGTATGCTCTAGGAGCTCATGAGAGAGATTTACTAGTAACCTACTGAATCGAGGTCTAGTGAGGTAAGAACTAAGGTAGAAGGCTGCCCTTGGTTCTGGGGAGCCCAGTGGAAATTGATCTCGATTAGGCTAGGAAGCCTTCTTGGAGGAGGTGAGGCCTGAGCTGAGCTTTGAGGGCTGAAGGAGAGTTTGGGAGATGAAGAGGGAGAGATGGAGATGTTCACGGAACTGTCAGGGGTTTGCACGGCAGCACCGGTGTTTGTATGACACGGGCGGGTGAGGTTAGCAGGGTGGCAGGGCCCCGTGTGCGCAAGTGAGGACGGTGAGCTTTAGCCTGGAGAATGAGGTGCTGCTGAAGGCCTTTCGGTGTGGAAGTGCCATGAGATCTGAGTTAGGAAGGCTACTTTGACGACCACAGAGGGCGGTGCACACTGAGGCAGAGGCTGCTACGGGCAGTGCGGGGAGAAGCCGTGGGTGCCTGGCAGGGCAGAGGCAGTGGTCTGTGGTGTCTGGACCCAGCCTGGCCTGATGTGGTCTCCCGGTCAGCCTGCCCTTGACTTTGCAGATGGAGTTACGTCTCCTGCAGCTTTGAACTCCTAGCCAAGAGCCTCTTTACAGAGCCGCCCACAGCCCCTCCACTGTGTGCCCCGTCCCGCCCACTGCCCCATCCCGGGGCTACCGGACCCCTCACAGCAGGGGCTCCTTCTTGCCATCTCTCATAGTGTTTTTTCTTCCCCGTTCTTTTAAGATTGGTTCGGGAGAGTGGGCCTCGGGAGAAGACCCCTAAATCTCTGGGTATGTACCCCCCTGCGCACTCCCACTTGCTATCTATTCAACTCCCTGCCTCCTGGACTGGGTGTGGGGGCAGAACTGGGGTTTGAGTAGGCCTGAGCATGCTTGGACCCGAACCCCTCATTTCACGGATGGAGAAGCTGAAGTCACCGGCAGTGCCGCTTTGGGGACCAGTGGCCCTGTGCTATGCCCGGCATGTGGACCCACACCAGCTTGTGAGCCAGCTGAGAGGGAAGGTGCAGACCCTGTGTGACAGAGGAGTGCATGCTCTGAGACTCTGCAAGCTGGGTTTTGTCCTCAGTCTCGGCACGGAGGTCTCAGTCCCGGCATATCTGCAAGCGGGTCCACATGGCTCCGAAGACAGAGCTTCTGACACGAGGGGCTGCCTCTGCACGGTTTTGAGCAAGTGGAGGAGAATACTCCTCACCAGACCGAGTGAGAAATTAAGGCACATCCCGTGAACCCCTTAGTCAGCTGGCCCCAGAAGGTTTCAGCATCAGGGGAATACGGCCAACTGGGTGGCCAGTGAGAGGCCAAGGCGCAGAGAGGCTTCAGAAGAGGGAGCAGGAAGCTCTCCAGCCTGGTGACCTCACTCTGTGGAGAGGAGGGAGGATGAGCCCTGGGCAGGTTGGGGGTGGGGATCCCCAAGCCCGGGGATGAGGGCTGGAGGCCACTGCTGTGCTGACCGGCAGGAGGGGGCAGACTCCTGGTCCAGCTTTCTGGCAGGCCACTCTGTATAGCTTAGCGGATGGGTCCCTGGCGAGGGGGAGGCTGTTGCCCAAGAAACCCCAGGGTCAGGACTCGAGCTGAGCCCGAGAGGCGGTCCTGGCATAGAAACTTCTGTGGTGGCTCTTTCCCCTGCTGTTCTCTGGCTGGGCTGCAGTGGGGTGACCTTGGGCAGTCTGGTGTGACAGCCACTGGCACCCACGGTGTCCCTCAACAGCTACCCCTGAGGGTGCTGTCAGGGGGTTGGGCCAGGAGACCCCAGTTTGTAACCACTCCTTTGTCTGCATCGCAAGCTTGCTGCTTGAGAACTAGGTCCCTGGGGGCTTGGCGGCAGGGTCCAGGCTGCTCAGACAAGGCTTTTTAGGGCCTCTCTTGGAGGTGGAGGTGAGGAGAGGGGATGCCAAGTAGTAAAGTCCTTAAAGGGCCCTCTGACCCTCCAGTTGTCAGCTGGGGATAACATTGCCCAATATGTGTAACACGTCTACCATGTAGAAGGAGCTCACATGGTATTGTCTGAAGCTGAGGGCTTCCCAAATCTTGTGGCATTCCTGCAGTCCTTGCCCTGGTTAGCTGGTACCTGGACATCTGTGTCCTCTGCCCTGCCCTTTACTTTTGGGCAAATGGAGGCTTCATCTCTCCTCCATCTTGGCCCTTGATCCTTCTCCTGGGACGCAAGCAGAGGGATCCTTTGTAGAAGGCATGGGCTGAGCAGAGGTCCAGGGTAACCTGGGAGCCCTCCTGGAGGTCCCAGATTCAAGACACCCCTTCCAGCCTCAGGTGGCCCCAGATAGTGGTCCCCTTATTTGCAGGTTCACCCAAGGACAGTGAGCTCCAACCTTTGTGAACAGGAGAACCCAGTTAACATTTCTTTCATTAAAAGAAAACTAATCCACCCCTGTCTTGCCTCCATCACAAGACAACATACTTTTGAAATTCATTGATTAGGAAAATCTAGATTAACAAAGAGATACTAGTGATTTGATGTCATTTGGAAATCAGTTTGTATTGTATCAATCACAAGAGCATCTGAAGGTTGCTCGGTCTCAGCTTTTCTGTCTGTAAAATGAGAGGACTGGACTAGTATTGTTGGTTCTCTGGTCTCTTCATGTTTTGTGATGAGGGCGCTCATTTTATCTTCTCTCTTCCTGAGGTGCACACCTCCCAGGTAAGACAGATGTGCATTCTCAGGAAATATCTTAAACTTCTTAGACAACAGACCTGCCCCCTGTTTCCTGCCCACACTTCCTCCCTCCCTTCCCTGTCTTATAATAAGGTATACAGTAACTATTGGATGGATGGATGGGTGGATGGATGGGTGGATGGATGAATGAAAGGAGGAGAACATTCTATGCCTGCCAGTGCTGTTCTGTAGTGTAAATTTAACTTGGGTCTTTCGCCACAAGGAAGTACTGGGCAAAACAATGGAGAGAGGCAGTCTTAGGCAGTAAAATGTTGCACCAACCACAGTGTCATAGGGCCCCAGGACAGCCCAAATGGATGAATACTGCCTCAAGGGGCTGGGTGCCCTCAGCTGCACTCTTGTTCTCGACTCCTCAGAGCCAAAACCTTCAGCTCCACCTGCCAGAGACAGGTCTGCTGCCCCTGAGAAGGCTGCCCTGCCTTCATCTCAGTCTGCTCCTACGCTGACAACCTTCTCCTTCGGCCATGCCAAAGAAGCCCGCCTCTTGCTCAAAGAAGAGGACCAGAGGGAGAGCAGTACCAAGGTATCTGGAAAGTGAGGGGAGGAGAAAGTTGGGGTCAGAGTGGACCACTGGATGAACACAAGCATGTTTCTGAAGTACATAAAAGCGGGGCCAGCTTGAGGAGGGCAAGGAAGAGCCCTGAGGCAGCTACCCTGGTACTTAAGGCTGGAACCTATAGATGGTTTGGGGATCAGGACAGAAGAAAGGGAGAGAAACAGGAGAGAGGAAGAGAAGGGTGGGGGGAATGGCTAAGTGAAAGGCAGAGTACAGTGGGGATCTGAGGGGTGAGATTGGGGAGGAAGGGAGGGCAGAAGGAGGTCACACATGGTTCGGAAGGAAGCAGGAAGTGGAGAGTACAGAGGGGCTTAGGTGAACCAAGTTGAGTAATTTGAACCAACACCCAATATAGCAACTGAGAGGCCGCTGACTCAGAGGCAGATCAGCCAAAGGCTGTGCTTGACAGGCTGACAAATACCTTGCACTTCTAAGGTGACCTTGGTCCAGATGATTCTCTTCCCTGGTCTGGATGAATTTACTAAAACTTGAAGAGTCACTGTTATGGGAGATCCGTGCTCAGTCTTTGAAACAGAGATATAATATACAAAAGGACTGCTGTGTGCATGAGCTATGTTAGGATCCCGTGATGATGATGATGATAAGGCCCAGGTGCCACAGCTCTCCCACACCAGCCAGGGCGCCAGGAATGAAATGAAGGCAAAATGATTCAGGGCCATGAGATGACCTCACCACCGACCCACCCTTGGCCACTCACACCCATGGTCAGACCTTGGGTCTCATGATAACTTCATCCCCATGGGCACCTCACTTTCCAGTGTCCCCATCTCCTGTTGTTCTGGCTTCGTCCATCCACAACCCAGCCCCAGCATTGCTCCCTGCTCTTGCATCAACAACATCCTCCTTGAAATGGGACCACTCCCATCAGCATCTTAGCTCTCTGTTATTTCTGTATTCTTCGGAAAACCAGACTACTCCCTTGCCTACACCCATTCTTTCCTGAGTCCACTGCAGTTGGGTTTGGGCCCCACTGACACTGCTCATGCCCAGGCCACCATTGACCTCCACCTCCCACATGCAGCACAGTCCATTCCTCCTCTAACCTGACCCACCAGTGGCTTTAATGGCTTGTCCTTCTTGAAGTCTTCACCTTGGAGGGGAAGCAAGGGGGTGGTTTCCTTCTTGATTCTCTGCCTCCATCAGATTTCATTCCTTCCTGGTTCTTCTTGGCTGGCTCCTTCTCATCCTCCTGCCCTCTATACACTGGAGGCCCTAGAGCCCTGACCTCTGGCATCTGGTCTATTTATATTGACCCCCTGTGACCTGATCCAGGCCAAGCATTAAGTGGCATCTATATGCCGAGGACTCCCAAATTTCTCTGTCTGGCCCAGACTTTCCCCTGACCTCCAGTAGCAGTTAAATTATATTACTAAGTGTGTATTCACTGATACTCTGCATTTCCATTTAGATATCTAATTATATTTCAAACGTACCTTATCCAAAACTGAACTGTTGAATCTTTACCCCCCCTCCCCAAATCTCCTCTTCTCCCAGGGTCCCCTCTCAGTGAATGGCAGCCTTCCAGCTACACTGGCTGAAAATCTTGGGCCCATCCTTGCCTCTGCTCTTTCTCTGTCACCCCACACCTCATATATCAGCCAAAGTGGTGGGCCCTACTTTTGGGACATGTCCAGAATCAGGCCACTTTGTCATCTTCATTCTTGCTGTGGTAGTGCAAACCCCACCACATGTAAACTCTTGGTTCTATTTTGCAACTTCTTGTGAGTCTTAAGTTGTTCCTAAATACAAAGTTAAAAAAAAAATCAGTAACACTTAGGGGAACCCCCTCACCCCCCAGTGGAAGTCAGATCATGTCACTTTTTGTGCTCAGAACCTCAGCGGTTTGCTGTGTCCTTCAGAGGACAAGTTCAACTCCCCACCAAGGACCACAGCGACTGGTACACGCCTGCCACCTTCCACCCTGTGTCCTACCATCCTTTGATTGGGGTGGTCCAGCCAGTACCCTCACCCCTACCACACCCAGCACACTCCAGCCTCGGGGCCTTTGCACTCTATTCCCTCTGCTTAGCACACTTCTCCCCTAGAAGTCTGCATGGCCCCTGTTCCCTTATCTCATTGCTGTCTCTGCTTAAATTTCACCTCCTCAGGGAGTGCCTCTGGGTCTTCCTACTTAAAATGGAAGCCCTATCACCCTCTGTCCCTTATTCTCCTTCCAGTACATATCACCTGATGTTCGAGATTGGTCTGTTTGCTGTCTCCCCACTCCATGGCAGCCTTTAGGGAGCAAGGTCTTGGTGGTTGTGTTCATTCCCGGTACAGTGATGGCACACAGAAGCCACTCACATTCCCAATGATTGAATAAATGGAGGTACAGAAAACACAATTGGGTCCTCGGGGTAATGGAGTTTGCCTTGACCTTGTGCCAGATCCAGGTCACCATCTCCAAGTCTGCCCAGGAGAAGATGCGGCTGAGGCAGATGAAGGAGTTGGAGTTCCAGAGGGCACAGGAGCCGGAGAGGGAGAGGGAGCTTGCTTCCCAGAGCCTGGGCTCCCGGAGATCCCTGATGAAGGAAGGTACTGGGTGCCTAGGGCAAGATTCCCTCAGGCTGGGGAGACCTCTTGGCCAACCCCTGGGCAAGAGAGGGACTACCCACAGCTCCCCATGTCCCCCAACCTCACACCAGACAGGGGGCCACGGATGGGCCCGTGTCCAGAGGAGGACACTGGGGCCGAGGACAGGCGGGACCAGCTCCATCCTAGGGCTTTCTTTGCCTCCACAGGCCTCCTTCCCCTCCGGGGCAGTGGAACCTTGTCTGTGCCCACTGGGCTGAGCATCCCACGCAGAAACATGGGTGTCACCCTCAGGAAGCGGGCCAACCGGCCCTCATTACCCAGCATCCCTGTCAGCAAGCAGGAGCCCAGCTTTGCCCGCCATGCTTCAGGTAGGGGCCAGACCGACTGGCTGGGGGGCACACGTCCCGCTCACTGTGCTGCCTCGGGATGCTCTGGGGGCACGACAAAGGTGACCGGGATTGCTCCGCTTCTCCTCATTACCCATGTTAGAGTAGAGGGTGGCCTGAGGTGCAATCACCTTGCCAGAGAGAGAGGAATAGTGTGGGAGCCAGCCTGGAGACCCAGGGAATTGCAGCTGAATTACTGGGAGAAGGGCAGGTGTGTCCAGCCCACATGACTTGTCCTGGAGGGCTCACCAGTGCACCAGGACCACAGATCCTGTGGAAAGCACCCATGAGAGTAGCTGGAAACATCAGGAAGAGGAAGAGAGCGGTCTGTAAAGACCTTGGGTTCCTACACTTTGCCTCATAAAGTGTCAGTGTTGGATAGGGCTGGTTACAGCCTGCGATCTCAGGATCCAAAGGTTCTGTGGGATGCTCAGGAAGGTGCCAAGGGACAAAGGAGGCTCTGACCCCATTCTACCTGAGCAATACCTATTTTGCCTCACTTTTTTGTTTATTGCATAACCACTTGAGAGTTCAAGTTTGAAAGATTTTCTACTAAAGAACATTGGAAAACAACCAGCCTGGTTCACAGTTTCTTTAAGTGGGGGTGTGGTGGGACCATGGTGGTAGAATAGAACACCTTTTTGGTGCCAGAAATAATATTGACTCACCCTTCTTTTCCATTCTCTTTCTATCCCTCTGATTCTGTCAAGCAGAAAGTCTAAATTCGGTGCTGGTCTTTAGCATGCCTCGCAGACTTGGAATCTCCTTTTTAAACAAAGAGATCTTCCTTCCAGCTGGAGGCATCAGAAACTGGCTATAATTTGATAGCTGGAGTTTATATCATCCTTTTACTTTTCTTGCAAATACCCTATTCTATGACAAAATAATATTTGTTTACCAATTACAGCAGTGACATAAATCTCCCTTTAGAATAAACTTATTTAAGATTCAAAAAGTGGGTCAGCTTGAAGAAACATGCCATATGAATAAAATTATAGGTAATTAAGAGATATGACAAATAATCGTGAAAGTGGTAATTGAATGGTTGACACTCAGGAGATATTGTTCTAGATAATCCACTCCATTCATTTTACAGACAACAGGACTGAGACCCAGAGACCCAAAGTCCCCTAAGTTGACTTTAGGTGATGGTGGCCCATAGGGACTAAGATTTTGGCTAATGACTCTTATCCAACACCAAAGCTGAGAGGAGAATCCAGTCTCTGAAAAGTCTCTGAAAAGAAGTAGCAAGGAAGTGAGGTGTGGCAGTGACAGCTCTGGGTTCAGAGCAGACCCTCTTGTCATGGCTCCGTGGAGGGACTGTGGGGGAAGGGGCCCAACCTCTGAGGCCTCAGTGCCGTGATTCAGGCATTGGACCAGATAGATGACTAAACTGCCTTCCTGTTCCACTAGGATTGTGTGATTCTGGCCCTGTCCCCAAGGAAGGAGAGCCTAGAAAACATGACCCGATTTTTAAACAACATTCCAGCTTTTCGGCAGTCCCTGCCAGTGTGGCCACATCTTGACCACGCGGGCCCCAGTTAGCTGCGTTGTCTTGTCTCCCTGCTTCCTCCTTTGGACCCCTTCCCTGCCTGTGGGCAAGTTCGCAGAGGATGGAGAGTGGGGGGGAGGAGGACAGACTGATAACACAGGTTCCTGGGTGGGGATGACGTTAGAACACAACCAGTGTGAGTAGGGGCTCCCTCCTTGACAGATGTATGAGCCTCACCCAACCACAGATAGGGTAGGGTTGGGGGTGAGTCACTGGCATGGTGTGCTTTGTCACATGACATCAACAGCATACCACAGGCCAGCTTGTTCAGAACCATCAGGTTGGCAGGGCCGGGACGGAAAAGGCCGACAAAAGGTGGAGTGCTGGGTGGTGTCCGTGGCCCCCCGGCGGTGAAGCACAGGCCCTGCCCTCTCGGCCCCCACCAGTCCCTTCTCTGAGCACACCTCGTGCGAGGGGGGCTTGGGACGCGGCCAAGCCTGGGTCCTCCTGCTGAAATGCTCCCTGTTCCTTCTCTTTTCTGTGAGTGCAGTCAACTCACTCCCTGCGGTGCTTACCTTGGGGTCTCCCGAATGGGAAGAAGAGGAGGAGGAGGTGGCTCTCAGAGCCTTTAAGGAGCTGAGGCCTTTCTCCAACCCTGAGCTGGGGCTGATGGATGCCCTCCAGTGCCTCGAGAGCAGCGACTGGTGAGGAGACCCCTTCTCCCCCTACTGCAAGGGGAGGGGTGGTGGCAGGGGCACCCCTGGTCTGCAGGGCTCCTCCCTACCTGCCTGTGACGAGGTCTGGAACTCGCTTCCCAGGCAGATGAAGGAGAAGGGCCTGGTGAGCATTCAGCGCCTGGCGGCCTGTCATTCAGATGTCCTTGCTGGGAGGCTGCACGACGTGTCCTTGGCTGTGACGGGGGAGGTGAGGCCACCTAGACAGCTGGGCACTGTCCCCACCCTGCAACCACTCCCCCTTCCCTGGTGCCCCTGTTCAGTGAGGGTCACATGGTAGCCACGGAGGGGCCATGGCTTCCTCCCTGCTTACTTCTTAGCCCTCAGCCATGGAGGTGGGAGGTACCCGCCCATTTCTCAGAATGGAAGACTGGGGCCTGGGGTTTCCTTTGTTCTCATCGCTGGGTATTGTAATAATTGGAATCCTGTATGCCCATTTGCCACAGCCCTGTGCTGTTCTCTGTACTCAGATGCCTGAGCAGGGTTGGAGTGTTCTGGGCTAAATCTCCATCTTCAGGGAAGTTGTAACATTTCCCAAGGACTTTCTCCCCTGGTACTGGTCCTGGGCCTAGGCCGGGCCTGGAGAAACAGTGGGGCTCCTTCTTGGGAATAGACTATTCCAGTGGTGAGGGCGGGGCAGCTTGTGAAGACCAAATTGAGCATTATTTGTAAAGGTACTTTGCTGACTAAGTGTTGCCCAAATTTCAGATGTTCAAATTTAAAATTACAGGTGGAATTAATAATTATGGTGATAACAATAACAGTGTTTTTTAAGAAAATAGGGCTGTTTTGTCCAGAACTGCTGCAAGGTTTTCGTTTCTAGCCTGGCAAGGCCTAGGCCTGCAATGAGGGTGGAAGTGGTGGGAGAGGGTGGTGCCGTGCCCTATTCTTGGTATGTTCTGGAGCCCTTGGCAGAGTCCAGCGGTCCTGGACGGTCCCTCTCCCATCTTTCTCCTAGGTCACCAACCTCCGCTCCAAAGTGTCACGCCTGGCCATCAGCACCCTGGGAGACCTCTTCCGGGCCTTGAAGAAGAACATGGACCAGGAGGCCGAGGAGATCACCCGCTGCCTGCTCCAGAAGATGGGGAATACCAGCGAGTTCATCCAGAGAGCGGCCAACCGGTCCCTGGGGGCCATGGTGAAGCATGTGACCCCTGCCCGCTCCCTGGGGGCCCTCACCTCAGCGGGCATCTAGTATGTGCTGGCTCGTTGTGGGAGGGGTGGATTGGGAAGGTAAGGCGAGGGGAGAGCCCTGGGGATGGGAGGGGAGCAGGCAGATGGGACAGGTGCCTCACACATTTAGCTGGGGGAGTAAGACCCTGCTTCCTGGGGGGCTTCTCTCCCGCCCTTCCTGGGCCAGGCTGGGGATAATGAGGTGAGCTCAGGGCAGCCCTGGGCCTCAGCTGGAAGGGGAGAGCTGCTGTGTTCTGGGGAGATCACAGTGTCCGTGGTAATATCCTGGAGACAGGGCTGAGAGGCAGCCTGCAGCCTGTACCTCTCCCAGGGGAGGGGCGTTCTTTCTGATGAAATCCGGGCTATGAGGAGAGCAAGGCACAAAATGTTACTTCGGCTCACACCTCTTGGCATTTTCCTGGGCGGAGGAAGGTGCTTTCTACCATCGGAGGCTTTCTGCAGCCAGATTTGCTTTCATTTGTGGAACTAAAACTAAAGCAAAACCAAAACCTTTTCCCAAAGCCTTTCTCTCAACCCCAGAGCCGGTCGCGACGCTCCTGCAGGAGACTTCTCAGATAGACCCCAGGCTGTGTTGTAGCAGCCATTGCCTTTGGTAATGGCACCAAAGCCCAGTACAGAGAGTAAGGGGCTCCAGAGCCGTGTCGCCTGCGTTCACATCCCAGATTGTTACTTGACTTCTCTGTGCCTTGGTTTCCTCATCTGTAAAATGGGGATAATAATGGTATATTCCTCATAAAACAGTGAGGAGTAGATGAATTGATTCATGAAGGAGCACTTAGAACAGTGCCTGCCTTTACTAGAACATTTATTGAGTGCCCACTGGGGCTGTTATTAACTTGGGAGAAATTAATTGTACTTTTTTCTGGATTCCTCCCTTAGCACAGCTTCCTCACAGGCAAAATGATGGTAACAGTGGCTTATGGAGTTGAACCTATAATAGATGGAAGGTGTTCAGCAGGGTACCTGGCTCAGTGCATGCACTAATTACAAATTGAACCACCCTATCATTGTTGCAGGAACCAGGGTCAGGTGTCCTCAGGGCTGTGCACTTGAATTCCCAGGGATCTCGCTAAAATGCAGATTCTGATTCAGATGCTAATGGAGCTGGTCCTTGGACCATAATGAGTAGGGAGAACCCAGAAGACCCCTTTGTGTTACACTGGATGGGACCCTGGGGGAAATAGGGGTCAGTGCTGCCTAATGAACTGTGGACACACAGACCCCGTTGGAAAAGGTGGGAAAGAAACAAGTGGCACCCTGATGGGCTTCTCTTGTAAGATTTCAGGTTCCTCCTGTTGTGGTTACCAAGTCACCCATTGATTCCCCTGTCCCTCCCTCCTGTCTCAATTCATTTCAACAAACGTGCAGTAAGCTCCCACCACGTGTGGGCATGTGCCGGGCACCAGCAGGGCACAGGATTCCACTGAGAGGAAGCTTGGTTCCAGCTCCCTGGGAGCTCCTAGCCTGGTGGGAGAGCCACAGGGGTGCACCTGTACTTCCCAGGGGACAAGGGGATATTCTGCCTAGGGGGCTGGAGAGGGCAGAGATGGAGACGTTGATTGGGTAGGATCTTTCTAGGTGAAGAAAAGATGGGGAAGGCAAACATGGGCTCAGGAAGGCACAGGGGTGGTGAGCCTTCAAAAGATACACCAGTCCAGCTCTCCCCTCCCCTCTGCTAGCCTCCAGCACCTTTGACAGGGACTGTGGCACAGCATCAGGTGGCTTCAGGTGCTCCTTCTTCCTTGTGTTGTTGCCATTGTCATCCTGGGTTCTATTGTCAGGACGTGGCTGCTCTTTCCTTGAAGATTCCCTGTAGCCCGTAGGAGACAGATTTCAGAGCCCATCACAGCATGAAGCATGGGTGCACAGGTGTAGGTCCATGTGTGGCACTCTAGGGACCCCACACTCCATTCCTGTGTGAGCCCTTGACTGTATTTTATTTCCTTTCAGCCACCGAAACCCCTTAGTCCGGAAATGCACTGCCGAGCACCTCTCAGCCGTCCTGGAGCAGATAGGTGCCGAGAAGCTTCTCTCAGGCACCAGGGACAGCACAGATATGCTGGTGCACAACTTGGTGAGGCTGGCCCAGGACTCCAACCAGGACACCAGGTGATGCAGGGCCGGGGGCCTGAGGGCTGCTTACCTGGCCAGCCCAGGGCAGATAAGACAACCAGCCAGCCCTGAAGGCCCTGGCCCCCCATAGCTCAGCTTCCCTGGGGTCGGATAGACTGAAGCTGTTTGCTTTCCTCAGGGCTGCTGTCTGTCTCTGTGCACAGGCATAGCCAGGCCTGTAGGAGGGTCCACACTCCCTGCCTCCGGTTCTCCCTCTCTCCTGCTGCCCTCCCTCCCCATCCTGACCCACCCCAGTTCCACTCTTGAAGACCACTGTTCATTCCTTCCAAGGATAGTGAACAGATCATTTTTCATTATTAGGTATAGGGCAATGAATAAGAAAAATTAGGCCTCTGCTGTCCTGGATCTCACCCCTAGTCTGGGTAGGCAGAAAATAAAGAAATTATTATGATTCTTCTAGATATGGATAAAGGATACAGAGGAAAAACGCTAAGATGTAACGGAGAATGGGGTGGCAGCTACTTTGATTACAAGTCTGGGGAGATCTTTCTGAAGGGTGACATTTGAGTTGAGAACGGATGGGCCAGCAGGAGCTAGCTCTTTGGGGGTCTGGGGTGCGAGTGTCCCAGGCAAAAGAAATGGTACAGAGGCCCCGTGATGGAGGAAGAAGAAGGCTGGGCTGCAGGGTGCCTGGTGAGGGGGGAACAGTTGGCGGGAGATGAGGCAGACAGGACAGGGCCAGGCCTGGCAGCCCCCCACACGCCACGGGCAGGAGCTGGGATTCGGGCTGGTGTGTGACCGGAAGCCACCGGAGGATTTTTAGTAGGAGTGTGAGGAGATAATTCGATGGTGTTAAACAGGAGAGTGACAGAACCTGATTCCCTGTCTTGGAGAGCTAGGGTTAGGGTCCAGTTAATCACACTCCTTGGTTCCTGGGTCTGGTCACCAGATCTGGAGACCACACCAGCTCGGGGACTGCTCCACAGCCGTGTTCTGTGGTGTGCACCAGCCGGTGCCTTCACACCAGCAGTCCACGGGTGGGCCCTCCCCACTGCGACAGCGCCCTGCATCACATGCGCACATGGCTCCCTGATGGAGCAGAGAGCTGCTGGGAATGTGCCCTGGGGGCAGGACTGTGGTCAGGGGCATGTGTCCCCTGACGCAGCCCGAGCACTACAGGGCGCCAGGGAGCACGCTGTGCCCCTCCGCCCCCTACCCGTGGCGCCAGTGCCCACGTCCTCGCAACCTTGCATTATCTGGATTTCTAATTTTCATTGATCTGATGGGTAAAAATAACAGCTCATTATTGTGTCAGACTGCTCCTCCCCCACCCCGATTACTAGGGTTTATGTTTCTTTATAGGCTCACTGCCCTTTTGATTTTTAAAAATAGTCTTTCTGGTGGCTCATTGGAGGATTGCTAGGAGAGAGGGAGCAGGATGGACGAGGGGCACCAGACAGAGGGCTGCTCCCCAGTCCCTGACAGGGGTACTGAAGGCTAGCAGAGGGTGGGGAGAGCTGGATTGGGGTGTCTTTTGAAGGCAGGGCCAACAGGATGTGGGTGGTGAGGCTTTCAAAGAGAAATCAAAGATGATGCTTGGGTTTTTCAGCTGAACAGCTGGGTAAGTGTTAGTGCCAGTCACTGAAATGAGGATTATTGGTGGGGAGCCAGAAGGTTTTATAGATTTGTTTTTGGTTGTTGGTGGGGGGATGGAAATCAAGATCCAATATCTCTCCAGCTCGAATGTCCCTCTCCTTTCTGACCTCTCTTCCATTGCAGGAATTGACTACATTCCATTTTCCTTCTTGGCTCCTATGCCTCCCGGTGTCTGTGGCCCTGCACTCCCTGGTTCCGCTCTCCCTCTGTGGCCCCCTCTCTGCCTGCCTGCCACAGCAGTGTCTTCATTCTTGTCCCCCACTTACAATTCTCCCTGACCACTGTCACCACTTCCGTGGCTCCAGCCCGAGCAACTCTGATGCTTCCTAGGGTCTCCCTTCCCTGAGCATCAGTGCTTTACCTCTACCTCCAGAGGGCCTGTCACCAGATGTCCCACTGTTATCCTTGGGGCAGAGTGTCCCTCAATGAACCCATTGCCTTCTCCCCAAGCCTTTCTCTGGCTGTGTTCCCTCTATTTTTCTTTTTTAAATATAATTTATTGTCAAATTGGCTAACATACAGTAGGTACAGTGTGCTCCTGGTTTTGGGGGTAAATTCCCGTGATTCATCACTTACATACGACACCCAGTGCTCATCCCAACAAGTGCCCTCCTCAATGCCCACCACCCGTTTCCCCCTCTTCCCCACCCTCCCCCCATCAACCCTTAGTTGGTTCTCTGTATTTAAGAATCTCTTATGGTTTGCTTCCCTCCCTCTCTGTTTGAAATTATTCTATTGTTAAAAGTCACTATTATTTACTGAGTCACTGAAGATGCAAAATAGAGACCTTCCTACTTTATTGATTCTAAGACACACAGTTTCCCCCGCATTTTAGTATCTTACAATCAGAGGCATCTCACCGTTGCTGTTGGCCAGGCAGCAATTTTGATTTGGGTTTTACTATCTGCACATTTGCAAACTTGGGTCGTTATTGCTCATAGCATAAACCCTTGAATTACAGTTTGCATTGTAGGAAGTAAACTATGAGGCTTTCTCTGCTTGTTAGCCTTTTATATTTATTTTAAGAAGTCACCGTGGATGCTCTGTGGGGACTTGTTGAGTTTAATTGCTCTCTAAAATGTCTTGGAAATATTACACTCTTATTCAGCATTGAAATGAAAAGTTATAGTGTATGAGAAAAGGTATGGAAATAGAGAGATGGGACATAAATTAGATATTAATGCAAACAGTCATCATGGAAGGAATAACCAAATTCCACATTTTCTTACAAGGCCACCACAAACCAAGTAGTTTACCCAACCTAAGGAGGGAAGGGCACTACCTAAAAGTAACGTTAACTCCGTTTCTGAGATAATACAGAGAAGGGTTGCCTTCCGACATGGGGCAGTGTCATAGAAGGCAGTGGAAATTGCCAGTGTTTTCTGTTTCTGTTTTTCCTTAGTGGAAAATAAGTCAATGGTGCATGTTATGATCAGTGGAGTCTTAGGTTGAGTGAAATACGAGAACGGAAGATGCTTTGAGCTCCACCTCCAATCAGCTCCCATACCCTGAAGTTTCAACTTTCTCGGCATGTCCTGAATCTGACCACCCCTCCTTACTCCCACTCTACCGCCTTATTTCAGGACTTCATCATCTCTCGCCTGGACTATTACGGTGGCCTCTTAGCAGGTCCCCTGCCCCCCTCCCCCCTGCCTTGTCCACAGAGACGCATCCTCCACACTGCTGCCAGAGACATATCGACTTCAGTGTAATTCTGATCATTCTTCAGCTTCCCACTGCACGCAGGTTAAAGCCCAACTCCTTCATGTTTTGAGAAATTGGGTCGTACCTTCTCTGTATTCTATCCCGCATCTAGGTCTTGCCTGTTGTTTTCCAACCACAAGCCTGCTGACATGTCAGACCATATAATGGATCCTAGAATGACACCCCTCCACCACCCTCTTACCCCCTAATCCGTCTCAATCTTGAACTCCTACTCATCTTTTGTGTCCCAATCTAAGGGTCACCTCTTCTCTGAAGTCTTCCTTGATTCCCCGCCCCCTCCACCCAGCACTGTTCACCAGGTAGAGCTGACCACTTCCTCCCATACTGCCCCACTGCACCCTTCCTCGGATTTCTAGATGCCCCATACTAGAAAAAGTTAAGTACGTTTCAGTATAGTCATCCAAAGGAATATTATGAATGCACTAAAAAGGATGACATGGGAAGATGATTAATGATAAAGTGAAAAAAACCAGAGGCAAGTTGTATATACATTCTGATAGCAAAGAAAATGTATACGCATCAAAAAGACTACATGGAAATATGTAAAAATTTAATAGTAGTTTTCTCTTGGTAATGGGGCTTTGGGTGATGTTTATTCTTTTATGAATCTAGTTTTTAACTGCTCAATTAGCGATTCCTGTCTTCATTAGAAAAAGTATTAAAAACTCTGTTACTACAATTAGAAAACTTTTGTAAATCTGTAAAGCAGATTTATGATGCATTTCTATGGCTATTTTTTCATCCCTTTCTTTCTCCTGTGGCAGGTTTTATGGCCGGAAGATGGTGAATATCTTGATGTTGAACACGAAGTTTGATGCATTTCTGAAGCAGAGCCTCCCGTCCCACGACCTGCGGAAGGTCATGGCTGCCATTAAGCAGCGGGTGAGTCGGGGGCACGAGCAGGTCAGGGTGGAGATCAGAGCTGGGCCGGTCAGGGGAGTGTGCACTCCAGAGGCTTCCGTTTCACTCACAACTCCTGCCTGGTGGGATGAATGTGATTTCCTTGCTCTGTGCTCGGACCTGGTTGTGCTCCTCTCTGCCTGTGTCCCTTGAGTTGCCGGGCGTCCACACTGTCTCCTGTTCAGTGAGGATCTTGACCCCTGCCCTGACTACCAGGGCTCCGGAAGCCTCGGCTGTTCCCTCCGAGGCTCTGCCAGGTGGAAGGGGTTATTCCTTTCCTTATGGTGTAGCCTGGAGTGGCCGGCAGTTCCCCAGAGGGCCACCCCTTTGGCTCATGTTCTGTGTGCATTTTTCAAGGGAATAGAAGACAGTGATGGACTTCCATCTGCCAAGGGCCGCAAGGTGTCAAGGAGTCTGGTGCTGTGTGAGAACGGGCTGCCCGGCAAGGATGGGTATGGCTGCGCCTGTCTCCCTGCAGCTTTCCTCGAAGGCTGACGACACAGACGTCCTGCTTGCCCTGGGCCAGGGGTGGCTCTGGGAGTCTGTGTGGATCTGGGCTACGGTGGAGACCTAGTTGGGTCTGCAGCACTCATGGGTGAATTTATAGGAGGTGTTCCCCACCCAAATCTCAGGGAGACCACATTGTGGGACCGGAAGCACTTGCCAGTAGAAGTTGGCCGCTGCAGTCTTGCCGAGTGGGGTGCAGTTCCACTCGTACAGGCGGGGCATGTTGCTGGCCAGGCCCTCTGTGGGCACTCAGTGTTTCTCCACCCGCTTAGAGCAGCACACCCTTTTGCCATCAGGGTGCCCTGCCTGGGACAAATTTAGAGGCAGAGCTGGGAGGAAGGTAGATGAGAGGGAATGGGCGGAGAGGCTGGAGGGTGGGTAGGTGCTGGGAGGAGCCGAAACCAAGCAGAAACCTCCTGATCACTGATGTGCCTGAAACTCAAACTTCTTCTGTGGTGTCGGGGAGGGATCATATCTGAACTCCTTAGCAGGCGCCCAGGAAAGCCCCTGTCACCTCGTTAAGATTAGCTTCCTGCTCTCTTCTACACACAGTCTCTCAGCCAGACCGGAGCAGCTCATGTTCCCTGCCCATCCCCCTTCCCCACCATCCTATCTCCTACTGAGCCTTTCTTTGCTTATGCTGAGCCACCTGCATCTAGAACATGCCTGTTTATTCTGCAAGACTCCACAAGATTCGGATCACTGTCACCGTCTCCCCGAGGCTCTCTCTGTGCCCTCTGTTCTTCAGTACTCTGTCAGCCGGTTGACCCACCTGTCTCCCATTGGTCTGTGAGCTCCTTAAGGCAAAGGGCGTGTCTTTCACGTCCCTCTTCTCGGTGCCCAGTACAGCTCCTGGCACTCAGTGGGCAAACAGTGTGGAGTGTAGGACTGAATGACAGAATGGATGGTGTTGGGCTCTTTCAGAGGGGACTTGGGTGCAGGGCATGAGCTCAGAGAGCCGGGTTCTGAGCTGGGGTGGGGGATAGGAGTCATGTTTGGAACTGCTCTCATACTGGCTGCACTGGATCAGGGGATAACTATAGCTATGTGCCCCCACAATGATAGAACGGGGAGTCTTAACATTTCCTTGGTCACTGGAGAAGGGCAGGGCCTAGGCAACCAGGGCTCAGGACACAGTCAGCTGGCAAGACCTTTCCTCACTCCTACATTAAATGTTTAGTCATTCTTTCGTGGACTCCCACTTCTCGCTCTGATACCCATCCCCCATTCTTCACATGTTTTCTGAAAAGAGAAAAAAAGGCAGGAAGAGAGAGCCCTATCCCCTGATGAAAGGATGGGGCTCTAGGCAACCCGATTGTTTTGCCCTGAGGAAAAGGCATTTCCAGAGTTCTGGGGCCAGTGTCCTCAAGCAGCGGGTGGAAAGCTGGGGGTGGACTAAGCTGCAGGTGACACTCCTGTCTCAGTTCCACCTGTCTGGGAGGGTCATGGGACAAGAGGTGCATCCATCTTCTGGGGCTTGCCCAGGTCAGAAGTTCCTTCTGCGTAGGCTCAGTTCCAATGGCCCTCGGCTGGCAGGGCTACGGCCCTCCATGCACAGTGGCCCGGAGGTGGTGGAATGGCTTCGGGAGCTGACGCGACTGCTGGAGGCCAGAGAATATCAGTCTCGGATGGAGGGCGTGGGGCGGCTCCTGGAGCGCTGCAAGGCTGAGCCAGAGCTCATCACCGCCAACCTGGTCCAGGTGAGTGCTGCCCCTTCCCTGCTGTCTCACCTGGCTGTCCCCTGTGGGTGCAAATTCAATTTGGAAAACTCAGGACAGGGTTTGACATTGTGCCAGACCCCTCAGGGTAAAGGGAGCCCGAAAAGTACCTGCTATCCAGTTGCCTTGGTAACGCTGTGGGACTGCCTGGAAGTAGCCAAGGGGGCAAGGGCATCACCTCTTGCCAGGCCCCTTGGGACCACCCAGAGATGTCCTGGCATCTCTCATCCCTCTAGCAGGTTTATAGCAGGGTGGTGGGGGGGGGGGGGAGCGGGGGGGGGGGCGGCGGGGGAAGCTAGAGGTAGAGGATGCCACGGCTGAAGGCTGCTCCTGGTCTAGCCAGGCACATGATGTTTGGGGGCAGAGTATGTGTTGGCCAGGGGACTGGCCATGATGGCTGGACAGGTGGGTTAGGAGCAAGCACAGGCCTTTCACAGGCTGGAAGCAGGGGCAGATGTTTGCTTCTTCCAGGACTGAGGCTGCTGATGGTCAAGCCATGTAGCAGAGTACTTAGGGCACAGGCTTGAAGTCAGCAGCCTCGCTGTGTGATCTGGGGCAAGTTAGTGAACCTTTTTCTGCCTCAGTTTTTGTTTTGTTTTTAATAGTAAACTGAGGATGGGAATGCATGCTTCATCGGTTTGGATCGTTCCGTGAGAGTGCAGGGTACCTAACGGGATGCTCTAGATGCTTTGACGCAATGAGTGCTCAATATACAGTTGTTCTTGCCCTCTTCCCCTCTTTCCGTTTTGAGGAAGTAAGCTCCTCGTCACTGAGAATGTTCTGGTGTAGTTTGGATGACCAGGAAGGCAGGAGGAATCCCTGCCAAGGGTGGTTGGTTGGGTTGTGGGCCTCCTGCCCAGCCTGGGTTCCCATGGGCTCTTGGTTTCTGTTTCCTCAATAGGTCTTTGATGCTTTCACCCCAAGGCTTCAGGACTCCAACAAGAAAGTGAACCAGTGGGCCCTGGAGTCCCTTGCCAAGATGATCCCCCTCCTCAAAGAAAGCTTACACCCTATGCTGCTGTCCATCATCATCGCCGTTGCAGACAACCTCAACTCCAAGAACTCGGGGATTTATACCGCCGCCACGGCTGCGCTGGATGCCATGATTGAGAGCCTGGGTGAGCCTCCTGCCACAGCCCTGCTTGGCTCCATTACGCAGTGGGCTCGCTCCCTGAGCCCTCCGTGGGGTGGGCTCACCCTTCCTGCTGGGAATCAGCACAGTGCTAACAGGCACTGGGGCTTTCAGGCCAAATGTTTCCCTGGAGGCTGCAGAGGATGGGGGTGGACAGCCCAGGACCTGGTTGGCAGGCTTTTCCATGTCACAGCCACCTGAGGGTCCTCGACGGTAGGAGTGGAAGAGATGTGGAGATGATCTAGTCTTGCCTCCTCATAGTACATGTGACAGAAATGACTCAGCCAGGGTCACACAGTACTGAAGTGATTGAGCCAACAGGGCATGGAAGGAAAAATAGGTCAGGGTTACCAGGAAGAAGCTGGAAACAGTGTAGAGATGGTAACAGTGGGTGTGGCTTGTATGGGGACCAGGCCGGATGGCGGTGAGAGAGCAGAGCAAGTCTGCTGGGGAGGACAAAGTAGATGGGTGAGTGGACCCAGGTCCACTGATTGATTGTCTGATACAGGAGTCAGGCTGGGATCCCAGTGGCTTTTGAGCATGGGATGGACAAGCATTGCCTTTGAGAAAGACTGTTCGGGGCCAGGGCTCAGGGAGGGAGGAATTTAGGATGAGGGGTGGAGGGTGAAGGGGGAGTGGAGGTGGGGGGTGGGATGAAAAGGAAAAGGGGGGGGCAATGGGAGAGACATCAGAGAAGGCAAGAGCTCCTTAAGTCCTATGTGCTTCACACTAACACATCTTGGTTCTCCAACATCGGGTGGAATTTGGGGTACATCCGCTTCTGTTCTCCATGCCTTTCGTAGATGATTAGAAAGTGATATTTGGTGTATCTAAGATGCAGACTGAAGTGCAGATGTGTGTGTGATGTAGCACATGAGTACAGTCATGTCCAGACCAGAGGAACCAAGGGTTTTCAAACCACTCTTGACTCTATGTGACCAAGCTTATGCTCGGAGAACCACCTCTTTGGCCTTGTTGCTGTATGTCCTGATGAGCACAGAGCAATGTCCTGCCTCGAGAACCCACAGAGCATCCCCGTGGTGAGGCTGGAAACACCGAAAGGCACCCCTCCCCTCCTGGTGCCCACACCCTATGGGAGACCAGCTCCCTGGGGCTGGACAGCAGCTGTGTCCTTGGCTGAAGCTTCCAGAAGCAGTTTCAGTTACAAATCAAAGGCCTGGTCAGGCCCTTCTCTGCCTCTTCAGTTCATAAATACTGTCAATTTCCTCTCTTCATCTCAAAGGGAATTTATGATTTGCTGAGTTTGTTGCTGTAGAACAAACAATATAAATCCAGCTTTAAATTACGGCTAGTTCACAGCGCTGCTCTGGGTAAGTGAGATTGCTGTTGCCAATAACCACGGCTCTTGGTAAATCACTGCGGGCCCTGGATTTATTGGGAAAACCTGCACCAAGCAAAATAGGCTTTAGCTATTTGAAGAGGCTAAGCACCCTTGTCTGAGGAGAGGAGCTTTAACACTTTCCTCTCCAGGTGTTATTGTCTCCACTTTCTGTCCTTGGGCCATCCTCCTGGAGCACGCTGGAGCTTTGGAACTCTGGGCTGCAGGATGTGGTGTCTCACATTGTCACAAGGCTCAGGCCTTCTCTACCTGAGGCCCTCCTCTACCCACTTGGGTGGGACACCCTGGAAAGGGGTTGCGAGACGGCTGCTTTTGTGATCTGACCACACCCTGAGGCAGGCTGCAGCTTCCAGGAAAGATGCCTATAGTTGTCCTTTCCTCCTGGGACAGGGTCTCCTTGGAAATGGCTGATGATACCCCGCCCCCCCCCCCCCCCCCCCCCCCCCGGCCCCGTCCCATCAGTGAAAGGATCTGATGGGAGGAGAACAGAGGCAGGCATGAAGGGCACTATTTTCCTCTCTAATCCTTAGGTCAGTGTTAGGCTGGAATGGAATGTCGTTGGCCTCAGGGAGTTGGATGGAGCCCAGTAAATCCCTGGCAAAAAGCTCCTGTGGGGCCCAAAGGGGGAAGCACAGGGTCTTGGCTCCCGGTCAGTTTGAGCAGGTGCAACAGTGGCTCTCGGGGCCATGTGGCTTTGCTGTGAGCCATACTCACAGCCCAGTGAAGAGTCTTGGTTTTGGAGGTGTTTTTAACTAGCTGATTTCTATATCCAGAAAGAGCAGAAGTGGATGGGTTTAGATTGCCAGTAAGAATTCACCCCTGCCAGGGAGTACCTAGGGTAGAATCAAGCTCTCTCTGGGAATGGTTCTCATCTGTCTAGAATGGGCTGAGTCTGGCCTGCAGAGGGAAAAATGGATGCAAATAATTAAACTTTCCACTGTCCCAGGGGATTGGGTGGTAGACATAGAGACTGGGGCAGGAGTGGCAGAAGAGAAGGGGTGTAAATCTTCTCTTCCCATGTCACCCAGGTGGAGCCTGGTGGCTCCGATAGACTCTTAGCATCTCAGGGTCCCTTCTGGAAGTAGCTTGGAGCCCTTTGAGCAGAGGGAGCTTTTTTCCCAAGGCTGGTGTCACCCCCGACAAGGGATTCTTGGCTCCAGGCTGGAGAGAAACAGCCAAATGCTGTGGAGTACTTAAATGTGTAGAATCACAAAGAAATGACTCAGCAGGTTGTGGTTTGTTTCCCTGATCAACAGGGGGCCAGGAGAACAAGAACACAGTTGGGTAGTCTGCCTTCTGGCACAAAGTCCAGATGACACAGCCAAACTGGGAGGTTGGCCTTCTTAAGCAACCTTTTAAGGTCCCTCTTGATTCTGGAATTCAGTGATAAGTTGACTCAACAGTCACCACATCTCTTCCGGTTCCTTGGTTTTCCTGTGGGTGTATGGGGCAGGTGGTGCGGTGGTCCACAGAGCAAGTGGGGATTTCTTCCCATGTCCCCTTTTTTTTTGGGGGGGTGAGGAAGGAGACATGTGGGCACCTTGCTCTCTGACCTCTGCCCTTTGTTACTGCTGGAAGGAGCTTGGGGTGGCATCCTTTCTACTCTGCGCCAGGACCTTCTGATTTCAGGGGAGTTATTCTGGGGATCAGGGCAGTTCCTGAGCTGGCTGGCTGGTTCTGTCTTTGGGCCCTGTGACTGGGCTAGCTACAGAAGAAATTTCACTAATTAAAACATCAGGCTGCTGACAGCCACCCCCCTCCCAGTCAGACTTTGCATCAAAAGGAGTTCTGTTGATTAGCATGGCCCCAGGCCAGTGCTGGAGAGTACAGATAAGCTGGGAATGGGCAGCAGCTTCAGATCTACTTTTTTGATTTTTCTCTGACTCCGAATTCTTTACCTTATATAATCATATGACCAACATGGTATTGTGAAAGGAATTTAGAAACTCACCCATGGTGCCCCTCTAATATACCACCTGCTTAAAAATCTGTTCTATTTCCTGTCTGCCTGTGTACAGATTTCCCTTGTTAGAGATTGTAAGGTAAACACGATTTAGACTTTGCTTCTTTAACTATCCAGTATTCCATGCTATCATGCAGTGTTCCTACTTAAAAATAAGAAGTTTACTTTCCATCACGTAAAAGTCATACTTATTAATTATTGAGAAAATGGAAAATATAAAGCATTTGAAAGGAAAAAACCCTTCACCTTTAGTCTCAATTTCTCAGAAGAGACAGTTATTTAAAAAAAAAATGCTTAAGTTTTATTTTGGGGGCGGAGGGCAGAGAGAGAGGGAGAGAGAATCCCAAGCAGGCTCCACACTGTCAGCACAGGGCCTGACACAGGGTCTGATGCAGGGCTCGAGCTCATGGTTTGTGACATCCTAACCTGAGCTGAAATCAAGAGTCGGATGCTTAATTGACTGAACCATCCTAGGCACCCCTGGAAGAGACCATTATTAACATTTGGCTTTTTTCATTTTAGATTTTTTTCCTGTGCAGAGTCACGTGCATGACTCTTGTGCAGAGTCACGATCATATTACACATTTAAATTTGCATCCAGCTTAAAAAAAAAAAAAAGAAGCAGAGCGTGAGCATTTGCATATGATTACACACTGGAGTCACTTTTAACAGGTCTGTCACATGCTGGACCACATCTTGTGTTTTTCTGTTTAAATGGATCATTCCCACTTTTGCTGCAATGAACGCACCTAGCTTGGGTGGCTGTGTGGCATGTCATGATTCATGGAGTCCTGTGCTTATTGTTGGGAGTCCAGTTTGACTCCAGTTTCTTTGCTGTCACTGTCTATGCTACCATACTTTTTGTGCTTTAAAAAAAGTTCTCTGGCTCCCCAGTAGCCTGAGGAGGATGTGGCCTGGTGCGCTTAGGGCTTAGCTGCATGGGACAGGTGCAAGGCCCCGGAGACCTCCGCCCCCTTGCAGGGAGGGAAGGCGAGGCCCAGGGAGGACGGAGATGTGGCCTGCCAGCCTGTAGCTGTTTTCCCTACGCTGCATGGCTCTGTTTGCTCTTCGTCCAGGCAGTGCCAAGGCCAGCTGTGGCAGCTGTGGCTCCCTTGTGGTGCAGAACAGGAGCCTGTGAAGAGCTCCGGCTAATGGAACATGGATTTTTTTTTAAGGGTTTGGAAGTTAGATTCCAGCCTCTTAATGGTCTCTCCACCATTCAGATTGCTGGGCTTTTGGAACATTCTCAGGTAATAAGAGTAACACTAGCAGTAATAGCTGATACTTACATAGTAATTATATGCCCAGGGCAATATCCTAAGTATCATAACACGACAGCGGCTCTAAGAGGAAGATGTTATCCTCCTTTTATAGATGAATAAACTGAAGTGTAGGAGGTTTTGTCCAGTGTTAATATAGAGAAACGTGGAAGAGCCAGGATTCGGTCCAGGCAACCTGAACCCAGAGCTCACACCCTTCACCATTTATTTTCCTGCCTCTCAATAAACTTGGGTGTGACCTGGGTGGTGAGCCATCACTACAAAAGCAGACAGAGGAAGAGAGGCCATCTACTTGGGGTGTGGTGCTCTGGGGTTTATAAACCAGTTCAGGCATGCTTAATGTCTCTGCTTGAACACTTTCTGTGGTGCTAGAGCATTTATTGAGCACCTGTTGTGTGCCAGGCACATGGGAGCATTATCTGTCACAGATGTCTGTCGGATGTGCATTTTCTAGTATCCCCCGAGTTCTTTACCTGTCTCTGGCTCTGGGAGGCCATGTCAGCCACCAGGAGCGGGGAGGTCTGGCTGTGTCCAGAAAATGTCCTGAACTGAGTTTTGTTGGGGGAGAGCAAGGAGGCAGAAGTCCTTGTCCTTGGAGGTGAGCTCATGGTTAAAGGTGGGGGTGGGACAAATAGAAGCACCTGGAAAAAACAATGCAGACGACATTGATATAAAAACCTATGCTTACACGACTACAGATTGACCAAGTGGCCCTGAGACTGCTTCTCGCTAACTGCAACGTTCTAGAGGTTGGCATCTCTTTTATTTCCCAGAACAAATGATTTTAAAGACTCTTGCCTTATGGATGGACCTTTTGCAAGCAGCAGGGATATGCGTGATGTTCATGTGTACATCTCCTCCTCTGTACCCCTTCCAGCTCTCAGGAGGGGAGCTAGGAAATGGGAATGAGCTCTTAGCTAGAATTGTCGCCTGACGGGAAAAGCGAAGCCGTGCACATCCAGGGGGATGCTGAGGTATTTAAGGAACTCAGGGAAGGTGGAGCTTGTCTGGAAAGACTTCCTGTGGTGGGTCTCTAATCTCTGTCCCCTGCTAAGAGAAATCTGGCACCTTGAGTGGGTCAGCCCCTAGGATCCCAGGACCTACTTTCTGGGGGCACCTGTGGTGACACCCACACAGACCTCTGTGACAGGTGTAGGCGGGCCCTGCAGCCACACCCCCGAAGAGCATGTTTTGTTGTTTGCACTCCCTCCCATGGGGTCATCCTGGGACTGCCGTGGTTGCGCACTGTTGGGAGCTGGGCATATGGGAGTGATGTTAGCACGCCTTTCTCAGGTGAAGGGCTACTTTCCTCACCCTGTGCGTCTTTGTGAGGAGTGCAGGACTTCAAGTTTTAATAGTGTGAGAAACCAGGAGACGTCAGCCAGAATGGGGAAGAATGAGCAGTGTCTACATTCAGCACCTGTGGGATCTTTAGAAATACGTTCAAAGAATGCCAGAAGGCTTCTTTATCCCAAAGCAGCCCCCCTGCAGCTGCCTGTGCTTTCACCATTAGTGGTTCATTCTAATAAACACTCTTTCAACAGCCAGACGGGGAAGTACCCAGTCCTCAGTCCCCACCATGAGTGTGGCTGGGTAGCAGCGAGAGCTGGTTCCGGGGGCTGGGTGTGGGGTGCTGGGATGATTTAAAAAAAAGGTTAAAAAAATCCCTCTTTCCCCTAAACCTCCTGAAAAGTGGGTTGGGGCATGTGGAGGATAAACTCTGCTGTCTGTACAAGGATGCCATCTGGGCCGGGGTCTCACACAGGGATGTTATAGATAAACTATTGAGAGCTAATAACATGCCCCGCCCCCTGCCGGTCCTCGCACATTCCCTTCTCTGACCCAACCAGAGTAAGCCAGATGCTTCTGCTGCTGATGGGGTGACCAACATCCTGGTTTGCCCAGGACTGGGGCAACCCTCTTTTGCCCCCAAACTCAATTTTAAGGAAGCACAGATAATAGGAACCGTATCTGTGGGAGTCCATGAAGCCTCTTTGGGAGCCAGTGTAACTAACTATGCCAGGTTGTTCACTCTTCCCGGGACACTCTGTTGCCACTTGGACATTTAACTCAGCTCCCCAACGGGCCTCTTTCCCTAGGCAGGTGTTGCAGGGACCTGGAACTGAACAGCACTGAACCAGCCACAGCTTCACGGCCACTGACCCTCTCCTTCTTTTTCAGACAAGCTTTGCCTCCTACAAGCGTTTGCTGGGCAGGTGCGCTTCCTGAGTGGCCGTGCAGTGCTTGATGTCACAGAACGTCTGTCCGGTGAGCGTCCCCAAAGCTCCTCACCCTAGCCTTCCAGTCCATCTCTGTTCTTCTCTCCCGGCATGTAGAACCACCCACTATCTTAGACCCCCAAATAATCAAATAATCCTCGCAGATCTTTAAAAAAAACTTGATAATCTGCTTTTTATAAATAATTCCCACCTTATCCAAAGGTAATCTTCATTTTTGACCACAATGGGGCAGGTTTGTACATAAACAAAATAGCTTTTAAGAAACTATTATGGGGGCACCTGGGTGGCTCGGTTGGTTAAGCATCTGACTTCGGCTCAGGTCATGATCTCACAGCTTGTGGGTTCAAGCCCTGCTTCGGGGTCTGTGCTGACAGCTCGGAGCCTGGAGCCTGCTTCAGATTCTGTCTCCCTCTCCCTCTGCCCCTCCCCCACTCTCACTGTGTCTCTCTCTCAAAAATAAACGTTAAAAAAATTAGAAAAGAAAAGAAAATATTATGCATTTCTTCTTTGCAAACAGGACGTCCACTAAGCCATAGGACTTTGTGTGAATCAGAAAAAAACAAAAAACAAAAAAACCACCTCTTCTGGGTAGACCTTGCCTCCCAGCTACATGGCTTGGTCAGCGGCAACACTGTTGTGAGAATTAGCGTTGTCTCTTTTTGGGCATGCACAGGCTGGAAAGCAGAGCACAGGCTGGATTTCAACCCTCCTTGATGCCTGCTCCAGGTGCCCGGGGGCTGCACTACGTGGGATTTGGGGCCTTGGTGGGCGTCTGCTCTGCTGTGTTCAAGCTTTGGCCGAGGAGAGCTTTGCTCCCAGGCGGTGTCTTCTTTGAGTCTGCTGTCTCCAGTGATTCTGTTCCAGGTCTGAAACCTCTGGTGACGCGGGAGGAGTCAGCACGGGGAGGACCTAGGCTTTGTGGTTGTACCGACCTGTTTGCCACGTGCTGATTCTGCTCTTGGGCAGGTTATTTAACTTGGTTTTATAATCTTCCATGCTTACCAAAAGCCTCCCCTACCTTCTTGGGAAGGAGGCAGAAGGGCTCTGTTCTCCAGACCTCTGAGCGCCCAACCTCTGCAATGCAGACAGGCTGTGCTACCCCCGTGCTCGAGTCGTTGTGTGGGTTGTCTTCAGGACAGTGTCGAGGTTCCCTGGAGTGGCCTTCCAGGCTCTCCCCTCCCCCTCCCCCAGTTACACGCACTGGATCATCGAATCCTCCTAACAACCTCGTAAAGAGGCTGTGGGTGCCATGATTATCCCTTTTGTAGAAGTAAGGAAAGTGGAGATCGGAAAGATTTAGTGCCCAAGGTCCCTTGGCGAGCAATCTGGGCTTTGTCCCCAGGAGCCTGGCCACAGAGCCTCCGTGCTGTGCTGTCTCTCCCTGAGTGCCCTCCCTGAGTGGCACCAGCATGCCACCGGCCTTGCTGGGGCTGATCTCCCATCCTCTGCCCTGTCCTGCCCACATGCGGCTCCCCTCCTGCAGAGACAGCCCTTCTCCACCCTTCTTCCTCCACCTGGGTGGTGCTGGCCTGGTTCTGGCATCAACTTCTGTGTCCCCTTCCTCCCTACCCCCCTGCTTGAGTTTCGTGAGCCTCTCAGGAGCATGTCCCCCCTGCCCCCCGCCCCGTGCCAGCCTCAGTCCGCACTGGGGGTGCTCAGCGCACATTGCCTGGCTGAGGATGTCATTCAACTCCTCCACAGCCCTGTCCTGCTCTTGGCCTTGCCTCTGTGCCCTGGTTCAGCCCTTTTAGTGTCCCTGGAGTGGACCCTTGGCTTCCACCCAGGTGATAGGCCTTCTCCAAGCAAAGTAGGGCCGGGGGCTAAATGCAGCCACGGTGTCATGTTGCTGGTGCCCAGGAGCCCCCTAACTGAGACCACCTGGGCGCCAGACAAGGAACCCTTTTCTGTTGCTCAACATCAACATTCTCTGGGTGAAACCCTTACCTGTCCTTGTATGAGTGATATATGGGCCCCGGAGGTGGATGGCTACCTCACTTTAGATCCTCCATTTAACTGTAAATATTTTTCACCTGTCTCCAAGAGACCTCAAAGCAAGAGTTTCTACGTAGCTCTCCCGTTAAGTCGGGCCCAGCCAGGAACAGAGAAGAAAATTTCAACTGGCACAAGGTGTGGACTAATAATAGCACAGCTTAACAGGAGTAAATCTTTTGCTAATTACTTCAGCTGCCTTTTAAGCTCAAAATTTAGTGGGGTTTTCTTCCCCGTGATGACTCCCAGAAGGGCGATCGCTGCCTCTGCCCGCTTGAGGGCCCACCACCATCAGCCAGGTGACCTCCACCTTCTGTGCCCGGGGAATGTGGGCCTGACTGCAGAAGTGAGCTTCCTGGGCCCTGCTGTGAAGGCCTCGCTGCTGGGAGGGAGAGAGGTCAGGTGTGAGTGCAGCCTGTGGGGGGGCCGCGGCCAAGGGACGCGGGGCAGGTTAGGGGCAGGTGAGCCCCTCACCCTTGGGTGGGCACAGGGGAGCCCTACCTGCACCTGGTTCTGGTGATAGCTGTCTCCTCAGTTTGCAGGTGAGATCCCGTGGAGGTTTAAAAAAGACTCTGAGTTATACTTGTTCAGTATAACTTGCCTCCCCCGACCTTAGGGCTGCCCCCGTGGCTTTCCTGTTAACTGTGGCCTCCTTCTCAGTCTGTCTCTGGCTTCGAGGGCTGTCTCCAGCTCCCACCTCTCTGCCCCACTTTATGAGGCTGCTCACCCCCAACGTGGCTGGCTTGACTCACTGGGTGCCGTCCTGCCTTGCCTGGGAACAAGGACTGCCTTTCTTTCTGAGGGCTCTGTGACCTTGGGGAGCCCCTGAGAGGTCCCACAGTGTGGGGTGCAGGAGCCCTGGGGGTATGGCCTGAAAGCCAACGTACACGCTCCATGGGAAATGGCATGGCTCAAGTGCCAGGCCGAGCTGAGGGGGCCAGCTCATCCTCTCTGGTCCCCTGTTGTCCGAGGCTTGCTCCGGAGTCAGAGGGGGACTCTGGAGAAATATCCAGAGGATATTTCCCGTGGGAAATATCCTGGGGGGTCGGATGATGTTAAGCTGGTGAAGGAAGGACAAACTGAGGTTTCACTAAAAATGAAACAAAACACACCAGCCTCTGAACTGAAGAACTCCAGGAGGATGGGGACAGCGGTGGGTGAAGAGCATGAGCCGTGGAGTCGAGGCGGGCTTGGCCTCTGCCCTCCGCCCTTGTTAGCCACGAGGCCTTGGGCAGGTTCCTTGACCCCTGAGTGTTGGCTTCCTCCTCTGCAGGATGGGCTGGTGTCCTGCCTCTTGAGGTGCTGTGAGAACAATGGAGTCATGCTGCAAAGCTCTGACCCCCAGACTCAGGACTGAGGTAGTGTTAGGTTCCTGGATGTGTGTTGGCCCAGGGAACCTTCCAGTTGCTTTGCTCCATAAATAAGTAAAGTGCTTCTCTCGGCGTTGTTTGCCCTCACCAGCCCTTCTCCTTGGCAGGATGACAGGCGGACTGCGCTGTGTAGAGCAAGCATTGTTAGCACCGATGCACTCAGGGTAATGGTGGCCGTGGCTGACGGCTGGAGCAGTGGCTCTGAAGTGACTTGGGGTAGCTCTTGAGGTGGTCTTGACCCCGGCATTTACTCTGACAGAGGGCTTGCTGGCAGGAGTAGCCTGCTTCTTGGATTTCTGGGGATTAAAAAGGGTAGAGAGGCTGGGATAACCTGATTTCAGGGGTTCGTCACTGAATCATGGGTCTGTGCAGAGCTTGATGGTTGAAAAGCACGTTCAGGCCTCCCAGATTACTGCTGGTCTTATTGTGAGGTTTGGTGTCCAGACACTGGGGAGGCCACACTGGGCTTATCTCCTGCTGCCTGTTTCATTTTTCAGAATGCTTCATTTGAGAGAGTGTTGGTTTTCCTCCCTGGTACAAGTTTTTGTTCGTGTGAAGTCACATAGGTGGGAATGTGGATTAAAGTAACACTAGTCCTAGCTACTCTTTGTCACCTGCCTACCTACCTCGGCACCTCATGTACATTTATTATCTAAGCTCTAACAGTCCTAAGAGTTTGGTTCAGGATGATTATCCTTAGATTAGGAACAGCCTCAGAACGGTTAGGTGGCTTTCTCAAGTCATACAGCCAGTGAATAGCAGAGGCAGTTTTGCAGTCCGGCCCTGTCTGCCTCTTTCCTCTCCCCTGGGCTGCAGGGACCGGTGATGACTGTCATGGGCTCTGAGCACTTTTGTTTTTACATACTCATTCCTTCATTAAAAAAAAAAAGAAAGTTAAAAATTTTATATTACAACTGATTGGTATAAACATGAATATAAATCAGGCTGGATATCTTCATATTTTTTTTCCCTCTGGATTTTAAAGAAATAACATTTCCAGGGCCCCTCCACGTGTCCCGAGCCCTAGGTCGTGTGTCTGATGGACTAGTTGGCCCTTCTGGGCTGCCTGCCCTTTGGGGTATAGAACTGGTGTCCCAAGAGAGGGCAGGAAAACAGAGAGAGAGAGAGAGAGAGAGAGAGAGAGAGAGAGAGAGAGCAAGCCTGCCTTGAGTAACTCTCCCTCTTTTCTGCCCAACAGTGCTGGTGGCCTCTGTTTACCCCCAGAAGCCCCAGGCCGTGGAGCGTCAGGTCCTTCCGGTCCTCTGGTATTTCCTGAACAACATGACGGGGAACGGTGTCCTGCCTGGGCATGGCGGGAACGTCCGCGTGGCGGTGCGCCGGCTGTCCAGGGGCCTCCAGGAACAGATGGGCTCCCGGCTGCGGCACCTGGCTGCTGGCCAGCCAAAGCAAGTCCTCAAAATGCTCCAGGAACTCTTAGACACAGAATCCCGGTGAGGCAGCCCCAGCCAACGTCACCGACAGAGGGGTGGCATCTGACAGCAAGACAACTGGCAGCTCGTGCCCCTTTCACCTGGGTTACAGACGGATCTGAAATGGGCAGTCATTATTTTTTATCTTACTTGATTTTTATGATGGAACAGTCTCCTGGCCGACTTTCTCTTAGAGTTCCAGATGCACATAGTATATTTTGAAGTAGGAATAAAGGAATTATTTATTTTTCTAAGGCTTTATTATCGTGTGCTTTTTTAACCTCAGGGAATTTTTCAATAACTAGGCTTGTGACAAAGAAAACAAGACAACAGCAAAATCAGCTGCAGATGACATCGAAACGAAGAGATGGGGAGAAAAAGGGTAGCACAGACCGATGTGCTGCAGACCCTTTTGGCCACTGCCCCCTATCTGTGACAGACTGGACAAGCCCTCCTGAACCCAGAGACCCTGAGTTGGCCATTTAAACCCAGTCCGTTTGTTATAAGCCTGATTTGAGGTGAGTAGGGCAAACATCTCCAGGGTCATCCTGATCCTGTGGGAGGCTTCCTTTTTTTTTCTTTTTTTAAGTTTATTTATTTTGAGAGAGAGAGAGAGAAAGGGTATAAGTGGGGGAGGGGCAGAGAAAGAGGGAAAGAGAGAATCCCAAGCAGGCCCTGCATTGTCAGCACAGAGCCTGATGTGGGGCTCGAACCCATGAACCCATGAGATCATGACCTGAGCCGATATCATCAAGAGTGGGACACTTAACCGACTGAGCCACCCCGGTGCCCCTCTGTGGGAATCTTCTAATAGATCTGTCCAGCTTCTCAAAAGGCAGGGGGAGTTTGACATTTGCGTTACTAAAAGCCTTCTCAGCAAGATGGCATTCTGACTAGTTCTGCAGAGGGTCAGATGACGTTTCCCACTCAAAATACCATAAATGAAAGCACTTGGCCAAGCATAAAGCTACATGATGTGCAGATGTCGTGTGGGAGCTCTGAAATTACATGGGTTCCTCCAGCGGGGGCTGGATCGGGAAGCTGGAGGGGCGTGTTGGGTACAGGATGCACCAGAACACAAGCTGAGAGAAAGTGTTGCCCCCTGAGGGAGCAGCCAGGGAAGTGGGGTCCTGCAGGAAGAGAGGGACGTCTGGGGCTGGGGCCCTAGACGCAGCGAGAGTGGCTTTGCCTTGCCTGGGGCCACTGGCAGGTTGGCAATACTGTGACCAGGAGGAATTAGAGCTCAGGTCATTACCTCAAACACACGTATAAGGTGTGAGCTGAAGGGGCAGCGTCCCATCCCAGCCAAGGAACCCAGCCAGACCCACAGCAACACTGTGGGCAGATCCAGATGGCTGAGGCCCTGAGGCCCCAGCCTCCTGCCTGCAAGTTTTCTGGCAGGCCCCAGAGGTGGACCCCGTCCAGTGTCACCCACCTCAAGGCATAATATCGGTTCTACATCATGGTTCCAAGCCTCTCCCGAGGGGAATGGCCCAGAGCTGGCTGGGCAGCCCTGAATCAACTCACTTATATATTTCCATGTTCATGGGTATCCCTGAGAAAGCCACTTTTTCATCTAGCCTGTGTGGCCAGATACAGCAAGGCCGGCTCCTACCCCCCCAATGCTCTAGGGTGAGGTTGGGTATGGTCCAATCATCCCGGGACTCGCTTTTAATATGTGGCTTAAGTGTGACTTTAAGTAATTGTAGCCCCAGCAGGAGCTGCTTCTCGCTAATTGTGACCCCAGCAGGGGCTTCCCAGCAGCCACTTCCCTGACTGATTCTGACTGAAGCAGGTTAAAGGCTTGCTGGACAGGGAGTCATGAAAGATGCCCAAGAGGCTGATTTTTAAACATTTTAAAGTTTTACACAATTTAATTAATTGTGTTTGCTTGGAGTCTGAGCAGACTCTTTGGGTTTGGTCGGGAGACTGACATTTTCTGCTTGCCAAGGTCCTAGAACCTGTAGGAGCCCAAGGATGTAGAGTCTGGCAGGGACTTTGAAGGCGGAAATTAAGCTCAAAGGCATCATCCTCTCTTCCCGCTTCGAGGTCCTGTTTTCCAAGGACGTCTTCAAAACGGAAGCCTCCCATTCCCTGTGCTCTGTATCCACCCTCCTGGGTGGAGAGTTTGAAATAACTGAGAACCGCTGAAAAGCAACAAATAACTGCAAGGTTCTATTTTCCTCCACTCAATTTTAACTTTAGATCGAGTCTCTGGGCAGCTGGGCTCTGTGGGCAATGCCCCTGACCCAACCCCACTGGGAACAGCCTGGATGGTTCTCTCAGGGCCTTAGGAAATTTCAGCCTCCAAAGGTTTCCCACATCATTACTCCTTAAAATTTTTAAAATTTCATTTAAAAAATAGTTTTTTTAATGTCTATCTTTGAGAGAGAGAGAGAGAGGCAGTGGGGAGGGGCAGAGAGAGAGAGGGAGACACAGAACCTGAAGCAGGCTCCAGGCTCTGAGCTGTCAGCACAGAGCCTGACTTGGGGCTTGAACTCACGAGCCACAGGATCATGACCTGAGCTGAAGTTGGATGCTCAACCAACTGAGCCACCCACGCACCCCTCCCACATCATTACTTTTAAAACAGGGAAGACAGCATATTAGCCTCGGTCTGTCGGGAGTGCGTGCGGGAAGGAGGCCCTAATGGATGGTCAGTGGTGGGAAATGAAGATTGAGAGCCACCCCATTCTTTGCTTGGCTGTGTGTGCAGCCAGGAGCCCTACCTCCTGAAGATGTGCTTGGGGTGGGAATATAGCTTCTAGTTATGCAAGGGCCCCTGTCTCCCTCCAGTGTAAGAATTAAGGACTAGACTTGACTTGTATCTGCTTAGGACTTTCTGGGACTTTAGGAAAAGCTGCCTACAGGCCCTGCTTCTCATCTTGTTTTCTCTTCCCTGATTGATGTTGGGATCCCACCGCTAGGGATTTTGATTCACTTGGTATGGGGTGGGGCCCAGGGCACGGTCTTTTCTTTCTTTTTCTCCCCTTCGGCTTTATTAGGATTTAATGGACATATAACATTGTGTGAGTTTAAGGTGTACAATGTGTTGATTCGATACATTTATACATTGCAAAGTGATTACCACCATAGCCTTACCTAACACTTCCATCCCATGGCATAACTACTGTTTCTTTTTTGTGTTGAGATGTATTCTCTTAGCAGCATTCAAGTATGTGATACAGAATAAGTAGCTATAATCACCATGCTGTTCATTAGGTCCGGAGAATTTGTTAATCTTACAACTAGAAGTTTGTATGCTTTGATTACCGCCCCCCCCCAGCCACAACCACGTCCTCCTGTGGAGCAGCAAGGCTGGAGAAGCAGTGCCTAAGTGCCTGCTCCCAGCCTGGCTCAGTCCCTCCAGCGAGGACAGCATTGCTCACCAGGTGGGTGTTTCTGAGTCTGGGACCAGTAGGGGTTCCAGTTTGGTCCTTACCATTACTGGGGCTTATTCAGGGAAGTGTTATGTCTCCTCTGTGTCTTGTCACCTGGTGTTTCGGTGAAGAAGGCTGTAACATTTGAAGGTTTTGTGTTGTTTTAATCACAGCTTTATAATTACCTCTCCGTGGGTTGACAGCTGTTATTAGCATCACCTTGGGCTCTCCTTGAGAATCTTGACATACAGAAAGTGATCCACACCTCTGAGGCTGGTGTCAGAAGCCATTAACTAAACAATAGCTTTAAAAAGTCTCCAGGTTTTGTAAACACAGCCAATCCTGTCCCCCTTCCAAAGGAGGGAAAACAAAAAAAGCTAGATAAATAATTTTCATGGAGGCAATTTGTTTCCCAGGGTCTGTATTTTCCTTTCTGTCTCATCCATTGGTTTTTGCTACTTTGGGGCACTGGCAATAAAGTAGAAGTGCCTTCTGTTCCCTTCGGGGGGTTTCACCTGGAAGCCCACTTATGGGGGGGGGGTTCACAGCAACAGGGAATGAAGATTTAAAAAAAATTTTTTTTGAAAATGACTTCCCTTTTTTTTCTTAATGCCAGGGCAGTGGTGGGGAGGGACAGGGAGCTGTTGAGGTACGTAGAGGGGACTATTATTTTCTAAAATTCTCTTGGAAATTTTGTTTTGAATTTCTATCCAAGCTAGTTTAAGAGGTATGGCTAAAATTACAGCTGGCCTTTGGCTGGATATGAAAAATAATTTCCTCTTTGTAAATGCTGGAGAAAACTGGGAATTTCTGCCAAAGAAGGTTGTGGCATCTTTTAGAATAATCTAAATCCTGCTGGCAGTAGGTATTAGAACCAAGTCTGAGCAGGGGCTGAGGAATGTGTCACTAGTTGGCAGGGTGTCTTAGGAACAAATATTTGATATCCCTCAGCTTTTTTTTTTTTTTCATTTGTAAAAGGTGTTGAAAAAAAAGACTGGCTTTGTCCATCTCAGAGGATTTTTGAAAAATCTAGTAAAACAATGTAGATAATTGTGTTTTGAAAATGTAGAGTGTTACGGACAAAGAAAAGGTATAATTATTATCAACTGTAGCCTCAGCCCAGTAAAACCTGCTGTTCAGGAGGCACGGAAGCCATTCCCACCATCTGACTGACAGATCACCCACCACTCAGCATGGGAATAAATGGGAGATTCTGAAGCTCAATTTTTTTTTTTTCCATTTGGAATATTTGATATTTGTAGCCATGTTTGCCAGTAAAATGTTTTAAAGACTTTTCACTTCGGGAGACACGGAACGCTACAGAGAAGAACGTCCGTTCTAGCTGCATTTAACTTGGCCGGTTTTAACTTTCTCCGAGAATCAAAGCGCAGATCGTGTACTTTCTTTTCTTAATCAGAATCTCCCGGTGTGGGGGTGGCAGAGGTAAACATTACCAGCACCCCGGGTGGAGGGACTGTCAGCTCAGTTCTTCCAGATGGCTCAGAAAGATGGTTTAGAAGACTTGTTGATGGCAGGGTAAGGAGGCTGGCAATGTCATGGTGGCTTTGCAGATGAAGAAACGGATCCCTAGAAGCCCGGTCACAGGGCTGTGGGATAGAGGCATTGAGTCTCAGGCTCCTGTGTCCCAATTCCAACCATCAGGAGTAGGACCAACTCTGGCTCCCCAGGGTGACTGTCGCATTCACCACACCCCTCCTTTCTCCTCTGGTCACCTTGTTTCTTTGATTCATCCCATCTCAGGTCTCAGACCCACCAGGTTTGCCTTGGGCATTACCTGACTCTCCCTGGTGCTGCCATTCCAGCCAAAACAGATTGGTGGCTTGTGTGCAAGACTTCAAGGGTATCTGGGATTCAGCATTCAGAACCCTGGCTCCTAGATGGCTCGAATTCTGTGGTCACAGGGCCCACAGATTATCCGGGAAGTTACTCTCTGAAGCCCACGAGAGTCATCCAGCCAGCAGTGTCCAGGGTCCCCCATAAAATTGAATTAGATGGCTGAGTGAATTAACCGTTTGCTCCACTGCGTGTGCAATGCATCTTTAATTACATTTCATAAAAATGTCGGGATGGATTGATGGAACTTTCTTTAAACTTCAGGTAGGCACTGGGAGTAAACCACAGTGCAGTAAAACTTGTTCTGTTAATATAGGCCCAGAACACATTTACTTTATGGCAGTTCAACAGAGGCTTTGATGTGGGGCTACTTAAAAATATATTACCTTTGCAAGGCTTTCCTTTGGAAGATACAGTGGGTCTTGGCAGCCTATAAGCTGTCAACCAAATGATCAATTGACAAACATGTTCACACTTATAAGTCACTGCACCAGCTCTCCTGATACATGCAAAACGCTGGTTTATTGTAGAAGAAAGCGTGCATTTCTCAAAATCCTTTCATTCGTGGTGTAGGGTTGATGAGACAAGTCTTGTCAAACAGAAGCTTTTCACAATGCAAGAGAAGTCTCTTTGGTCTGTCTGCCCTGCATTTTCTATCCACATGGATTATTTCAGGTTCTGAACTGGGTGTATGATGTGAGGAAAGAGATAGATGCTGCTTATACAACTGTACAGATCCAGGCTGTGGAGGGAAAGTTCTATTTCCTCTTGAAGATTGTATTTATACTTGCAAGAAGCTATCACTGTTCTGCCAGAGTATATATCTCCTTTTTTTTTTTTTTTTTTCCCTCAATGAATCCTTTTGATGGAACCGGAAAATTGTGTTTTTCCCCTGGGGCAGAACCATATGCTATGTTACTAACATGTTAGATACAGAGCTGAAGCATCTTCCTCTCTGCAGCTCTGGGGTCTCCATGAGTGTTGAGGATGGCTGGACACCCTGGAAAAGACTTGGTCCAAATAAGAACATGGGTATAATATGTGCCTCTTAAACTGTTATCTTCTTTGGTGGCAGCCTCTCTTGTCTTTATATCCAAAATTTCTTCTTTGTTTCTAACTTTGGGAAGAAAAAGTGCAGACTCATGAGTCCTTAATGGTTGGGTCTATTGGCTTAATTAAAAAATATTTTTTTTTATTACGTTTCTTTATTTTTGAGAGGCAGAGACAGACAGAGCGTGAGTGGGAGAGGGGCAGAGAGAGAGGGAGACACAGAATCCAAAGCAGGCTCCAGGCTCTGAGCTGTCAGCACAGAGCCCGATGCGGGGCTCGAACTCACGAACTGTGAGATCATGACCTAAGCCAAAGCTGGGTGCTCAACCGACTGAGCCACCCAGGTGCCCCTATTGGCTTAATTGTTTTAAAGAGACAAAACAAAACAGACCCTACTCTGCCTTCTCCTTTGAGGACAAGAAGTGGATTGGGCTCAGCAAGGACGAGGTTCTTGGGTGGAGGTGAGAGTGACCCATCTGAGAAGTTGTGGGATTGGGCTTGTCCCTCATGGCCACCAGCAGTGTGCTTTCTAAGGCAGAACCGTAGATGTCGGTTTGAGTAAAGGCCCGGTCTCGAGGAGGGTTGAAACTGAGCTGAAGCCACATAAGTTGCCTGTTGTGGTAGATTTAATTTCTTTTGTACAATGTCTAATTCACCTATAATTTGGGCTAAGTCTGGTGGTTGGGATGGTAGCCAAAAAACCACCTCTGTGACCCATCTGCTCCTGTGCTGGCTCTGCACTGCTTCACCTTTGACCTTTATTGCCTCCCAGCTGCTTCACATTGACAACCCCTCCCCTTACCACAGGGAAAGCTGACTTGGGATTCTTGAAGCCTTTGGGTCCTGGGCCAACACAATGGTCTATGCCAACTGTCTATGCTACCTGGGCCTGGAGGCCTCTCACTACATCACGTATGGGGATATGTGACAGGAGCCTGGCATTGTCCTGGTACAAGCAGGTGCTCGGTAAATGTGGAGGGATGAAGAGGAGTCCTGAACTGCTCCAGGGCTGACAGCAGGAATCCTAGAAGCCCAGTACTCCTCCATTGCTGCCTCCACATAGGAAGGGTGAGTGTCAGCTGCTGCTTGGGGGAGGGGGCAGCCTCTCTCAGAGAGCCTCCTGCCAGGCACACTCGTGGAGGTTCATTCCAGACCTTCCTACCAGCCACCCACACCTAGCTTTCATTGCTGCAGCTGGGTGCACTTGGCCCCCACCTACAGACTCAAACGAACCCAAACCTCTAAGAGGTAGCCCTTTAAGAGAGAGCTTGGCCTTACTTCCTCCTCCTGTGGATGTGACTCCCACTTCCTGTCCTGGTTCCAGGAACTAGACTTTTTATTGGCTCTGTGATTACACTCCTACATTGTATCACAATTTCATTGATGGGGTCCCTGTCCAGTCTCCCTTCGTTTCGGTTTCTGCTGTGTTTCTTCAGCCCCCTGGAAGCCTGCCCCTCAACCCCAGCCCAGGGCAGGGTGCGCTTTCTGACGGTCCCTCCCTGAAGCTGTTTACCAGTGAGCTGCATCTCCCGCCCAGCTTGCTTCCCCTGCGCTCAGGCCGGTGCCCAGCCTACCCAGGGCCCACACCCTCATCCCCCCTGCGCCTGGCCTGCCCAGGTAAGGAGACTGGCCAACTCTGTAGCAGGGAAGTTTCTTAAACCTGGCTGCTCTCACACACTTACGCTCCCTCCCATTTCCTGTGGCCCACGCGGTTCCCCAGGTCCACCCACCCACTCACCCTGCACGTAGCCCTGCCCACAACCAGCCCTGCCCCTGCCTGAGCTCTGCTCTGACAGCACAGATACCCAGCAGGCGTGAGCATCCAGCTGGGTGTGCACAGGCATTTCCCAATAGAGGGGTGGGTTGTGGCCCCTCTCGGTGGTTTAATCAATTAATCCTTGGGTGCCTTTGAAGAGATTATCCTCATCACCCCTATTTTAATAACTGGACAAGTCAAGATGAATTCGTTTACTTAGAGTCACGGCCTGTCCCTAGGGGAGGTAGCTGTAGCCCCAGGGCCCAGTTTAACACGTTCTTGAGTCATGATCTATTTCAACAAGAAAGGACTTGAAGTCTATAATTTTCCCAAACTTAAAAAATCGGCTTTGCAGCGGATCTGGAGGATTGCCCCTTAGCTGTACCCCGTGGGCGAGAATTCTTGTCTTTAGACAACCCACTGAGCCTGCACTGAATCACCCAATTATGGCAAATTCTTTTCTAAATAGAAAGCCCTCTACAGCCACCGATGGAAAAATTCCAGATCTGCAGCAGATATCTAGCGCATGGGCAGAGGCAGGGTTTTGGCCTGACCAGTCGTTCTTCGTTTCCATCTCAGATCCAGCAGAAGTTGTGCAGATGATTTGCAGATGAACGACATTGGCCAAGAAGCCCCTGGGGGAGACTGGCGTGCGTGCGCGAGCGTGCGTGTGTGTACCCTCTGGAACCCCAGCCCCTTTGGGGCACAGAGAACAGTCTGTGTGTTTGCAAGGCTTGGTTGCACCCACCCAGCTTGAGAGGCATGTGGATGCATAGGGCAGAGCATGTGAGACACACCTCTGAGACACAATCTGAGGCCGCTCAGCTCAAGTGGGCTGGGAGCTTTGTGTTGAGGGCTTTGGGTCTGTGCTTGGGAGGGAGGAGAGAAGGGTGTGTGTCTTAATTCCACCTTGGTCTTCCTATCTCTGAAGCAATCGGTTTCCAAACAAAGCCCTCAGTGGTGACTCAAATGCTGTGTCAAATGCTGTGCCACTGTTTAATCTTTAAAAAAACAAACACCCAAACTTTCCAACCCTTTGTACAACTAGACATGCTTTGGGCAGATGGAGTAATGGAATAGTCATGGGCAATGAAATGGAACGAAAAGCAAGGAGATTCTGGTGCCAGGCACACCTGTTTGATTTTTGCTGTATTCTCTTCCTAGCTGTGTGACCTCAGGCAAGACACCATGGGGGTGGGGCTGGAGGGGCGCTTTGGTTTTCTTTATCTGCAAATAGGGAGAATGCTCTCTGCTTCCTTCTTTGTTGTGAGGATTAATTGATTCCATGAAACTAACCCAGGTAAGACCCCCGGCCCATTGAGCGTGCGATAAATACATTTCCCCCCTGAGTTAAGGCAGTACTTGAAGGATTGAAGAGTGTCTTTGTGGGGATCTAAAGTTATAGTTAACTTTTGAGCCCCAAGGCAAACCAGAATCTGGGACTGAAAGTGGCGAATGTTTAGAATTTAGCAGACCCTCTGGGCAGTGTACTTTCCAGATCTTTCTAGGACACCTCAATAGGAGTTTGGTTGGTCCACCATCTATGGGGCAGTCTGCTGCTTGGCTGTCACCCATCTCCTTCTGGGATGACTGGCATCAGTGTGACCCTGTTGGTTGGCCTGTCAGGCTACTTCCTTCTCTTGAGGCTTGTCCTGGGCGCAGCTGGCTCTGGCCTCCCGCTGCAGCCCGTGGCCCAACACGCAGAGCTCTGGGGGAGATGCATCCAAGCCAGAACCCTTTAGTTCTGGGGCACAGGGGCTGCTCCATGGCTCAGTGTCCTTTTTGGGGCTCTCCTCACTGCTGCTGCTGGGAAAAAGGACAAATGTAGATCAAGAACTCCTCTGTTGTTCCTTCTGCAACCTGCCCCCCCCCCCCCCCCCCCCCCCGCCGCCTCAATCCCTATTCTGCCTCTCTCTGTCCTTCTGTCTCTCCCACAGTCCTGTGGCCCTTTGTTGTCAGACCTCTGCCCTCCTGCATCAGGTTTGCCTGGCTGGTGCTGTCCTGTGTGTGCCTGCTGTGGTCAGGCACCGTGGGAACCCAGCCCCTGGTGTCTGTGCTGACAGGTTGAGTCCTGTTCTTCTTCTGATGCCCAGGATCCTGCTGCTCTGAACAAAGCAGCTCCCTCGGGAACTCTGGGAGCTGGGCCTTTATTTTGTTTTTGTTTTTAAAGCACTTCTTGTTTAATAAAGGGTTAGGCTTAGCTCGTTGAATTGAAAACAACGCCAACAATAACAGCAAAAAAAAAAAGAAAAAAGAAAAAACCAAAAAACTCACCACACCCTGCTTCACTCAGCTGCCACCCTTTTCCTGAATGGAGTAAAATGGAAAGTGCTTGGCCCAGGCCTGGCATCTGGCTAGAATAGAGCTTTCCAGCCACTGAATGACACAGTGACAGGGGGTCTGGGTGGGGAGGGACAGCCAGTGTGCACTGGGAGTGCAGAATGGAGAATGATCACCAGCATGGAGCAAGCTTGGGCTGGAAAGGGGACTGGCTCAGGGGCACCTGGGAGGCTCAGTCGGTTAAGCGTCTGAATTCAGCTCAGGTCATGATCTCATGGTTCGTGAGTTTAAGCCCCGCGTCCGGCTCTGTGCTGACAGCTCAGAGCCTGGAGTCTGCTTTGGATTCTGTGCCTCCCTCTCTCTCTGCCTCTCCCCTGCTCACAGTCTGTCTGTCTCTCTCTCTCAAAAATAAATAAACATGAAACAAATTTTTTTTTTAAAGAAAGGGGACCGGCTCGGAAAGTTGCACTGGCTGTTGTGCTGGCGGGCTAACCTTGTAGTTACTGCTTGGAGGTTGGAGTCTGGCTGTTTGGGTTCAGTTCCTGCACTTACTAGCAGTGTGCCCTGTAGCATATTAATCTCTCTGATTCCCAGTTCTCTTCTTTGTAAAATGGAGATAATAATAGCACCCATCTCATAGGGTACTCAAAGGTATCAGTATTGGATAAAGTGTGATATAGTCATAGCATATTAACCAGCACATGATAAGTGCTCAATAAATGGCCAGCTGTCATTCTGGTGCTGCCGCTTTGTAGCATGAACAAGAAGTCTTACCTGGAAGGGATACTAGGGACCACCCTGTCATATGACAGGTAGGCACCTGAGGGCCAAAGTCTCTCAATCAGTCACCTCAGGTTCAGGACTGGACCCAGCTCCTCACATGCACAGACCAGAAGGTCTTTCTCTCTGCCTGTGACAGCAGATTCTTGACTCTTCCGGGAGCTTCATTACACAGCATGTTTAGCTCTATGTGTTTAGGCTTACATGACATGTCAAACCAGTGGAGGGCAAGTCTGAGTTTGGATCCTAATGAGATCAAGGTGGCAGGAATGTGGGGTGGGGTGGAGTGGGCGCTAAGATTGGCACCAATGTGATTTTTAGGCAGTGAGAGTCTCACTGTGTTCTGCAGAGCCGACCGCATCCAGGTTGGCCTCTGGCCCCATGACCGGTCCCTGCCTGACCAAGTGTGATTTTGTGTGCAGGACCAGCTCCCATCTTACTGACTTCTCCCGGTGCCTCTTCTGGAGCAGGGGAAGCCAGATGTAGGATGCACTTCATCCATGACCCTTTGCTGTTCCCCGATGGGGTAGCTGGCAGGAATGGGAGGGGCTTGCCCGGAGATAGGCTGTGGCGGGTAGTGTCGGTGGAGGTGACAAATGACTTTGTCCTAGAACTGCGTCTTCCCCAACCCCAGCCAGGTTCCACATCTGTGTGAGGCTCAGGCTAGGAGGCAGATTTTCCTGGTTGCCACAACATAGCTGTGGTTCTACCTGGTCCCAGGACAGCTGGGGAGGCAGGCTGCCCAGCCACTGCCCCGCTGGTCAGTTGGTAGGTAGCCTGATCCAGGAAATAGGGTCAGGGGGTTTAAGTTGCAGAGAGCCCCTGCTGGGAGTGGTCCAGTCCAAGCAGAGACGAAAAGCACTGCATTTAGGGGAGAAAGCCTGGACCCTTCTTGAACGCTCACAATGCCCCAGCAGGCTAGGACCTAGAGACGGCACCCCCACCAGGGGATTCAAAACATAAATAACAGTTGGAGCTCAGTAACGGAGCTTCCTGGGTAAGCCTCCAAGGACTGTTCCCAACCCCCTGGGCCCCAAGATTGGGAGGATAAACATCATCATTTTTTCTATAAGAGGGGCTTGTGCCCGGCCTGGATGACGAGAAGCAGGTCAATGCCGGATGCAGACCAGTTTATCCTGCACGCCTGCCTCTGCTGCAAGATGTGTGGGGTGTGGTTCATCCCTGCCAGTCCCTGCTTGCGGAAACAGCCCGTCCTGAGTCTTTCAGGCTCTCTGGGGCTGGCTTGTTGGCTAGTTGCGTGATCTTGGGAAATTATGTCTAGTTCCTCGGTATGGTTTCCCATATGCAGGAGGGCAGGAACAAAGGCAGCGGCAGAGGGTGAAACCACTCAGTGCTTTTATAGCTGGAGTACTTCTCCTCCCAGATGCCAACTTGACAGGGACGGAGGTGTGGAGGGACTGGGGAATGAGCATTTTCCCATCACATCCACCATGTACTCATAGGCTCACAGTTTGGAGGGGCTGAGAGGTGTGGTCTTAGCAGGAGGCAAGGGAAGGAGTGTGAGCCATTATTGTGACCTTCCACGCGACCTTGGGAAGGCGCCTGTTCACAGATCCTCCTTTCTTTCAAGCTGCAAGCACTTCTCTCCGCCCTCACCACCCCATCTCCCCAAGTATTGAGATTCAGGACATAAAACAACCTTTTAGCCTGCCCTATTCCGAGGAGAAGCCTGAGAGAAGGGCATTATTTTCTTCTTGAACAATTTTACGTTACTTTAGTATTGCTCCTGCTGTTTTAAAATGTTAGTGTTTTTAATTAATGCCATTTTATTGTCCCTGTTCTCTCAAGCTCTTCTCCTGAAGGGCACAGTTTTAGAAATGTAATATCTGAATAAGTGGCTAGAGTAAGGAGTGATGCATTAACATTTATAGAGGTTCTTAGATGAAAAGCACCGTGCTGTAGGAAGCTCATTTTAGATTTAAGAAAAGAGCAGTATTACATTAAGATTCTTGCAAAAATAATCAATATTTCATTTCTTTCAAGTGGCTGGGGAAGTTTATATAACTATAATAATGCACAACTTTCCCTAGATAACATCTTTATTTAAAATTGACTGCCGAGGACTTTGTAAAAAATTACCATTCATGCCTCAACAGATTGTGAAGTCTGTAACGCGCATCACTCTGGCAGAAATACACTGCTGATTGACGCAGTGGTGGGCGTTTTGAAGATAGAAAGGACCGTGCTGGTTGAGCTTCGTCCGATCTGATATCAAGACACATTGATAAGAGTTCTTCTCTGATAGGTCTCAGATAGACAGATTTCTTCCCATGCCACATTCTGGAAAAGATGCATGTCCCCATGCACTCCGTCCACTTGGGCATATGTGTCTTTCCTTCTGTGTGCAGGTAGTGGTGCAGTGTGACTCATGGCCCGTCGCAGCCTCGTGCCCAAGCCTGCCCACATGGCCGGGCCAATGACATGCAAGCCAGCTGCCCTCACCGGAAAAGCACCCATGAACTCAGTCTGCTGAGAGTAGAGATGGCAGTCCTTCCACCCGGTTCTGGTACCCAGCGCCCATGAAGAGTCTTGCTCTCGCCCCACACACCTCTGAACGGGGAGGTAGAGGTGAGGCTAGAACAGAGGAGAAGTGGAGGCAGGCTTTTGGGGGCGTGGGGAAGCCAAACATTTCTATCGCACACATCCAGGACGAGCCATCTCAAGGCATGTCCCCTGGGTGTCTCTGAGTCAGTTTTGAGGGGGGAATCTCTGAGGTCAAAACTATTTTCATAATAATATCAAGACGTTATTTGCCTTTTCCACTCATTCTTCCGTGAATGTAGAGTGGAGTTTTCCAATCTACATGACGTGTCATATCACACCAGATGGACTGCAGGAGCAGATTTGAGAATTCCACCATCTTTCCTTGAGGCCAGACATGAAGGGATTTGCAAAAATATAAGACAATGCCACCCTTTTTGCTCAAAAACTTTTTTTTTTGTAGAAAATATACCTACTTTTTATGTTAACATATAATGGGATCATTTAAAAATGGATCCATAAACATTTTAAACATTTCTCAATTTTAATTTATAATACAGTAAAAAGCGATAGATACGACCCACCTACATGAAGGTTCTTTTGGGGTCTCTCTAATTCTTAAGAGTTTAAAGGGGTCCCAGGACAAGGAAGTTTGAGGGCCTCCCGCATAGATATTGGTCTACTTTAGTAAACTATAAACTACAGTAATGAGGACACTGGTTCCAGACAGGGTGACAGTGTTTCAATGGAGGGTGTAGGGGCATAGGAAGTCACTTCATCTACGTTTCCCTAAGTGCAAAATAAAGGAGGTGTGTGTGTGCTTGGATTAATGTGATTACTTAAATTTTTTTTTGTTAAATGTTTTTTAATGTTTATTATTTATTTTTGAGACAGAGACAGAGCATGAGCAGAGGAGGGTTAGAGAGAGAGAGAGAGAGAGAGAGAGAGAATATCTGAAGCAGATGCCAGGCTCTGAACTGGACGCAGGGCCCAAACCCATGAACCGTGAGATCATGACCTGAACCGAAGTCGGACGCTTAACCAACTGAGCCACCCAGCCACCCCTAAGCTGTATTTTTCACACAGCAGAACTTCTTTCAATTAAAATCTTTCTTGGGAACTTGAAATGAGTGACAGATGAAGGCACAGCTGCTCGAGGAAGGGGTGGGTGGCAGGAGGCTGGATATCCCCCAGCCCCTTTTTCCAACTGCCTCTTCCCTTGGAGCACAGTTGGAAAACTACTGACCCAGATGATCCCGAGGACCCAAGGCTCTACTCTAATTACCGCAGGGCCGGGGCCCACGACCTTCCTTACCTGCTCCTGCTGAGTGGGGATTCACAAGCGTTGCTGGTGGCACCGGGGACAGGCAGCGGGAGGCGGAGACCTGGCCGGCGGTCAGAAGCTGTCCTCCTGACGAAAGGCTGAGGGTTGAGGGCACACAGGGCCATGCCCCGCTGTGAGCCCGCCCTCGGCCGTGGCCCTGAGCTGCTCCTCCAGCATCCTGCAGGGGTCCCACGAGGGCCCCCGGCTTCAGGTGGCAGCGATGGTGGGGTGAGCGGGTGGGCGGTCGAAAGTGGCAGTGCAGCTTCAAACAGAGAGGAGGTGGCTGGACAGAATATAGAACACGTGTTCCCAGACACTTTGGCTGTGGCTGCCCGATTGTTCTCAGAACCTCTTGTTTCCTGTCCCTCAGTAGGGGACACTGGGGGGGATGGGGAGGTGCCAGAGGAAGGGGAACTTGCTTCTGTGTGCTGGGTGGGGGGGCTGGAGGCCTTGTGACATGTGGGTGGGCTCGCGGGGGGAGGGCTGGGCGGCTTGTGCTGCCGTGTTGCTGGGGAAGCTCCTTTCTTCGTTGTTGGGGGGCTTAGCACCTTGGGGCTCACCGGAGGGCTGACAGGTGGGCTGGAGGAGCCATGCACAGAAGGAGCACTTGGCCGGGCAGGTCTGTGAGAGGAGGGCTGCCTCCTGACTGCTCGGGGTGTCCAGTATCCCCTTGAGGGAGAGGCCTTCCTGACCAGCAGGGCGCTTCTCTCCTGGCTCGGTCTTGGGGCCTCAGGAGAATGTGGCCCCCGTGTTGGCCTGGCCAGGCTGGGTCCCAAGGTCCTGTTGTGCCCAGATGTGTGGCTGGAGTGGTGCCAGGGGATGGCCTTCTGGGGATGCTTGGACAGGCTGGCAGCCTTGTCTGCAGGTGCCTGACTCGGAGCCCCACTGCCCTCCACCTCTGGGTTTCTGCTGGTTGCTGGCAGGTGGTTAAGGTCCCAGGTGAGCTTTTTGGTGCCGCAGCCGCTCTTGCTGCCCCCTGGCCCTGTGCTGTGGGGCCTGGTGGGGGCAGTTGTGCTCCTGCTGGGTAGCAGGTCAGTGGGGCTCATGGAGGCTCTTAGCTTTGGGGAAGCCCACGTTCTCCGGGCAGGGTCAGCCCCTCCCGGCCCTGGCACATGGGTCTCCTTGGAGGAGCTCCCTGCTGGCTTGCTGCTTTCTGGGGGCTCCAGAGAGGTGAAGGATTTGTCCATCAGGACTTCCAGAGGCGGTGGAGGGAGATGCTCTGGGTCCTCCTCTGTTTCACAGTTGAAATTGAGATCCTCACTCTTGGATGGTTCTGCTGTGAGCACAGGGGGAAAAATAGGAGGTGGGGGCCTCCAGTCTGGCCCCACCTGGAGGGGGTCTCTGCTTGCTGCTGGAGAAATTTGTGGCTTTGGATACAAAGGGGCAAGCCCCCTGTAAATGGGAAATCTGGGAGGCATGATGGGGACCCCCCATTTCCTGAGGCAGGGGTTTGGCCCAGAGTCCTTGGAATCCCCCAGTGTTCTCAGACTCTTAGTGGGACTGAAAGTTTCAATGAGTTTCTTGACCGATGTCCTGGTGGGGCAGCCCCTGACATTCCAGTCCATGGCTCCTGGAGCCTCACTGGCCCTCTCATCCGACGCAGTGGCTACCGGAAGCCCCTCAGCTCTCCGCCGCCAGGGCTGTTCACTCTCAGGGTGGGGACAGCATTTCTGCAAGATGCTTTTGTCCTGACTTGGCAAAATGCTGAAGTTCTTGGTGAGAGAGGCCTTCAGCTTGCTGATGGTGTTGCTCGGGGTGACCCTGCAGTTGTCGGGCCTCAGAGCCGCTGCTCTGGGCTGCGGGACCTGCCCCGCGCTCTGCCCCTGCTGTCGTGCGCCCAGGGCGTAAAATGCCTCCAGCCTCTGGCTGAGGTCTCTCTGGACCCTCCGCAGCTCCTGGAGGGTGGGGTCCTCGGCCTGGCTCTTCAGACAGCCCTCTGACTGGGACCTCCTCTGCCTCACAGGGGCCCTCCTGCTGCCACTGGCTGTGCTGGGTCTTGGTGGGACCGCCGTCCTCCTGTCCTCCTCCTCAGGCCAGTCCTGGGGCCCTGAGGGCACAGGGACAAACTTGATCCTTTCGCTGATTGCTTCCTTCATCTTCAGAATCATTTCCTGGGCTTGGGGGCTCCTAAGCCTCCTGGGGTGTGGCTGAAACAGGCTTTCCGGGCTACCAGGTGAAGACCGTGGCCTTGGTTGGGAAGAATTTTCCCGCCATGCACAGGGACTCATGCTGCTCGCTTGGTCTTCCTCCTCCTCTGGGCTACTGTCCTCACCTTCACTGAGGGAAGACGTGCCCATCAACCTGGGGCCTTTAGAAAAACGTGCTTCCCTTGAGATCCCAATCCCAAGGGAGTCACACCAAGTGCTTTTGGCCATCCCCAGGGAGCTGGAGGTAGTGTTTCTTGGGCCCGTGCTGGAGGGGCATGGGCCACCGGCCCCACCCTGTGCCTCTGGCTGAACCTTTGCCGTAGGAGGTCTCGAGAGCGGGCAGTCCTGGGGTCGGTCTGAACCCATCTGGAAAGGACTTTGCTGCCAGGTGTGTCCTGAGAGCCTGGCTTCCGCTGTGGCTGGAAACGCCGGTTTCCATTCCGCGGGCTCCGGCACTGAGTCCCAGCTGGCTTGCTTGCCCAGCTTGTCGGCCAGCTGCACAGACTCATTGTCAGCACCGATGCCACTGTCCTCGGAGCACAAGGGCAGACCCTGCATCCCAGGGTCGCTGTGGCCACTCACCAAGCTCTCCAGTTGCCCCAGAGCCCGCAGGAGACATTCATCCACACCCCTCTTTGTGCTCAGCTTCTTTCCCACGTGGCTCGCGGTGGCATGGAGGTAACCACTGGAGCTCTCCAGGAAGCTGCCGGTGAGTGAGGCCACCATGCCCCTGAGCACCAGCAGCTTGCTGACTGTGTGTTGCAGAAGCTGTGGTAGGAGGTCCGGCTGCTCCTGGGGCTCTCCTTTCCTCAACGGCCACGCCAGATCCTCCCTAACTTCTTGGAGGAGCACTTCTCCATCCTTGGAGATCTCCCCCAAGAGCCGGTTGACCTCATCAAAGCACAGCAGCAGGAAGTTGACCATGGGCTGGAGCAGCTCTTGGGTCTGGGTGGCCTGATGGGTGATGCACAGAATTGCTTCATATTTGGAGAGGCTGGAGTGGAGGTAGGTATAGGCATGCTGGTGCGCTTTCACCAGGGGCTCAGGGAAGTCCACTTTGCCCTCAGGCTCATGAGCAGGAATGCTGTTTTGGCAGCAATGGCCCTGTTGGCCACATGTGTGGCATCTCAGCATCCTTTCCTGGGTGTTACTTTCTTCACTGGCTTCCCCAGAGGAGGCTGCCCCTGGTGACCCGTGGGAGCTCTGTGTCTTGGACGGAACGTCCTTAGCCGTGCGGCTTTGTGATTTGCCCAGGTGGGATTGGGAGGTTTTGGCTTTGGGGGGCAGTCCTTCCATATCTTTCCCTTTGCCTGCAGTGGGATCTCTTGGGAGCTGACAAAGACCTTCAGCCGAGCTTTGGGTCTGGGAACTTGGCTGCTCCTGTGCCAGCCTCTGTCCCTGGGACAAGCCTCCCCCAGAGTCATAGCAGGTGGAGGTGGGAAGCAGCGAAGGAGTAGAGCATCTTTCACTGCCCCCCTGACGTCCCGGCAAAATTGCTTTGGGCTTTTTAAAAAACTGGATGCCACTCTTAGCAACGCTATTAACAAGGTCATTGTGGGAAGGTGTGCACCCCATGATTTCAGCTTGTAGTCATCTCCCCCCCCCCCCAACACTCTTCACAGTTTTCAGAGAATCAAATTTGAAATAGGAGGAACAAAAGTGAGCCTTACTAATCTGTCCGGGCAATTTCCAGGCCAGAATCCTCTGAAGTCCATGGTGCCGGCTCCTTGGAATCAGTTTTCTTTAGTCCCTTGGCCCCACCATGAAGAGGTGGTGGTGCCTGTTGTCTTGTTGTTCTAATCTTGAACCCTCTGCTGTTAGTGAGCAACAGGGCAATTCTGAAGGACCCCAGTCTTAGGGATTATGGGCCTGCTTCAGCCCCGGTCCTGACAGATGTGCATGGCAAGTGGAACTTTAAGCCTATTAGGTTAATCATGCCCTAGCCAGTCAGCACTCCCAGTGTGTTCTAATATAGAACTTCTCAGCATTTGCTATCTTGGGAAGCGGATTATTTTTGCACGTGCTTATGCTTTTAATTCTGTTCAGACGCCTGCCATATGAAACCTAGAGAAATGAGCCATAATTGCAAAAAGCTCTGGAAGAGACACATTTGTGGAAGAGAAGGGAGGGCTCGCCAGCTACAGATCCTGGCAGAGAAGTGACCTTCACAGTTTAATAAGGGCAAGGCAGCCGAGTGTGCTCCATCCAGCCTGCTATTATCAAGGAGACCCCAAAACACACAATAGACAGTAATTGAGGCAATACATTGTTGTACGTGTGGCTTATAAAAATACCACGGCTCTAGTGCTAGAGAACTTCTCTAAATAAGACAGTGAATAAAGAAGGCAAGGTGGCTTTCCTTTACACTGGAAAAGTGAATCTGATAGCAGGGAAGAAGGCTTCCCCGATTTGGAGGGGAAAGCAGAGAAACGCGCTGCCATATAGAGTTCAAGGCTGGTCCCCGTGGAGCAGAGGGGCTCCAGGAGGTAATGCTGTCAAAGAAAGAGGCTTTTAATTAAATCTTTCTCATAGGAAAATGAGCCAGCCCTGGGCAGTGGGGAGCGATTCGGTCATTAGGAGTAGAACATAAGGGAAAAGTATCTTTTCCTTTTTAAGCACAGCTTCTAAGCAGTCTTAATATGGAGCTCTTGTCCATAGTGAAGGGTAGCAGCCGCCCATCTTAAAACTCCTCTTGAACTTTTTAAAACCGTCGGTAGTCTAGAGCAAGTAGAGAGGCTTGAGGCTTGGGTTTAAATCCTGCTCCTGTCAGCTGGGGAAGCTTCCAAACTTAATTAACTTCCTTGAGACAGAGCTCATCTTTGGAATGGGGATGATGGTACCTACTTTGTGGCGGTGTTGTAGGCATTAAGTCAGTTAATGCTTTATAAGTGCTTGGTGCAGCGCCTGGCCAGTGGTAAATTAGAAAGACAGAAAGAGAGAAAGAGGTAAAGAAAGAAAGAAAGAGAAGGAAGGAAGGAAGAAAATGAGGGAAGGAAAGAAAGAAAAAGAAAGAAAGAAAGAAAGAAAGAAAGAAAGAAAGAAAGAAAGAAAGAAAGAAGAAAGGAAGAAAGAAAGAAAGAAAGAAAGAAAAAGAAAGAAAGAAAGAAAGAAAGAAAGAAAGAAAGAAAGAAAGAAAGAAAGAAAGAAAAGAACAAGGATTCCTTACTCCTTTTCCCCTGGCATCTTACCCACTTATGAAAATAAAAGTCATAAGAAAATTCATTAATTTGTCCAGGACCAAGTCCCAATCCTTTCCTGAATCATCTGGAAATAACTGCCTACTGGTAGGCTTCTGGCCCCCACATCTGGGTTTTTGGCTATTCTGTGTGTGCAGAATGGCCTTTTGCTCAGCACACTGCCACCTCAGGATTTTCCCAAGGCCTCATTGTGTCGTTTCCCTGCTCTTAAATGCACAATTCCCACCGTCTGCAGTAGGAAGAGGGCCTTTTATTTAACCATTTCTCATTTCTGGACATTTTGCTGGTGGCCAATTTTGTATTTTCCTAATAGAGAAAAAAAAGATGGCATTGAGCACGTCCTACAGTTGCTGAGATTGGAGTTGATATTCTGGCTTTACAGTTTTCATTTTTTCTTATAGAGTCCCATACAGCCAGTGAAAACACTACCGTGGGTGTCAGGATGCTTTCAGAACCAGAAGGCACGTGTAAACACCTCCTGTGCCGTGAGCAGGCTGGAAACTGACTACCGGGGCTGCTGGCGGAGCCTGAGCCTGTCACGGCCCTGGGCCCCAGGGTGCGTAATTAATAAAGTTATCTGATCTGTTTGTTTGCTGCAGAACTCAAGGGAAACACAAAGCTGTGACTCAGTGCCTGGGGGCGAGCTGTGTTAGGCATCAAGAAGTTGTTTCATTTGTCACAGCACTGGGCTGGCTCAGTAAACAAGTATGCCATGTGGGAAAATTCTTCTTTCTTCCATTTAACAGAGTGGAAAGCTCATCTGAAGGGTTCTTCGTGTACATTCTTCATTCTTCTCCTCTCGGGATTTGGGGCCCTGGTCAAATCATCTTTACGAAAACCTTTGATCTAAGTGGCTAAAATTATTTCCAAACCAATGACCAAAATAAAAGTATTTGCCTGCAGGGTCAGCTGTCAGATAGCTCTGTACCTTGTAGAATGGTTTTCTTGACTATTCCAAATAATTGAAGAAGTTCTTTATTCATTGCCACTCATTTTTCATTAAGACTAATTTTGTTTTTCTTTCTTTTCAATTGCGTTTGCTTTAAATGAAAAAAAAATTACTTTGGATACTGTTGAGTAATTTGAGTAGAAATGTAAGATGACCCACCTACTCTGGAAAACTGTTTCACAGTTAAACATATACCCGCTTTATGACCCATAAATTCCACTCCTAAGAATTTACCCAGGAGTATTGGATGCATAGGTCCTCAAAAGGGACCAGTACAAGAATATTCCTATTAGCTTTACTCATAATAACCTCAAGTTGGAAATAATCCAAAAATCTGTCAATAGAGAAATAAATAAATTGGGCATAATTGTACAATGGAGTCCTTCCCAGCCATAAAAGGAACAACCTATTGAAACATGTAACAATATAACTTTAAAAATTATTATGCTGAGTGAAAGAAGCCAGACATAAAGGAGTATATGCAGCATGGTTCTGTTTATATAAAGTTCAATAACATGCAAAGCAATGTAATCAATCAATCCCTGGCAGAACAACTATACTTTTCAGCGACATCTCTTTACCATGGAAGGGGAGCCCCAATTTTTGGTGGCCAAGGAGTCTCTTCAGCCACACCTATGTTTCCAAATGAGGAAACAGAGGCTGAAAAAGTTTAGATAATTTGTTCAATCCCTATAATTAGCATATAGCTGATGTGGGATTTGGACCCTGGTCTCTCTGGTTCCAAAGCCGGTGTTATTCCTACTACATTTTTTTTGGATGAGATATCTGCATTTCAAGCTCCACTTGGGATTGGTGGTTCATCTCATGTTGGACTTTTCAGTCATATGCTCAGATTCTGGCCCCCAGGAGGAGGCTTGCAGGAGTCGACAACAGGTAACTTCAGATTTGCTCTGTGGCCCAAAGAAGTCCTCCAGACTGCCCTTCCAAACCTTCTCTGTCTCTGACTATTCCTTTGGATTGATGACTTGGCTGGATGGTCACTGATTTTAATTTTGTCCCTGGGTGGGGACTTTCAGATAACCCCTACCTCTAAATTCTAGATCCCGCAGGAAATCCCATGTTCCACCACCTCTGAACTCTGCCCAGACTCCGGGTCTCTGTCCCTCAGCTGGTTCACCTCCTAGGACACTAGCTAGCCAGAGTGCTGGCTGGGGGCAGGGAATTAAATATATAAAATAACTTCATATTAACTTCTGATTAAAGTTGCTACCAGAGGAAGACAGTGTCGGACTTCTATTCTTAGAGACATTTTAAAGTAAGAGGTGTTGATTTCAGCCAAAATGTTCTCATTTCATAAGCATGCTTGCATTTCACAAGCATTGTAATTTTTATTTTTGCTTATTACCTTCCCCTCTTTTCTTCTACCTGTATATATACTTTGCACAGCTGTTAATCGTATTGTACATGCCATTATATTATCTTCGTTCACTAAAAACACATTATAAACATTTTCCGCATTACTCTGTTTCAAAGCACTTAATGGGAAAAACTGTGTTGTATATAATCAAGTCAATAACCTCTTACTTTAAGAGAAAGATAAATAGCAGAGTCCCTAGGTATAAATCACAGCACAGTTTTGAATTTGCTAACTCTTCTTCCTCCATGCAGGTGTTTCTCAGAGAGAATACCATCACAGAGATGCATATAGACATAACCACACACCTGCCCTGTGGTGTAGGTAGATGGAGAAGAGGGTGATCAAATGTACAGGGTGTGTCTGAAAAGCCCATGCCTAGCAAAGACAAACATCTTGGAAGTGATGAGATGGGGACTTACACCTCAGGTCTGGCTGACTCTCAGGCTGTAGTTCTTTGCATATTTAGGTTATTTCTACTTGAGAGAGAGATGGAGAGAGAGAGAGAGAGAGAGAGAGAGAGAGAGAGAGAGAGAGCGCGAGCAGGTGAGAGGGGCAGAGGGAGAGAGAGAGAGACGGAGAGGGAGAGAGAGAGAATCCCAAGCAGGCTCCACGCTCAGCATGAAGCCCGACGTGGGGATTGATCCCACAATACTGGGATCATGACTTGAGCTGAAATTAAGAGTCAGATGCTCAACCAACTGAGCCACCCAGGAGCCCCTGAAATATCCTTATCCTTGTAGGTAAATCTTTGATCACATTTGTGATTATTTCCTAAGGATAGATTCTGGATGTGGAATTGCTTAGCCAAAGAATGTAAACATTAAAATAATTTAATTGACTTAATTTTTCTAGAATAGTTTTAAGTTTCCAGAAGAATTGAGGTGAGAGTTCCCATATACTCCCCATTTACACAGTTTCTCCTATAACAACATCTTACATTAGTGTAGTATATTTATTACGATTATTGAATCAATCATAATTATTAGCTAAGGACCACACTTTATTCAGAGTTCCTTAGTTTTTACTTAATGTCACTTATCTGTCTTAGGATTCCATCCGGAACACATTACATTTAGTCATCATGACTTCTTAGGCTCCTCTTGACTATGACAGTTTGTCAGGCTTGCCTTGTTTTTGATGACCTTGACAGTTTTGAGGAGTACCGGTCAAATTGTTGGATGTCAATTGGGATTTGTCTGACGTTTTTCTCATGATTAGATTGGTGTTCTGGATTTTTGAGAGGAAGATCATAGAGGTAATGTGCCATTTTTATTACACCATATCAAGAGTACATACTATCAACATGATTTACAACTGGCGATATTGACCTTGATCACCTGGCTGATACGGTGTCCGTAAGACTGCTCCACCGTGAAAGTGTTTCCCTATCCCATTTCTCTACTATACTCTTTGGAAGTATGATCGGCAGCCACGCATAGGGAGTGGGGAGTTATGCTCCCCCTGAATATAAACATTTTTAAGACTTTTGGTACAAATTGTGAAATTATTCTCTAGGAAGAAAGACTATATACCAGTCTACATTCCAAGCAGGAGTGTGAATATGTATCTATATTATTGTAAACTTGCCAGCATTGGATATTGTCCTTTTAAAAAACCCTGCTGATTTTAAAGAGTAAAAGTGGCATCTCTTTTCAATTTGCATTCATGAATTTATTGGAGAGTTTGTGTATTTTAAAACTATATGCTCTGTTGGCCACTTGCATATGTTCTGTCAAGGGTTACTTGTACATTCTTTGCTCATTTGTAGAAACTGGGGTGTATATCTTTGTTTTGTTAATTTCCAGAATATTAGTATTTTGATTGGTCATATATGTTGCCATGTTGCCAGTATTTTTTTTAAGTTTTCCTTGTGCCTTTTAGTTTTATGATATTTTTTGGAGTACGAAAGTTTTCATTTCACATAACCAACTCTTTGGTCTTTCTCTTTATAATTTTTATCTTTGTTGTCATGTTTAGAAAGGTTAAATTTATACCTTGTGAAACACCTGGACAAATTTGTAATTGGGAATTTGTCAGTATTATTATTCTTTTAGGAAGTTATTTTTAAGTGTCGGTTTCCTGTGAAATGGGGGGATAGGACTTAGCTAGATCGAGCTTTGGCTCTGAAACAGTTAACACATTTCAAGCACACCTTTGAGATTTACACATTTCAAGATGGATAATTGCAAATTAGGGAGTCTCAAGAATTTCTGGGACTGGTTTTAATGTTTTAAAGAATTCTTAAAATGGAAGTGAACCGGCTGACAGGATACTAAGTTCTTTGGGGCCACAAAATGGCAAACTAATGGGGTGACTTGAAAATGTGTAAGTGACCACTAGGAACTTTAAAGTGAAAGATGAGCTTTAAAGTATATGAAGGTAAGAAATGTGATTATTAAGTAAAGAGGCAAGTTAATCACCGTCCTCCAGTAATTTACATATCCAAATGAGTCCTCGGAAATGGGGAGCTGGGGGCCTGGGAGTGATGGGGTAGTGGGGGTGGCCATAAACATGTATTTCAACAAGTAGCTATTCCACTCCCCGCCCCCCCCCCCCCAAATTTTCAGAACAGTCTGGTTGAGAATTTTCTTCTGAGCCAACTTCAGTCATGAAATAAAATTAATCTAATTACGGTTAGTTGTGCCTCCCAAAGTAAAATAGAACATGGAAATAAAGCAGAATGTGGTGTGGCAGACTGGGATGTGGAATGTTGATGGAGGTGCTTTTGTCTCTCCTTTTACTCATCAGATGTCTTCAGTGCATCTCTAGCCCCTTTCCTCATGGCCACATTGGGGAAGCCCTTTTGTGAAGCACCAGAGAGCAAGTCAATGAATCACCAGCTTCAGAGTTCAAAGCCTCCACTCAGGTATTAGATGGAAAAGATCTGCAAGGAGATTGGAGGAGACACAACAGCCGCCTGTCCCCCAATTCCTTCCATAGTTAAAGAATACCTCCTGAGTTAGGAAGAGAGAAGCCACAGGGTTCTGTGTGAGTGTGGCACTTCTGTGCCCACCTCTGATCTCAAGGCCTCATGGGGGTGGTTCCTGAGAGAAGAGGTTCTCAAGCCCCTTTCCTGGGCCATAGCCTGAGGCTGGGAGATAACAAACCAGAAAGCTTTGGGGAGAAGAGCCCCATATGCCCTTGAAGTGCCAGAAGAGAAGGCTGGTGTGGCATGTCTCCGTACAAAAGGATTGGAGACTTGCCCACCCCAGGCTCCCATAGTCAGACTGGCAGAAACAGATCACCTACAATGTCCTGAAGGCTTCCATGTGGAACAAATCTACCAGAGAAAGAAAGCTAGGGGGTCAGCTAGCCCAGGATGAGGCTGAGACCCAGGTGGATGGAGCTGCCTGCCCTTTCGACAGAGAGAACTAGTGGGAACCCCCTTGTGCCCCATAGATCGTTCAGGTCACCTCTCAAGGGAGCACATGTCATCTACTGGATAGGACAGAGGAAGACCAAGAAGGGGGCTCCTCGGATAAGCTCTTGAGAGCTGAGATCAGTTCCAGGGAAGAGAAGCAGAGGGGTGAAAAGAGAGAGAGTTTTAAACTGAATTGTGACTGAATTATAAACTTGAATTGACTAAGAAATGACTGAATTTGAATGAGTTTATCTGAGAGTGACTAGATTAAATTTTCTCTGCTTTGAGGCAGAATGGAGGCTTAAGGCAGAAATTACACTCAATTATAGAAGAATAGAGAAAATTACATTTTTGCACACTTGAGTCAGTGACTGTGAAATCTGTACTGGTTCCAATAATTATAGGCAGCCAGGTGTCAGCAAAATCTCAAGAATAGACCACGGAAGCTATAGGCTGCTTTTCCAAGTTATTACTTCATCTGTTGCTGCAGCCCAAAAGGTGAGTACACTGTCTTATCATCAGAAATCATGACAAAATCCATTCAAAGCTCTGTTCAGTATGTTCTCTTTATATCAGAGACAGAACCAACACTTGTTGGTGGAAAAAACAAAAAACAAAAAACAAAACACAACTTTTTTTGGAGTCTAGGTTATAACCCTGTGACCAAAAGGGGGAAGATAGGAAATTGCAGGTAATGCTGGATGCCTTCTGTTTTCCTCCTCCAGATCCACTCTACACACTTCTTCTTCTTCTTTTTTTTTTTTTAATGTTTATTTATTTGAGAGAGAGAGAGAGAGAGAGAGAGAGAGAGAGAGAGCAAGCTGGGGAGAGGCAGAGAGAGGAGGGGACAGAGGATCCAAAGCAGGCTCTGTGCTGACAGCAGAGAGCCAATGAGAGGCTCGAACTTGTGAACCATGAGGTCATGACCTGAGCCAAAGTCGGACGCTTAACCTACAGAGTCTCCCAGGTGCCCCACTCTACACATTTCTGCACCCTTGCCAGTACTCTGGGAGACGGATCCTTAGTGCTCCAGCCCTAGAGATGCACTGGCCGAGACTTGGAGGAGGGAGAAGTAAGTCCAGGCATTAATTCCTCAGCTTCCCTTTGCGAGAGTCTCCTCAGCTTCTAGGCTTCTTCCTTGCCATGACACGAAGGACCAGGCCCTATTTCGGGCCATTTTTCTTCTGGAAGCCATTTTTCTTCTTCCACTATTGCTTCCAGCAGCCTAAGAGGTAGCTTAAAAGTCCTAACTATGGTTTCTGGCCCTTTAAATCTGGTATCCATAGCACCACAGGCAATGTCATTATTATGTATTTGCTGTCTGTTGAAAAGCAGGCTGTTGCACTCAAAGGAGGACTCCACCACAGGGAGTCAAGTCAAAGCTGGCCACCACCACCCTGGCTTTCTGTAATTGGAATCTGCTTATGGGCCCAAGGGAGCCCATTATGAAAACACCTATTTTCATAGACTCCCAACCAACACTCTAAACAATTTGTGCTCTTGCTGAGGAAGGCCCATGAGATATTGAAAAAATTTTTTTCTAGGTGGCATTGAAAGAATAGTGTCATGTTCGGGTAAGTTTCACTATAAAATGAATCTCACGCCCACCAACGCCTCCGATGAAACTTCATTTCTGCAAAGGCAAAGGTGAGCATCCTAAACAAAGTATACTGTTATTTTAAACAAGTTAACATGGGTTGCAGTAGTTGGACATGTGCTGTGAGGCAGTTTAGACATATTTTACAGAACTGTATCCTTTCCTATATAATAACACCAGAAGTCAAAAGTCTGTTCAGTGCTAAAAACCTGAATGGAGTATTAAAAATGCTTCACAATCCACTCCTTTTTTGCTTTTTTTACGATTGATGAGCCAATATTGATACATCACTCTTAATTGAAGTCCGTAATTTACATGATGGTTTACTCTTTGTGTTGTATATTCTATGGGTTTTGACAGATGCGTAAAGTCATATATCCCCCATTACAGCATGGTACAGAATGGTTTCACCGCCCTTAAAAATCCTTTGTGCTCTACCTATTAATCCTTCCCTTCTTCCCTCCCCAGCCCCTGGCAACCACTGATGTTTTTACTGTAGCCTTTTCAGACTGGCTTCTTTCAGATCTTTTTACTGTAGCCTTTTCAGACTGGCTTCTTTCAGACTGGACAATATATATTTAAGGGTCCTTGAAGTCTTTTCATGACTTGATAACTCATTTCTTTTTACCACTTTCAATATTCCATCGTATAGATGTACCACAATTTGTTTGTCCATTCCCTTACTGAGGGACGTGTTGGTTATTTCCAATTTTTGGTAATTATGAATAACTTTGCTGTAAACATTTATGTGCAAGGTTTTAGACACAAATTTTCCAACTGGGTAAATATCTAGGGGTGAGATTGCTGCATCATAAGGTAAGACTATACAGTACTTAGCTTTGTAAGAAACTGCCCAACTATCTTTCAAAGTGGCTGTACCAATTTTCATTCCCACCAGCAATGAATGAGAGTTCCTTTTGCTCCACATTCTTGCCAGAATTTCATATTGTCAGTGTTTAGGATTTTAGCCATTCTGATAGAATTGTAGTGGTATCTCATTGTTGTTTTAATTTTCATTTCCCTGATAGCATATGATATTGAGCATCTTTTCATATGCTTTCTTGCCATCTTCTTTGGTGAGGTCTGTTCAGATCATTTGCCTAAGTTGTGCTGTTTTCTTACTATTGAATTTTAGGAGTTGTATATTTGGGATACAAGTTATTCATCAGATATGTAGTTTTGCAAAGATTTTCTCCAAGTCTATGGCTGCGTTTTCATTCTTTTAACTTCTTCTGCAGAGCAGAAGTTTTAAGTTCTAATGAACTCCAACTTGTATTTGGTGCTAAAAAGTCATTACCAAATGCAAGGTTACCTAGATTTTCTCCTATGTTGTTTTCTAAGTTTTATAATTTTGCATTTGGCATTTATATCTGTGACCCATTTTGAGTTAGTTTTTGTGATACATGTAAGTTCTGTGTCTAGATTCATTTTTCTGTATGTGAGTGTCCAGTTGTTCCAGCACCATTTATGGAAAACACTATTCTTTTTCCATTGAATTCTCTTTGCTCCTTTGTGAAAGAGTGGTTGTATTTGTGTGGGTATATTTTGCTCTGTATTCTATCCTGCTGATATAATTGTCTTTTCTTTTGCCAATAACACACTGTAGTTTTATCCTAAGTCTTTAAGTCTGGTCAGCCATTTGACTTTGTTCTTCTTCAACATTGTGTTGGTCATTCTGGGCCTTTTACTTTTCCATATAGACTTTAGAATCAGTTTCTCAATATCCACAAAATAATACACTGGGATTTTGATTGGAATTGAATTGGATGCATGAATCAAGTTGGGAAGAACTGACTAATTATCTTGAGCCTTCTTTTCCATGAACATGGAATAGCTTTCTATTTATTTAGACGTTCTTTGATTTCTTTCATGCAAGTTTTCTAGTTTTCCTCATATAGATCTTGTACATATTTTGTTAGATTTATACCTAAGCATCTCTCTCTCTCTTTCTCTTTTTTATACTGTTTATAGAGTTGCTTCTAATTTCAAATTCCCATTGTTCATTGCTGGTATACAGGAAAACAATCGACTTTTGTATTTTGGTCCACATTAAACATTTTTTTAAATGTTTATTTATTTTGAGAGAGAGAGAGAGAGAGAGAGCACAAGCAGGGATGGGGCAGAGAGAGAGGGAGACACAGAATCTGAAGCAGGTTCCAGGCTCTGAGCTGTCAGCACAGAGCCTGACGCAGGGCTTGAACCCAAGAGCCATGAGATCATGACCTCAGCCGAAGTCAGATGCTCAATCGACTGAGCCACCCAGGTGCCCCAATTGGTCCACATTTTAAATGTCTTCTTTGCCTTTTATTTCTTTGCTTCCTCCTGTCTTTTGAAAGAGAGGAAGGAACTCAGGATCTGGAGAAAGATATTAAATTAAACATTTTAATTCAATTTTATTTTTAAAGTTTATTCTTTATTTTGAGAGAGCAAGAGTGGGGGAGGGACAGAGAGAGGGAGAGAGAGAGAATCCCAAGAAGGCTCCACATTGTCAGCTCAGAGCACGATGTAGGACTCGAACTCACAAACCTTGAGATCATGACCTGAGCTGAAATCAAGAGTTAGATGCTCAATTGACTGAGCCACCTGGGTGCCCCAATGTTTTCACATGAGTGACTAATATACAAAACAGCATATAATTGGATTTTAAAATGTGTCCTTTTTTAGTGAAAGGGAGAAATTAGAGAGCTAGCTCCCCATGGAAGAGGTGAGATATAGGAAGGGTCTGGAAGGGTAGTTGGATTTGGATAGGAGGAGGTAGATTGCAGGCAAAGTCTAAGCAGAAGAATGGCATGTATAGGATGGGGAGGTGGGAGTGAAGGGGTAGGTTTTATCACATTGGGCAGAGGTGGGAGATGACTTTGAAGAATGTCGGTGTGAGTAATCAGAACTTGATAAAGTGCTCAGAGGGAGTTTCTAAACAGATCCTTTGGGTCTGGTTCTTTTAGGACCATTGGTTTTTGGTTTCACATATACCTCAAGGCAGATATTCTGAACCATTTCCTTCTTTGAATCAGAATTACAGGCATATGCCAGGAAGTGTTTCTAAAGAGAAGCACTGCCCTTCTGGGGAAAAACTACCAAATGGGGTTGCAGGTTTTTCATTTGCCCCAAGAGTAGAATTTCACATACGTACATCAGGAAAAAAGCAACCTACTTGAGAGGTCAAAAATAGTGATACAGATGCCAAGGGAGGTTTCTTTGAGTTTCCCAGGCCCCTTGCTGGCTGGCTGCGTTGAACTCAGTCTCTTTGAAGAACTCTGTCATTACTGGGGGGCAGGAGAACTCTGTGGCGTCTCTTAGGAGGGAGGAAAGCAATGAGGGAATTGTATGAATTCCAAAGCTTTAATCTCTTCTTACCACAAAGAGAAGAGCACACAGGGCATTAAATGCCCTATTTTTTTTTTTTTTTCTTGGTCTGAGTTAACTTACCTCATGAGACCTCTCTAGTGTTATACGTAATTGCTTATTCAGGTCACCAATAATGACACTGCAGGGATTCAAGGAAGTTTTCATGGTGAAAGGACACATCCATATTTAGAACTCTAGTCACTACCTCCTCCACAGACATTACCTTCCTTCATAAAACCTCTCTGAATCCAACTCTTTCCACTCCCACTCCCACCTCCACCCTGATCACCTGAATTCAAGCCACCTGCCTGACAGCCACATACTAGATCTCCTTAACTATAGAGTCCCTCTCATAATGACCTGGGGTCAAAACCTTGGATCCATTCTTTTCCTTCACAAAGTCTTGTTCATTCTTTCTATGAAGCATCTCTAAACATTCATAAGAACATCCCATGCATTGCTCTTGTCTTGGGTCCACTGCTACTCATGTTTATCTCTCTGCCTGGTGTTTTTCTCTTGTCTCTCACCATTTTAAGCACATACCCAGATATCCAGCTAAATTTTAACTTCAGATAAACACTAATTAAAAAAAATAATTTGGTACATACTTCTACTAAAAAATTATTTGTTATCTGAAATTCAAATTTAACTGGGCAGCCTATATTTTATGTGTCAACCCTACCACTATGGAACTTTTCTTAATGATCCAATTCTTCCTTATCTGATTTTTTAGTTCCTAAAATACCTAATGCAGCCTTTCATTATATGCTATCTTATAATTATCGATTACATATACAGTATTAACACTTATTGGGCAATTATTCAGCATCAGGCACTGTGCTTAGTTCTTTTCATACAATAGCTCATTGAATTTATACAAGAAATATGTGATAAAGTAGGTCCTACTATGATACCAATTTTATAAATGAGGAGGCTGAGTTTTTGAGAAATTATTTTGTGTGTTCAAGGTCCCAAAGCTAATTACACTTGAACTTTAGTTTTTCTGTAGGGTGACCAACTTGTTCTGATATCCCTGGCACTGTTCTGGTTTTAAAATTGAAAGTACTCACACCCTAGAAACCTTTCAGTTCCAGGCAAACCTTACATGTCTGGCTTCAAAGTCTGGGATTCTATCTTGCTTCCAATTTTTTTGAGATTTAATGTTTTTCCTCTCAGTTATGTTAGAAAGTCACCAAGGACAGGGTGATATCTAATAGTATTTACTGACACCAAGAATTATTTAGTAAGTGCTTGACAAATGAGAACCAGAAGCTCTCCTCCAAGGCCACACCTCTTTTCTTGAGCCTCTTTGGATTGCAGATGCTCAGGACTGTGTGGGTGTGCGTAAGGGCAGCTAATCTTAGATGCAGCTGAGACCTGAGCGTGGCCACTGGCCTTTGCAATAGAGACACAAAATGGACCATGATGTCACTGACCATTGCTTACAAAGATGCTAGGCTATTGTTACTATCAACAGTGCCCCTAAGTTAGTGAAAATGCAGCTCCTTGGTAGGTGTGTGGTGCCTCACTTGACATGCTGAACCTTGAGAGACTCCCTGCTTTGAAGACTGAGTTAGGGCTTGGATGAGGCTGGAGAAACAGAAACCATGGTGCCAAGAAAAGGAGTGCAATAGGGTGGGTAGCAAGACCATCAGCACCTTGATGGACGGACAGCACCCAAGGAAGCTGAGTGGCTGTTTCTTCACTGGGAATATGCTTTTGTGCAATGCACATATATCCAAAAGATTATTACGTTATTACATTATTATATAACAACCAAATGGTTAAAATGATGATATGTAGGTGTTATTGTTATGCTGCAAAGTGGTTAATGGGGTGTGATGGGAAAGGCAGAAACAATAGATTTCCATCCCCCAGGGACATCTGTATAACTTGTCTCCACTTCATTTTGAATGCAGGTCATTACTGTGCATACTTACACCAAGTTAAATTAAGCTGTCTGTGAGAAATCATTTATAAAAATAATTTGCTATTTGAAAGAACTAGTTAAATTGAATTGATAAAGGCTAACACTTTCAAGGCAACTTTGTTTTTAGTTGCTGAGTTTCACTTCAAAATGCTTGAATTTTTAGTATGCTTTTGTTTTAGGCTTTTTATTACGAAAGCGTAACAGATATGGGGCATAAGGGTCAGACAGGAGTTTCTATTTTGGACAGTGCTGACAGATTCCATGGTGGCTTTTCCTCATCCTCATAAATGTCTCTTAGTCTCTTACTGTGACATTCAAGGCCATTCCTGATCTATTCTCAACCTCCCTTTCCAGCTCATCTTCTACCAATTCATGCTATGGACTCTGCACCACTTAGACCCTTTGCTGTCCTCCAAACACACGTTTAGCTTTTCTGTCTCCAAGCCTTTCTCTTGCAAAGCATTGTGGTTAAGAGTTTAATCTCTTGAACTAGACTGCCTGGGTTCACATCCAGGTTCTGCTATTTACTGAGTGATCCTGAGCAAGTTGCCTAACTACCTTATGCCTATTTCTCCAACTGGAAGGTGAAACTAAAATGATATTTCTTCTTCAGAAGTAAAATAATTCATGAAAGTGCTTCGAACAATGCACAGCACATACTAAGCCCTCAGTAAATGCTGGCCCCCTCATTCATGTAACTGGAGCTCATTATCCTCCCCACTTAACTCAGAATATATCTTTTCCTCAAAGGCTTTCCTGATCACCCCATCCTGCAATGTGTGCTCCCTCTTGGGAAATCCCTAGACACTGCTTCTTTGGCATGTTGTTGGCGTTCTTTTCTCATGTTCATGTCTCATGACCACATGTGATTGTTTTCCTCCAGCTAGCCCACTTTGAGTTAGGCTTTGTACTCATGACAACAGTGGGAGGCAGGTATTTTTTATCTCATTTTACAAAGGAACAAACTAAGGCCCAGAGAAGTTAAGTGATTTTCTAGGGTTACTGAGCTGGGGAGAGAAGGTTCTGGGGGCTCCAGCTCAATTTGCACATGATGACAGCTTCAACACTCTTCCTCCTATCCTAGAAAACAAGGAGCAAATCTTATACTGTGGGAGACTCCATACTTTCCTTTAGGAAGGAGGTATTCAGTTTATTCCTGATTTGATGGGTTAATATGCAATTTGGTTGCCTTGCTAAGTGTCATTCAGGGCTTATGGTTGTGATTATTTTGATGATGATGAAGATATTGCATGGGATATTTTGATGGGCCTTAAAAGGATGGACTGTAACTTACTCTTCTTGGGTTGAACCCTATATGAATCTAAAAACACAATTCACATTTATTTTTGTCTTAACTGTTCCCTGCTGTTGCAAATATGATTAGATGAGGAATGTCAAAACCCATCTTATTATCAATGCTGTTTTTGTCACAAAGGAGACTTTCTCCCAGCTAATTGGTCTGTCAATGGTTCTCTTTGTTAGGTGAGTCATTTGATCCATTGTTGACAAGGTGCAAACTGCTCTCTACCCACCCACAGGGTAGGGTGGGGGAGGGGGAGGATGCTCCAGTGGGTCTGACAGTCTTTCAACCCCTAATCAAGATGCTATTAAGCAGCTGATAGTTTACAGTGAACAGAGATGAAACTGTATTGGTTTTGTAAGCAGCTGCTGGCAAGACAACTTGATAGAGCTTTAGTGATGTATGAATGCTTCCCATTTTAGAGTGTGTGCATGCATGTGATACAAAGGCAACTTCTGTGATTTCTCAACTCCTTGGATATGATAGTTATCTTTTCTGTGACTGAAATCTTAAAGAACCAGGCCCATTTTACCAACAAATATTTATTGAATTTGTATTATGTGCCAAGTACTAGGTTCTAGGTACTCAGGATGCAGCACTGACAAAAATAGACTAAAATTTCTTCCCTCTGGAACTTTTTCTTTTAAAGCTTTTTATTAGGGAAAAAATTTCAAATGTATGCAAAAGAAGAAATAATAATATACCCATCATTCAGCTTTAATAATGATCAATATTTTGTCATTCTTTTTTCATCTATCCCTTCCACCATACACTTATATTTTTACTTGAATAAATTTGACATGTAACCTTGTATTGGTTTAAGGTGCATAGCATGTTATTTTGATACATTTGTATATTATAATATGATTGCTAGTGTAGTGATATTTATCATATTACATAATCACAGCACAATATCATTGTCTAAATTCATTACGTGTGCATTAGGTCTCTAAGACTTATTTACCATTCATTATAAGTTTGTGTCTTTAAACACCATCACTCTTATCCACCCCATCCACCAGCCCCTGGTAAGCACCATTTTACTAACTTTTACAGGTTTAACTTTTTTTGATTCCACGTAAAAGTGATATCTTTATACTTATCTTTCTCTGTTTGACTTTGTGTAGTTGCTCAAAGCCCATCTATGTTGTGGCATATCCTGTCAGATATACTTCTTCCTCATAATATGTATCACATCTTTTTTATCCATTCACCCACTGATGGCTATTTGGGTTGTTTCCATATCTTGGTGATTGTGAATAATGCTATGATAAACATGGGAGTGCAGATACATCGTTGAACTCCTGTTTTCATTTCCTTTGGGTTTAAATCCAGAAGTGGAATTGCTGGATTGTATGGTAAACCTATTTTAAATTTTTTGAGGAACCTCCATATTGATTTCCATCATGCTTGGACCAATTTGCTTTCCCATCACACACTTATGGACCACTTTAAAGCAAATCTCAGACATTAAACATTTTATCATAAATACTTTAGTATGAATTTCTAGCAGATAAGAACTTTTTTTAATGTATATTTTTGAGAGAGAGAGAGAGAGCGCGCACATGAGCATGTGAGTGGGGGAGGAGCAGAGAGATATAGGGACAGAGGATCTGAAGCAGACTCTGTGCTGACAGCAGAGAGCCCAATGTAGGGTTCGAACTCACAAACCAGGAGATCATGATCTGAGCCAAAGTCAAACACTTTGCGCCCCAGATAAGGACTTTTTAACAAAAATGTAATCACATGTTATTCTCATTCCTAAAAAAGTTAACAGAAACTTCTTGATACAATTTAATGTCCAGTTCATGTTAAATTTCCCTCAACAGCCTCAAGAATTTTTTTACATTTCTTTGTTTGATCCAGATCTAAATGCTCTGCACATTATAGTTTGTAGATAGAGCTCTTATGTCTCTTTCGATCTACACTAGTTTCCCTTAGCTACTTTTTGATTGTAGGCATTGGGTTATTTTCCTTGTAGAAGTTTCCACATTTTGGACTTGGCCTATTACATGCTCATGATGTAATTTATGATATTCCTTCATGCTTCATGTTTTCTATAAAATGATATTTATATCTAGAGACTTGGTTAAAGTATGTTTCAATGAGGGGCGGGGGCGTTGGAACTAACATCCTAGTGGAAACCATCTCAATGCTGCTATTATGTGCCAGAGATGTTTCTGGAACTGCCTTGGTGGCCATAGCTTTGAGCAGCCAGTGTGAAAGACTTGTTCCTTAGAGAGGCAGTTTTAATCCTGATGCCATGAAACATTCCCTGTGTTCCTTCTTTCTTATGTTGGCCTGTAAAGAACACTTTTTAAAAATAGTTTATTTATTTATTTTTGAGAGAGAGAGAGAGAAAGAGAGAGAGCAGGGGAGGGGAAGAGAGAGAGGGAGACAGAATCCCAAGCAGGCTCCATGCTGTCAATGGAGAGCCCAACATGGGGCTCAAACTCATGAACTATGAGGTCATGACCTGAGCTGAAACCAAGGTTCAGACACTTAACCACTGAGCCACCCAGGCACCCTACCATAAAGAAGACTTTAAAAGTTGTTGTATCACGTGGTGTTGGGGAGTGGCCCAACTGGAGGACATGGGAAGCAGTTCCCACATAGGAATGAGTTGGGTTTGAAAACTTCATTTGTTTGTGTCTTTTTGGGAATTAGACTAACAAAAGAGAGAATAAACTTATAGAATAGTACGAATCTAAATTAGGCCAGTTGAGTTAGAATATTTGAGGAAGTCTCTGGTTTATTTTGTGAAAGGTATTCAGGAGATTCAAGTGTGCAACCAGGAATGAGAACCAAGGATTCAGATAATAAGGCTTGTGAGGTCTTCAGTTTGTAGTCTGCTTTAGCAGGCAGTTCCCCACTTGAAGCTTTGAGAGAGAAAAGGAGATTCTTCAGAAGAAAGCAAGCCCAGGTGACAGCAGTAGGAAGTTCCTGGGGTCTCTGGTGACTATCGATTTGAAAGGATTTCAGTGGTATTGATGAATTTCTCCATCAATAAATGATGTTATGAACTTTTCTTAAAAATGGGGAATGGGGCTTTGGTTTGGAAAATCCAGAACTATGAAGGAAAAGATGACTCCAGTGAACAAACAGAAGAATCAAGCTGTCATTTACTGACATGGGAAGGGTGTGGGGTAGGGTTCTATTCTGAACATAATACATTTGAGATGCTTATTATACACTATAGATTAGATGTTGAGTAGGCAGTGGATATATGTCTGAAGTTCAGGGCTAGAGATAGAAATTTTGGAATCCTGAAAATAGAGATAGCATTTAAAGCCTTGGATGGGATGAGATCATCTAGTAAATGAGAGAATGGCTTCCTGGAAGCCACGTGAAGGTTACAAACAGTTTCTCTGAGGCATATCTAGGAGGGTGATTGCTGAGTCATAAAGCACGCTGATAATTTTTTTCACTAGACACTGCCAGCTTGCTCAGTGGAATGTATTTACCAGTTTAAATTCCCATCAGCAGTGCATGAGGATTCCCATTTCCCCATATCTTTGCCAATATTTGGAATTTTTCTAATTTTTGCTAAGCTGATGGGTGAGGCACTGGTGTGTTGGTGCTGGCTCATGAGAGCAGACTGAACACACTTCTTCCAAAATCCTTGTTCAATGACCTCCTGCTGGTAGTTTGAAATTGGCAGGGGTGAGAGTATTTGCACATGGAAATTAGCAAACGCTAAAATTAGGACTGCCCCTGCCCTAATCCCCCAGAGCTGGTTTTTAAATATACCAGCATCCCAGTGGCTATAGGTAGCACCATACTTTTTGTTGTGTTTCTATTCTCTCCTCTCTAGAGGGTTTGAGCATCTCTTCTATGCTTGCATGCCATTCTGGCTTTTCCTTCGGCCTATTTCTATCCTTTTCTCATTTTTATATTGGATTTTCTGACTTCTTTTTGTTGACTTGCAAGCGTTCCTTACATATTTTAGATATTAATCCCTAAATGCTTTTGAACACATCATATATCTTCTCCCAGTTTGTCAGCTGCTGTTAACTTTTTCTATAGTAGTCTTCATTGGAGAAAAGCCTTCATTGTGATGTATGGCAAATCTCCCAGCCTTTTTGTTTTAAGGTTTGTACTTTTGTAGTCTTGTTTTATGAAGTAAGTCCCTACCCCCATGTTCATAAAGACATTCTCCTACATCTTCCTTCTACCTTTCAAATGTAGGTCTTTAATTCATCTAGAGTTCTCCTTTGTTTTTCTTTTTTCTTTTTTTTTTTATTTTTAAGTTTATTTATTATGTGAGAGACAGCACAAGTTGGGGAGGGGCAGAGAGAGAGGGAGACACAGAATGCAAAGCAGGCTCCAGGATCTGAGCTGGCAGCACAGAGCCTGATGCGGGGCTCGAACTCACAAACCATGAGATCATGATCTGAGCCAAAGTCGGACGCTTAATCGACTGAACCACCCAGGTGCCCCATGGGGTTCATCTTTGTATATGGTAGACATGGAGCATCCAGCTTTATTTCTTCATAAACTAAGCCAGTTTCCCCAACAATATCATCTAAATGACATATATTTTTCTCATTGATTTGTGGTACCACCTTTATATATGTTGAGGTCTCACGGTCTGCTTCTGAGTTCCCTATTCTGTTTTACTGTTCTATTTCTGTTCTAGGACCACACTATTTTTTTTTTTTTTTATCACTATGTGGTAATAATATCTGGCAGGGCAAGCTTCCTCTCTTTGCTGTTGCTTTTCCAAACTGACTTAACTATGAAAATTTTTATTTTTCCTCATATGTTTATTGAAGTTCCTTAAACTTTGAGTTGGTATAACATTGCATTTAGAAATTAGATGGATTTTTACAACGTCAAGGCATCCTATCCATGGCACGTTTTCATTATTCAATCTTCTTTAAAAATTTTTTTTAATGTTTTTATTTATTTTTGAGACAGAGACAGAGAGCATGAGCAGGGGAGGGGCAGAGAGAGGGGGAGACACAGAATCTGAAGCGGGCTCCAGGCTCTTGAGCGGTCAGCACAGAGCCCAATGCAGGGCTCTAACTCACAGAGTGTAAGATCATGACCTGAGCTGAAGTTGGACGCTCAACTGACTGAGCCACCCAGGCACCCCTCAATCTTCTTTTATGTCCTTAAATAGAATTTTAAAACTTTCTCCATAAAGTTCTTACAAGTTGTTAGGTTAATTCCTGGATATTATGCTTAAGAGTTTTATTGCTATTGTAAATCTTATTGTCTATTATATTTCCTGGTTGCTTACTGCTGATATAGAGGAAACTATTTTTAGCAATTGATCTTGTACTTGACAACCTTATTGAACTCACTTATTACTTCTAATAGTTGATTCTGTTAGCTTTTCTCTGATGATGATCCTATCATCTGCAGATATAGATTTTAGGGGCTCTACCCAGTGCTCTGATATTTTGCATTTCACGACTTCTGCTAGTTGGGCTTCAATTTGGCACCCCAATTCTGACAGCGGGGTCCTTCTTATAGTCCTGATGGCCCCTACATCCAGATTCTGAAAACTGAGCCTTGTCTTCTTCTCAGTGAATGATATGATATCCTGCCCAATACCTCAGTCCACATAAGAGCAGTGGCTCAGTCTTCTTTTGCCTATGTCCCCAACCCTTTTACCATGGTTTGGGTCCTGTTAGCTGCTGAGAGACCTTTTTGGTGCTGACTTCTGGTTGTCTGCTTGAATTTCTGAATGGTCCCTGCTATCTGACACAACATTTCTGTGTCTTGAATGCCCCAAAGGACACCCTGCATAGGTAATACAAAATAGTGGATCAACACAAGACTTCAGATCAGACAGACTTAGTTTGAATCTTTTCCTGCCCCAGGGTACATCAATCAAGTTCCACAACCTGATGGAGTCTCTTTCTTCATTTGTGAAGTGAAGGCAAGTAAAATCCCATAGGAAAAGGGCCACACAGTGGTCAGTCAGTAATGCCCCTTCTCCATACTGATCACCAGTGCTGATAACTTCCTGTGACTGTGGTTTATGTTTCATTGTCCAGGAACCTCACTGTGCCTTCAGATACAATTGCATCTTAGTAGGTACAGTTGTACCACATGCCCATGTGCCTTCCCACCCCAGCAGATGGTTTAAGTTCCAAGTCCTGGTCCAACTCTTGTTAACTGGGCAATACGTGGTCATACTTGTATGACCCATGGGGTTTTCTAGGGAGCATGATTCTGATGAGTGCTTATATCCTTGATGATGGCTTATGGAATAAATTCAGTATTTTGGACAAAGGCAACCAGGTGAGTAGGAGACTCTCTCCCTAATTGCTTGGTATCCTGGGAAATTGCCTGTGTGCTATTTTGTGTTTGGGTGTAGCAGAAAAGGCTAGCAGCCTGGCTGGTTCTAACAGAGACTTTTATTATAGTTAAAAACAACTCAGCTAGCCACACCCTGTCACCTACTAATAGTGGTATCTCAGAGGTATAATTTAAATCAGCAATAAAAGTGAACTGTATACTTATGGAAACAGGTACACCAATAGCACCTTCTGTTACACACAGATCTTTATGAGTTTTTGTGGCTCACTGACAACAGAACTAATTTATAGTTGCTTAAAGCCAACCAAAGTTGCCTTCCTTCTTCTAACCAGTGAAAGAGGTGGGCAGGATCAGACAAGAAGAGGGTATTATGGCAGCAGGGAGAAGGAGGTGCAACTCCCAAAGGGAGCAGGCAACTGTGTCACATGATCATCCCCGAGAGTCCATGAAGGTGCTGAACCTGCAGAGAAAGAGAAACTGGCAGCTGACCAGGGACCGTGGGATGGTCATGGCATTTAAATGTTGCATAAGTTCTATGGGTTTTAGCTGACAGTGTGCTCCACCCAATTCAACAATGTAATATTGACTGCTACAAAACTATTTTGATATCTTGAGCTATGCTAATAGAAGCATGGGACCTAGAAAGAGGTGAGAGTTTCTATCTTCTCTGCACTCAACAGGACACCACGTTCATTTGTGAGCTCTAAACAAGCTGGGGTATGTCATAAAGACTCCTTTAACATGCTGGTGAGTGGGATCTTGACCCTGTCGTACAAGGAGTAGCCTAAGGGACAGAGAATGCTTGTCCTAGATATCTTGAATCGGAGGCAGACATGATCTAGAAGTCCCCAGAGTAGAAACCCAATAAGGAGGAGATGCAGGGAGGTGATTTAGCTCAAGGTAGGAAGAGCTTGTCAACAAGGCTGGTCTATGATAAAATGACTGCTTTTATTTTTTTTCAACGTTTTTTTTTTTTTTTTTTTTTATTTATTTATTTTTGGGACAGAGAGAGACAGATCATGAACGGGGGAGGGGCAGAGAGAGAGGGAGACACAGAATCGGAAACAGGCTCCAGGCTCCGAGCCATCAGCCCAGAGCCTGACGCGGGGCTCGAACTCACGGACCGCGAGATCGTGACCTGGCTGAAGTCGGACGCTTAACCGACTGCGCCACCCAGGCGCCCCAATGACTGCTTTTAAAGAAAGAGTTCCTGGTTACTGGAGGTATTCAACTATGGCCATTTGGTGTAAGGATGTTGCAAGGGAGACCCAGGCAAGGGAAGGGGGCTTTTTCTAATCTCCAGAATCCGTGATTCCAACAGGAAAAGATGCTCTGGTGTGCCCCCAGCACTTACCTCTGCTCTTGCAAGAGACCCAGATAGACATTCAGTCATTCAATATCTGCTCTTGCCAGGCACTGTGCTTGGCGAACACGGAGGTACAGTGTAGTAATCTGTATATCACAGCCAGAATGAAAAGGCCTCAGAGAGAGTTGTTATGTTGTAACATCAGTGATTCAGTGTTATAAACCTCAGTCATGGGGAAACAATGGACTCATTAAGTTCCTTCATTAAGGAGACTCATTAAGTGCCAAGCAACACCTTTCCTTCTACTGGGTGATGGAGAACCAGGATGTCAGCACTTCTGTCTGTTAGTTGTTCCAGTTTCACCACCTCTGGCTCTTGGGGAATGGAGATGGGACCGAGGGAGAAGAAGGTGAGAAATGAGCAAAGCAGCAGGAGAAATAAAGTTCTGGGACGACTACTCACGTCTCCCCTTCTGCCTCCACAGACACCTTTGGGTGTATTCGGCCTGGGTATAGTATCGGCTAGGCTTTTTTACAGCAAAACCTGCAAACAGGTAATTGACTGGTGGACCTATTCTGGGCCATGCACAGGGTTAGACACAGGGGAGCCCCAAACAGATAAGACGCCATGCCTGCCCCTGTGAACTCGGTGGGGGCGCTCCTAGCCCCGGGGCGGGGGTGGGAGAAGGTAGCTAAGGGCTTTAACGGAGGAGTACAGCGCGCCAAGGGCTACCGCCCCTACTCATTGCCCTGGGCCCTGCGGGGTTCCCCGAGAACCTTCCTGCGACTGCGATGGAAATACCACGGCGCTGCCACCTCCACGCAAGCCTAACCCAGGAAGCTCCCAGGCGGTCCCAACCTGGAGGCTCCACCTTCCGTGAGCTGGGGGCCCGCGGGGGCGCAGGCAAGAGGCGCGCGCTCCTCGCCTCCACCCCACCCCCCCCAGCCCCGGCGCGTGCGCGGGGCTGGGGCCGAGGCCTGCGCGCGGCCCGGGAGCCTGCACTGCGCGCGCGCCGACCCCGCGTGGGGCCCGGCTCGGCGCGCGCGGAGGCGGCAGGCGGGAGGGGCCGGACCAGGTCTGGGAGCGGCGCAGCGGGAAGCTCCGCGGCCGGCCACTGGAGACGGGCGCCGGGCGGAGGAGCGCGCCTCTCGGCCTTGCCTCCGCGTCTCCGCGTTCGCAGCCGGCCGTCCCGAGAGGACCGGAGGAGCAGGTGGGGCGGGAGCGCGCGGGGGCTGCGGGCCGGCTGGGCGGGGGCGAGGGTGCCCGAGGGGCTGTTGACGGCTCGGGGAGGGCCGCGTCCGCGTCCGGTGGCGCCGGGGTCGCGGGCTCCCGCAGGCCTCCCCGGGGCTGTCGCCGGGGGCGGGGGCGGCGCGGCCCACCTTCGGAGAGGTGGGTTTCTCCTCTCCGCTCCTCGCAGGCTGTGTAACTTTGGGATGAGGAGCGGCGCGGTGCCTGGGTTGCGGGCCCCCTGTCCGCCTCCGCAGCCGCGGCCGCCCGGGCGCCCTGGGAGTGTCACCCGCACGCAGATGTGCTGCGTGCGGTGCACCGCCTTTGGTGTTTTTCCTGCAGAGGGCCTCTTCACATCTCCCGTGCCTCCCCTTGCTTAATAAATTGTTAAGAAACCTTTTGCCGGTGGGAATGCAAAGCTAAACCAAATGGCTTTGCTTCCAGTCTTTGGCTATCCTGAGATTCCTTAATTCGAAATAATAGGAATTGGGAAGGGAAGTTGGGGTGGGGGGTTGGGGGCACTTGCTCTGAGCCCTGCCCTAAACAGAGAGGTGGTTTAGACCTCATCCTTGTAGATTAGATTGACGGGTTTATAATGTCAGCTTTCTTTTAGATGTCAGGTTGTTCATTCATCCCGAGACTAAAGAGGCAGTTTGGATTTAAACTCTGAGACAGTGTTTTGATATATATCAGAGGATGATATTCTCAAGGGATAGTAACTTGCTCTATGTTCCCAGCTAGACTGTGGTTCACATTGTAGCAATTTCATAGTATAAATCGGTGCCTGTGCAATATTTCAATATAGAAACACCCTCCTCCTTAGAAACATCCTGCAAATACTTCATTTTCAGATTGACGTTTGTCATTTATGAACCTTCTGCACAATTTGAAGTAAGTCGTCTAAATGGCAGAAGATCAGGCGATGTGGGACACGGAGCGACTATGGACCGAAAGCAGAGAATTGAAAATGGCAGAAATCTAGCCTTCTACATCTTTATTATGCAAAAGCATCCTGGTTCTATCTTATTTTGCTAACAATATGCATTTTTAAAAAATGCTTTCATTTGGTAATGGACCACCTGGGCTGTAAGATTAGATCTTGAAATATGAGTATTTTTACTTGTTTGATAGAAGATTTAACAAATGATATATTATTTGTAGTACTTACTTCAGACATTTCAGATTCACCAGATACAGTTTTCACTAGCAGGGTCTTTTAAAAAAAGTGATATTTATATGGTGTCTTTTTATTGTTCTTAACAACTCCAGTTTTGAAACATGTACTAGTGGCCTTTTTGTTAATCAACTCTTTCTCCCTGTTTAAACCTACAAATATCTGGTTACTTTTAGGCTTACTGTTCCCTGGTTCCTTGTGTATAATTAACTGTGCTGCTATTGGCTTGCTTAGTTTTGTTAGCCTTTGTTTATTGTTGATTCTTATTATTTTCGCATCTGGAATTTGAGCAGCACTGTTTTCCTTCAGTGGTGTTCTATAGAACTTTCTGCAATGAGGGAAGTGTTTCTGCACTGTTTAAGCATGGTGTCTGCTACCCACATGTGGCTTTTGAGTACGTCTGTGGGGCTAGAGCAATGGAGGAACTGAAATTTTAGTTTAATGTAAATAGCCACGTGTGGCTAGTAGCTACCTGGTTGGACACTGCAACTTTAAATTTTTAGTCCTTCGGGAAGCTTCCACTGACCCTCTTGAACACAGCATTTATTACAACTGTACAGTAATTTCAGCTTTCTTGTAGGAATATACTAGACTCTAACCTATGTGGGGACGAGGGCATACCTATTTTCTTTCTCTTTGTATGCCCAGCCCAGGACTTAGAAACACTCAGTAAATGCTTGTTGAGTGACTAATGAACTTCTGGAGGGCAGGTGTCTTTTATATTCTTTCTAGGGCTGAGATGCAACTAAGTAGCGAATACTGTAAATACCTGTTTAGTGATTGAATAGATTTATATATGTAACAAATAAATGGATAGCTGGAGATACTACATTAAATTTTTTTGGTTATTATCTTTTATTGAAGCATAATTAACATACAGTGTTATATTAGTTTCAGGTGTACAATATAATGACTCATCAATCTATATGTTACTCAGTGCTCATCATGATAAGAATACTCTTAATATTCTTTATCATTTTCACTCACCACCTACCCACCTCCCTTCTAGCAGCCACTGGTTTGTTCTCTGTATTTAAGAGTCTGTTTTTTCTTTGTTCCTTTGTTTTGTTTTGTAAATTCCACATGAGTGAAATCATATGGTATTTGTCTTTCTCTGTCTGACGTATTTCACTTAGCATTATAACCTCTAGGCCCATCCATATTGTTGCAAATGACAAGTTCTCATTCTTTTTTGTGGGTAATATTCCACCGCCAGTCTTCTTTATTCATTCATCGATGAATGGATGCTTGGGTTGTTTCCATACCTTCACTATTGTATACAGTGCTGCAGTAAATGTAGGGTGCATACATCTTTTGAATTAGTGTTTTTGTTTTCTTTGAGTAAAAACCTAGTAGTGGACTCACTGGATCACTTAGTAATTCTATTTTTAATTTTTAATTAATTAATTTTTAAAATGTTTATTTTTGAGAGAGAGCGCTCAAGTAGGGGAAGGGCAGAGAGAGAGGGGGGGAAAGGATCTGAAGCAGGCTCTGTGCTGACAGCAGCAAACTTGATGTGGGGTTCGAACTCACGAACTGTGACATCGTGACCTGAGCTGAAGTCAGACCCTCAACTGACTGAGCCACCCAGGCACCCCTCTATTTTTTACTTTTTGTTTTAATTAAAAATTTTTTTTAAATGTTTATTTTTGAGAGAGAGACAGAGACAGAGTGCAAACAGGGGAGAGCAGAGAGAGAAGGAGACAGAATCCGAAGCAGGCTCCAAGCTCTGAGCTGTCAGCACAGAGCCCAATGCGGGGCTTAAACTCATGAACCATGAGATTATGACCTGAGCCGAAGCCGGATGCTTAGCCACCCAGGCACCCCTATTTTTAATTTTTAAAGGAACCTTGGAGATATGATTTAAATGCTTATTTTGGTTATGGTAATTTTTTGGGAATCTAATGGAAATAAAGGCTCCTGGCAAAATACAGTATTTAAATGAATGAAAGGGCCTCGTGATTCTAACTCATGTGGACACAGCTTAGATCTCCTGTTAGTTGAGTAGCTCAAAGATGCTGCCCTTGAACCATATTCCAGATAAAGCTGAGGGAGTCTCTTGACCATAATGAGGTTCCTTAGTGAGGTCTACTAGCCTTGAACCGCTTTGAAAAAGTTAGTGGCCATCTCTTCTCACCACCATTCTGTGTTAGGGAATAGACCAGGAATCCTTGAAAAATCACAAGATATTTGAGCCATGTTACCAGTTGCATTTTCTCAGAGCTGTTTTTGGGGTGATGGTGTAGGATGGGATTCCTATGTAAATCAGAGTTTGGGGAATTTGATTCTAGTTTGACCAAGTTTGAGCGAGATCCCAGGTGTCTTAGATCTTCAGACCCAAAGATTGCTTTTCAGAAGGATTCTAAAACTTTGCCATGTTTTTAGAGGTGTGCAGTTTTCTTAAGTGGGACTAGAGATAGACTGTTGAGTTTTTCGTGAAGGAAAGGGACTAAGGAAAAATGCAATGAAGACACAAAATACAAAGAATGTTCAGTACATTGGTTAGGTAATATTGTAGCTTCTCTGGGCTTGAAGTATCTAGTATATGAAATGACAGTGTTTATTCCACCTTGTTGAGTGAGTCATCTTTCCACACTGCATCTAAATGAAATATGTGTAAGACACTAATCTAGCTCCTGTGATAGTTGCGAAAGATAGAGTTCTGTGAGGATCTCAGCAGTCTACAAGGAAATGAAAGGTGCTCTGAGGATCACTTTCAAAAAATTTTTTTTGGATGGGAAGCTCTACCCTATAAAAGGGAGGTTTTTATTTTTATTTTATTTTATTTTAATATGAAATTTATTGTCAAATTGGTTTCCATACAACACCCGGTGCTCATCCCAGCAGGTGCCCTCCTCAGTGCCCATCACCCACCCTCCCCTCCCTCCCCTCCCCCATCAACCCTCAGTTTATTCTCAGTTTTTATTTATTTATTTTTTTTAAATTTTTTTTTCAATGTTTTTTTATTTATTTTTGGGACAGAGAGAGACAGAGCATGAATGGGGGAGGGGCAGACAGAGAGGGAGACACAGAATCGGAAACAGGCTTCAGGCTCCGAGCCATCAGCCCAGAGCCTGACGCGGGGCTCGAACTCACAGACCGCGAGATCGTGACCTGGCTGAAGTCGGACGCTTAACCGACTGCGCCACCCAGGCGCCCCTATTCTCAGTTTTTAAGAGTCTCTTATGGTTTGGCTCCCTCCCTCTGACTTTTTTCCCCCTTCCCCTCCCCCATGGTTTTCTGTAAGTTTCTTGGGATCCACATAAGAGTGCAAACATATGGTATCTGTTTTTCTCTGTATGACTTATTTCACTTAGCATAACACTCTCCAGTTCATCCATGTTGCTACAAAAGGCTGTATTCCATTCTTTCTCATTGCCAAGTGGTATTCCATTGTATATATAAACCACAATTTCTTTATCCATTCATCAGTTGATGGACATTTAGGTTCTTTCCATAATTTGGCTATTGTTGAGAGTGCTGCTATAAACATTGGGGTACAAGTGCCCCTATGCATCAGTAGTCCTGTATCCCTTGGGTAAATTCCTAGCAGTGCTACTGCTGGGTCATAGGGTAGGTCTATTTTTAATTTTTTGAGGAACCTCCACACTGTTTTCCAGAGTGGCTGCACCAATTTGCATTCCCACCAACAGTGCAAGAGGGTTCCCGTTTCTCCACATCCTCGCCAGCATCTATAGTCTCCTGATTTGTTCATTGTAGCCACTCTGATTGGCGTGAGGTGATATCTCAGTGTGGTTTTGATTTGTATTTCTAAAAGAGAGGTTTTTAAAGGTGGCTTCCTCTTAACCAACTCAGAAGGATAGCCACTCAATCACTTGGCTGAAGAATTAGGAGTATAAAAACATGAGTGAGTTCTAAAGTGTGGTTGTAGTCAGATGAATCTTCCCAAAACATGGTTTGAATCAGAACTCTCTCCTTTTAAGAAATCAGGAGTTTCCCAGTGCTTATGGAATTAAGTGGTTTGGTCTTTGATCAGGTGTATGAAATACTCCCAAGTAGAGTCCTAAAAAAACATTACAGCCTTACCTCAAACAATGTACCTAGATGTGCCCGAGTTCCAGCCTACTTCCTTTAACATGCTCTTCTTTTAAATTTCTGCTGACTGATCTTTCAAGACCCATCTTGGGAGATGCTTTCTTCATGCACTGTTTCTGATTGTCAGGAGTGCCCAATGTAGATGTTCCTTGTACTTATGTCACAGAACATACCCCATTCTATTTCATCATCTATAGTTACTAGTGCTATTTTATTCACCCTAGTAGATGGTAAGCTAGCTAATAAGCCTGGACTATCTTACTCACTTTCGTATTTTCCAAAACATCCAGAATAGTGTGGTGTCTTGTGTGTGGTGGTTCCTTAATAGTTATTAAGCCTTATTTATGTCCCTTGATTTCAAAGGAAGCTTCATACTCTGCATAGAATATTTTGCTCAGATTTACTGCCAAAAGTAGCAGCCAACAAGTAGAAACCCTGCTACTTTCATCACTGAGAAGCTATAGCATTGAAGGAGGAGTGTCTTTGGGGATGTGTGTTACTTTTTGGAATTGAAGTGTTTGAGGAAGATCACCTTGCTGTGTGGCACCAGTTCCTTGTTATTTCCCCATTGTGGTAGGGTTACTATCATAATCATTCAATGTATTGGGTGGCAACTAACTTTAGCATCTAAGAAAACTTGAATACCTTTAACATAGTAACAATGTATTAGGTTATTTAATAAAGAATATCCATGTCCACATAAGCATGTACCTTATGACAAAAAAAAAAAAAAAAGTCACCTTACTCGTTACTAGTTCCTGACAGTCTTCAGAAAACGTGAATCATTGGAAAGGAACCAGTTAGCTCAGAGAGGTGACTGTTTCTTTGGATCAGGGTGGTGATGGTGGAGTAAAGATGGTTAAGTTAGATATAGGATTGGTTAAGTATAGAACACACACTGAGTAATTTCTAGCATGGTGTTATCTGCTAGGGTAAGCTGCCAGTTAATTATCTTTATTCTTTCTACTGAAATGGCCTAGAATCATTTTTATTTAGTTTTGTAATATGGTCTTTGCTTATATTTAACACTGATAAAGAGATTTATAATATTTCAGACTTTAGAGACTTGATGCAAAAGAAACTGGATGCTTTTTACTTTTATATATAGTTCAGTTGTACCAACATTTGCTCTGCTATGCCATTTCTATCTGATCTAGGGTGCAGCAGTCCACTGCAGGGCAAACATCCTAAGCTCTCACATGTTTTCTGGGAAAAAGAGGCAATATCAGTGATGTGGTTTAAAAGGCATGGCCTTCCATTTTCTGCACGGATGGACTAAATGGATGTTGTATGTTGGGGAGAAGTAAACAATGCCGGGAGCTCTTAGACCCATATTTGTACAAGTGATGTGATTGATTTCCAGTGAAGCTTTCTAGGATGTCAGAAAAGAATGAGAACACTCTAAACTAGATTATTTTCATGTGATGAGCACATGGCATGAACTGTTAGAAGACAGGTAATGTAACCTGTGTCAGATCCTATGATAGAGGTACATCTACAAGGGATATTATATCCCTTTATTACTCTAAGTAAAGAGAATATCACCCACTTGGATTAACTCAGCATTTAAAAACCTTTTCACCTAGGGATGCCTGGGTGGCTCAGTCAGTTGAGTGTTTGACTTAAAAAACTTTTTTTTAATGTTTATTTATTTTTGAGAGGGAGAGAGAGACAGAGCACGAGCAGGAGAGGGGCAGAGAGAGAGGGAGACCCAGAATCCAAAGCAGGCTCCAGCTCCGAGGTGGTCAACACAGAGCCTGATGTAGGACTCGAACCCACCCACGGACCACAAGATCATGACCTGAGCTGAAGCTGGACACTTAACCGACTGAGCCACCCAGGTGCCCCAAGGTTATGACTCCTGATTTCGACTCAGGTCGTAATCCCAGGGTCATGGGATTGAGCCCTTCATTGGGCTCTGTGCCAAGTATGGAGCCTGCTTGGGATTCTCTCTCTCTCCCTTTCCCTCTCCCTCCCTCTGCCCCTCCCCCAGTTGCTCATGCAAACACTCATTCTCTCTAAAATAAAAAACATTAAAAAGCAAAAACAATATTTATAAAAAAGGTTTTCATGTGTTTTGGGGAAATACTTAGCTTTTTTTTTTTTTTCTTTTTAAACATTTATTGATTTTTGAGAGAGAGACAGAGCATGAACGGGGGAGGGTCAGAGAGAGGGAGACACAGAATCCGAAACAGTCTCCAGGCTCTGAGCTATCAGCACAGAGCCCGACGCGGGGCTCGAACTCACAGACCGCGAGATCATGACCTGAGCCGAAGTTGGACACGTAACCGACTGAGCCACCCAGGCGCCCCAATACTTAGCTTTTTATTTCTCCTGAGCTTTGTCTAAAAAGATTGCATGTCTGTAAGAGACAGTGTGAAACAACATATATTCTTTAATAGCAGTTTGCTAAAAGGAAGTTTTTCCCCTCTTCCTCTCTCAAAAAGATTCTTGAAGGTTGAAGTTAAAAAATGTCAGTAGATTGGGGTTCCTGGCTGGCTCAGTCGGAGGAGAATGCAACTCTTGATCTCCGGGTTGTAAGTTCAAGTCCCATGTTGGGTGTAGAGATTACTAAAGTCTTTAAAAAAAGGTCAGTTAGGTTATATGTTAAAAGAAAATAGGCTTTTTGTGATTCAAGGCAATCGTTCTAAGTTGCATACAAATACAATAGATATGCTTTTTTCTCTCATTAAAGGTGGCTTTCTAGAAGATGACCATAGAGGACGTTCCAGATTTTCCAGTAGAAGGAAATTCTTTGATTGGAAGATACCCATTTTTATTTCCAGGTTCTGATACACCAGTTGTCTTTTCCATTTCTGCAGCACCAATGCCTTCGGACTGTGGTATGTTAAGTAGCCGTATGTATTTTCCGTAGACTGGAGACTTGACTTCTGTCTTATGCCCTTTTTGCATTCATAATTCTTCCTAAAGCCATTTGCTGTGGTTTTCATAAAATTGCTAGTTTTCCTTTTTCAAAATACAATTGCCTTTTTCTGCCTCTTAAGCTAAATGCTTTATTTCTGCTGTCTGCATTTTTATTATGTAAAAATGTTCATTTTAAGCACCATGATGGATTTAGAGGATCTTATTTTTAGAATGCAGTGGTGCTTAGACATCTAGCATTCTTTTGCTACTGATGTATTTATTTTGGTTAAATATACTGACTTGCTTAAAAAACCATGTATTAAGACAAAACAAAATACTGTGAGCTAGCCATCTCTAAGGGCCCTGTTGTCTCTGAAATGCTAGGATCTAATTTACCAAATAATCACTGCTGAAATGATCCAAATTTGGGTGACAGTGTAATAAGTTATGTGTTTCAGTACATAAGCAAGCCGAGTTTGGACTGTCCCAGGTGTCTTCCATTGTAATTATAAGGTATACACAAAGACAGTAAAACTTAAAAAAAAAAAAAAAAAAGCCATATGCCTAGGCAGGGAGAGTGAGACCTTTCCCTGGAATGTGGAACGGGTTGGCTCATATTTAAATCAGCTCACTTAAATATCCTTTGTAAAATGTAAATTTATAACTATTCTAGTTTTTACTTATTTAGGCTTATTTCCCTAGACCTGTATTTTATCAGATACTGATAAAGGAATAAAAGAAAACAAGGAGATAAATTTGATAGATTTGTTACATTTCTAATTTAGTTAGGATTTTTCAAGTAAAGTATTGGGTCATCATTTCAAATCGTCTTTGGAGGTAAAGATCATGCAGGTTTTATTTTTTATTTTTTTTTTTGTTTAGAAATGCAATTTTTAAGTATTAGTAGGTATAAAATTATTAGATTGGGAATTTATCTAACTTAGTAATATCGATTTTAATAACTCCTCATCTCCAAGTTCAGATTTTGCCTTGTAATCACCAAAAATATTGCATAAAACCTGAGCCTATATCCTGGGAGGTATGTGCAGCTTTTACAAAACATGGACTGGGCTTATCTTCAGGTATAACAAAATCAGTTGTGCAGGAAAAACCTTAACTAAAGCACTTTGTACCTTGCTTATGGCGCTTACTTTGTTCTATCCCAAGTCATAATTGTGAGATCTCTTTACCCAGACCATAGCTCTTTGGGATGGGGTAGCAGTCAAGCTTTGTTTTGGTTTGTCTTAGGGCTAATATAGCCATTTGTTGCTCAGTCAGTTTTTGTTGAATAAATACACTGAATGTAAGGTGATAATGGATATTGACCCTTATATATAACTGAAATTAAATATTGCTTATATGCTTAGAATTATACATTCTTAGAATCTGAATGGACCTGTAGGTCAGCTTTTCCCTACTCACTTCTTAGGATAGAAATTCTGTTTTCGAGATCTCTAGTAAATAACCACTCAGTCACTTGGATATCTTCAAGAGTGGGAAACTAATGAAATAGTCCATTTCATGGTTAAAAAGTTTTAGGTGTGATAAAATTGTTTTTGTATTTACACTCAAAATATGTCTCCTGGAAACTTTGGCCAACTGATACTGGGTTTTGCTATGTGGAACACACTTCTTTATATGATAGCCTTCAAATATTTAGAGATAATTTGAATATTTTTACCTAGCTTGTACTTCCGTAGGCTACACGTTTCTGGTTCCTTCATCATTCCCTCAGTGGCAGGATTTCTGGACCCTTTCCATTCTAATTGTTCCCTTCTTAGTACACTGTTATCAGTGTCCCCTTTAAAAGTGGCACCCTGAATTGTATTTATTAAGTATTTATTGAGGGCCTGTTATGTGCTAGGTACTGTCCTAGATGCTGAGGATAGCACAGTGACCAAGACAGACATTCTAGTGGGAAAAGATAGTAAACAAATTAATAAACAAAATATAAATATCCAGTCAATTTTGTGGAGGAAAAAAACAGGGTGCTGTGATAGAGGATTAGTGGATCATCTATTATAGATGGGGTAGTCATCTGGAGTCAGAGGAAGCTGGTCACAAGAAGATCTTGGAGAGAAGTGTTACAGGCCAAAGAATAGGAAGTTAAAGGCACAGAGTTGGGGGAAAAGCCTTTGGTACATCCTAAGAATTAATGGAAGGCCATCGTGGCTAGGAAGCAAAGTGATTGAGGGGCAGAATGACGGGAGAGGAAGTTGGAGAGGAAGGCAAATCTTGCAGGATTGTTTAGGCCTTGGCAAGGAATTTGTATTTTATGCTAAGTGTAATGAAAGCGAGCCATTGAATGTGAGGCTGAGAATGAGATTAAAACAAGAAACAAAGAAAGAGCAACCTGCACAAACCAGAGCTTAGATGTATAGTTCAGTGTTGATTCTCAAGGTGGTTACTCTGTGAGACAATATAAAGACTTTTGAATCTTTTGCTTTGAATACCTTCAGAGCCAGTTTACACAGAGCACATATCACGTGTGTCATAAACTGCACAATGCACTGTTATTACTTTTGTTTAAACAGTGAATTGCCTCTTAAATGGACTTAAGTAATAATAACAAATCTTATTTGCCCATGTAGTTACCATTTTTTCCAGTGTTCTTTATTGTGCAGATCTAGATTTCCAGTCAGTACCATTTTCCTTCTGCCTGAAGGGCTTCCTTTAACATTTCATGTAGTACAGGTCTGCTGGTGAGGAATGCTTGCAGCTTTTGTATGTCTAAGGACATATTTATATTACCATCTCTTTTGAAAAATGTTTGCTGAGTATACAGTTCTAGGTTGATAGTTTTTTTTCTTTTGGTGCTTAAAGATGTTGGTCCGTTGTCATTTTACTTGCGTTGTTTCTGATAGGAAATCTGCTTTCATTTTTGTTTCTCTGAATGTAATGCGTCTTTTCCCCCACCCTGGTTGCTTTTAAGATGTTCTTATCATTGATTTTGAGTAATTTTTCCATTATGTGTCTTGGTGTAATTTTTTTTTTTTTTAATGTTCTTGTGCTTGGGGTCTGTTGAGCTTCTTAGACCCGTTGGTTTCACTTTTCATCAAGTTTAGGTAATCATTTCTTCAAATATTTTTCCTGCCTCTGAACCCTTTCAGACACTCCAGTTACATGAATATTAGACTACTTGAAGTTGTCCCACAGCTCACTGATGTTTTTTTCATGTTTTAAAAATTCTGTTTCATTTTAGATAGTTTCTGTTGCTATGTCTTCAAGTTCATTAATCTTTTCTTCTGTAGTTTCTGATCAGCTGATGATCTTACCCAGTGTAGTTTTCATCTCAGATGTTGCTTTCTTTCATCCCTAAAGTTTGATTTATGTCTTTTTCATATCATCCATGTCTCTACTTAACTTTTTGAACATTTGGAATACAGTTATAATGACTGGTTTAATATTCTTTTCTGTTAATTGTAATTTTTTTTAATGTTTATTTTAGAGAGAGAGAGAGAGAGAGCATGTGAGAGTGGGGGAGGGGCAGAGAGAGAGGAAGACAGAGGATCTGAAGTGGGCTCTGTGTTGACAGCAGACGACCTGATGCGGAGCTCGAACTCACTAACCATGAGATTGTGACCTGAGCTAAAGTTGGATGCTTAACTGACTGAGCCACCCAGGTGCCCCACTGTTAATTTTTTTTCCCCCCACTGTTAATTTTAATTTTTATGCCAACTCTAGGTCTGTTTTTTTAAATTTATTTATTTTTTACTTTTTTTATTAAAAATTTTTTTTTAACGTTTATTTATTTTGAAGGAGAGAGAGACAGAGCATGAGTCGGTGAGGGGCAGAGAAAGAGAGGGAGACACAGAATCTGAAGCAGGCTCTAGGCTCTGAGCTGTCAGCACAGTGCCAGACACGGGGCTCAAACTCACGAGCTGTGAGATCATGACCTGAGCTGAAGTCGGATGCTTAACTGACTGAGCCACCCAGGTGCCCCTAAAAATTTTTTTTAAGGTTTATTTATTTTTGAGAGAGAGAGAGAGAGAGACAGTGCAAGCAGGGGAGGGGCAGAGAGAGAGGGAGACACAGAATCCAAAGCAGACTCCAGGCTCTGAGCTGTCAGCACAGAGCCTGATGCAGGACTCGAACTCATGAACTGTGAGATCATGCCCTGAACCAAAGTCAGACACTTAACTGACTGAGCCACCCAGGCGCCCCCTCTAGGTCTTTTTCAGTTGGTTATCCCTGATTATGGGTCCTGTTTTCTCCTTTCTTTGCATGCCCAGCAATCTTTGATTGAATGACAGTCATTGTGAATTTACCTGTTCAGTGCTGTGTTTTTTCTATTCCTATAAATATTCTTGAAGTTTGTTCTGGGATGCAGTTAAGTTACTTGGAAATAGTTTGGCCATTTCAGGTCTGGTTTTTTATTTGTTAGGTACTTCTGGAGCAGTGCTAATCTCAGGCTAATTATTTCTCACTATTCAGTACTCTACCCAGTGCCCTGTGAATTTTTTCCCTAGTCTTTTTGGTAGAAATAGGCACTATTTTAGGCCTTTTATAAGCACTGGGCTCTGATCCTTTTAATCCTTTAGATGGTTCTTTCTCTTACTTTGGGTTTTACTTGTAAATGTATGTTAAGTACTCAAGAGGACCCTCCATAAGTCTTTGGGGTTCTCTCTCCTCTGATACTCTTCCCTGTGAGCTCTAGCTTCCTTGATTTCCTTGGGTTCTCAGTGCTGTCTCCTCAACATAGGGAGTCTTCTGGGCTTCTCTTGGTTTCCCTCTCTCTGCACTGTAGTGCAGAAACCTGGGACAATCGTAAGACTCATCTTATTTATATCTGTCTCTTAGGAGTCACTGTCTTTCATTGCCTTGATGTCCAGTGCCCTTGAAAACTGCATTTTATCTATTTCCTCTGTTTTTTTGTTGTTTCAGATGGAAGGGTAAATCTGGTCCCCATTACTCCATGTTGACATGAAGTGGGTAAACGGGACACCCCTCCACCTTTCTTTTGATTAAAGCTTTTTTTTTTTTTCCTGTATGGGCTCAAACTTTGGATTTAGTTAAATTTGTTACTATGCAGTATAGCATAGAGGTTAAGATCACAAAACGGTCTGGCTTTAATCCTGACTCAATCACTTACCAGTTGTGTGTTCTTAGGCAAATTACTTATTTTTAACTGCCCCTTCTTTGTTCTATTTCCCCTTTGATAAAATGAGAACAATAATAGTGCCTACCTCATATGGTCATTATGAGGATTAAATTAGGTAATATTTATAAAGTGCATAGAACAGTCCCTGGCACCTATTAAGTACTATTTAAATGATACCTGCTGTTTGCTATCACCTCAGTGTATAATTACTGAAGCATTGTTATATGCTTTATTATTTATTGGGCTACTGCTCCCTCTTGCTACTCAGGTCATTATTCTTTTTAGTTCAGATGTTCTTGTTTATTTATCTTACATTTACTTTCTAGATTTTTGCTACTCAAAGTGTGGTCTTTAGTCTTGTAGCATTGGCATCACTGGGAGCCTGTTAGGCAATCCCAGGCCCCACTTGAGATTTACTGGATCAGAATCTACATAGTAACAAGATCCCTAGGTGATTCCTATCTATACTGATGTTTGAGAAGCTCTGCCAACAGATGAACAGTAGAGTCATTTTGTATCTCCTCTTACAATAAGTCTTGGTGAGATGATTAGAATTGAAATTATTTTAAATAATTGTTTTTGGTAAAATTGACAATTTTAAATATTTTATTTTTTAGTTCAGCAATGTAATATGTCTTACTCCATTTAAATCCCTCTCCTCTTCCAATTTTCTATAAATAAGCTTCACACATTCATTGGTATGTTTGTTACCTTAATTGATATTATGTGTGGGATTCTTTTCCCGTTGCTTTTCATTTTTTAAAAATAGGAATATAAAATGAGAATATAAAAATGCACAGAATATAATAATAGCAAACATGTAAGTCATACATATCTACCATCAGAAAGAATAGATATTATATTTTGTCATTTTTCCTTTAGCTCTTGTTTTTTAGTTACAAGAAAATCTTGAAGTTTAAACTCCTTGTTTTCCTTTGGTCCTATTCCCCTTGCTCTCCAGAGGTAACCACTATCTTAAATTTAGGGTGATGATTCCAAACCATATTATTATATACTTATTATACATATGAGCATCTGTAAACAATGTGTAGTACTGTTTTGTGTATTTGTAATTTTATGTAAATGATAGATACTGCATATTATTATGTAGCTTATTGATCAGTATTTTTTTTTTGAGACCTATGCTTATCAGTTAATGACTTAGATATCTTAATTCATTTATTTAGTTGTAAAAAAGCGAAAGATAGAATAGGCCACTCCAATCCATTCCTTTATGGAGAGATGTTTCAGCCCAAATGTTTTGCCATTATAATAAATGCTACAGTAAGAATTCTTGAATCTGTCTCCTGCAGGCACATGCAGAAGAGTCTCTTTAGGTATATATTTAGAAATCTCTCTACTAGAAATGCCCAATGCGTAGGAAAGGGGTTCATCCATAAATATTTATTGAATAGATAAATCAATTAGACACCCCCCTCCCCAATCTAGTCAACTGCTGTTTATAAGAAACATGCCAAAATCTATGTTTAAGAAACCATGCAAGGTGCTTCTCCATGTTGGATACCAGTTCTTTTCTGTGTCTTCCCTTCTGAACCTAGAGGACCATTCTGTTGTCTGAGATTTTGGATAGTATCTTATTCTAGTTTTAGTCTTTCTGATTCTCTTCTAATGGACTGTGGCTCCCCTTTTATACACATCCTTGGTTGTGTGCTTTTATACTCACCTTTTAGTTATCCTGATTCTAAAAGTATGAATTATGTGTACATAAGTGTAATTTTGGAAAATATTTAAAAACATAAAGAACATAAATACGAATCCTGCTACTCATGTATGCTGTTAGAAGCTGACTTCAATAGTGAATTCTTTTCGGGAGACAGTATAGTAGAGGAAGGAAGATAGACTTTGGATATAGAACTGGTTTTCCATTCCAGATTTGCCACTTACTAGCTGTGTGACTTTGAGTATGATTTAGTCTGAGCTTTGGTTTCTTTATCTGCAAAATGAGAACAATAATCCCTCCTAGGTAGGGTGTTTGTGAGGACTTGTGTAGTGTTTGGTAAATTGTAAGCACTCAGCAAATGTTGGTTCGCTAATGCTTTCCTTCTTTAAATGTTTCTGGTTTTTTAGATTCCCTGCCCATTTTTTTTTTTTTTTTAAGATTCTTCAAGATCGTAGAATCTGATTTTCTTCCATTCTCTTTTATTTTCTAGCCATAGGATGACCAAAGTTGTCTGTGAATCTTAGAAAAGTTTTAAGAGATATTTAGGTCATGTTCAATTTTGCTAATATTCCATGTTTTTACTAATACACATTCCAAAATAAGCCAGTCACTCTGTCCTAAGGTTTCATTTCTGCGTTGTCAGAGACTGTTGCCTAATTGGTTGGTATGGCAGTTCTCCTTGTGCTTTTCCAGTGTGTAAAAAGTAATGCAATGCCTGTTTTTTATGGAAAATTGGGCAAATCAGAGAAGTAAAAAGAATATTTAAAATTATAGACTAGTTGATATTTTGGTATTTTCCCCCTTTTATAAGTGGTTGATGTGAATCTACTGTTCATGATATATTTATGTTGTAAGAGCTGAAAATATTGATAAAATTTGACAAAGTTTCTGTGCCTTAGAAGTAGTTCTTGGAAAATTCAGCATTTGAGATGGGTTGCACTCACATTTTTGTTTCATCTGTAAAAAAAATGTGGTATGATGCACAGAAATCTCGTTCTCACAGCTATTCAGGAATGCTTCATACTTTTTTGGCTTTCTTGACTTTGGTTTTGAAAATTGCTTAAGGTAAACTTTTGCTAGGATCTAAAAATATTTGTATCATTTGAGCACTGGTCTTATTGTTTATTATTGTCAATATATTTATTTGTAACTTTTAATAAGTTTAATTTATACCTTTTTTTTTTTTTTTAATTTCAAACAGAGTTTTCTTTCTTTGATCCTAATGATACATCATGCCAGGAAATTCTCTTTGATCCTAAAACTTCTGTATCAGAATTATTTGCCATTTTAAGACAGTGGGTTCCTCAGGTCCAGCAGAACATTGACATTATTGGAAATGAGGTAAGGGATTCCTACATTTTACATTTGGCATCATTGGGATTGTTAATTGTATAGGTGCTCCCCTTTGAACCCTGCCATCTGAATGGAAAGGTGGTGATACATGGGAAACCTTTGAAACATTCTGACGTTTGTTCTTGTATCTCCAGGCTTTGCTCAGAGCAGTTGTACATTCTTTCCGTTGTTCCCTCATGCTCCTCATTTGCTGACACCTGGAGCTCTGACGTTATAGACTCTTGATGGCAGCAGGCATTTTCCATATTTCCTTTCTTTGTACAAATTAATTTTGTTAACTTTAAAAAATACAGTCTATGAGGAGATTTGATTACCAACATGTTTTATCTATACTTTTGGGTGGTTTGGTAAAGATCTAGGCTTGAGTATAGTTTTTAAAAACATTTGATTTTTTGAAGGAGGGAAGCAAGAGTTACTGGGTTCCTTGACCTGCACATTGTCACGTTGTAAGGAGAGAAAGGTTATGTATATATTTTCAAATGCCATTAAGCCTGTTACAAAGAAAATTTTGCTGATCCTTTGAGAGGTTAAGTAAAGTACGTATCTGGAGTGTCAGGTTACCCTGGAATCGTCTTTAGGAATTTCCTTCAGTCTGCTGACAAGTTCAGTTTTCATCATTGTTATTGGATGTAGATTTAAAGTTTATCCTTGAGAGAAGCCCATTCTCGATACTCATTTTATTGAGAACGAATTCCGATAAGATGGTCTAACCTGGTTCTCAGCATGGGTTTGAAATCCGCTTTCAGTGGCCATGTTATCATGATATCATCCTTGGTTTCCTCAGATTCTTAAGAGAGGTTGCAATGTGAATGACAGAGATGGATTGACAGATATGACACTTTTACATTATACTTGCAAATCTGGAGCTCATGGTATTGGTAAGTGTGTGGCAAACTACTAGTGGCTTAGGACATCTGTATTTGTGTTTGTATAAGCTGTATTTATGCCATCCACAGTCCCTGGGAGGGTACCCAGCTGATGATAACAATATCCCCTGAATAGGCAAGCATTCAGTGGGGTCTACCCCAAAACCTTGTTCCCTTCTCTCCCTTTTCTCAGGGGGGCTTTATAGTCTCCTGGTACATCCCAGCTTCTCTAGAGCAGGCTTCATTGCTGCATGCTCGCTAGGTGAGAGTAACCGGTAACACCCTAGAACCTTCCTGAGAGTTTACAGCAAGGTTAGACAACCCAAGTTGTTTTCCGAGTATCCAGTCCCTACAGACCCCAGCCTTTAGGCCTGTCCGAGGGGTATTTCTATATACATAACATGTATGCACATTTTTCCCAGATTGGTGTTCTGTGCTTTTACCATTGTATAAAATCTGCCTCTATTACTTAACTATATATTGTGAGTCTCTGTCCCTGTTTCAATAGTCTGATATAGACTTCTTAAGCTGTTGATTAAGGACTTTTTTTTCTACAATCCATCATGGACTGATTCTTTTTGTAAAATAAAGTAAAAATGAAATTATGATAGAAAAATGAAATAAAGATATAAAATACAAGCCCACTTGTGTTTCATAATGCATGAAATTTTGATTAATATATTCTGAAGAAATGATTGTATAGGGAAAAAGAAAAGGGTTATCAAAAGGACAGAGAAATTACAGTTTGGGACTGCTAGTGGTCCACAGAGCACACTGAGTAGGACTAATCTAGTGCATTGCCTTTTTTTTTTTTTTTTTTAAAGTAGACTTCACACCCAGCACAGAGCCCAATGTGGGGGTTGAACTTATGATCCTGAGATCATGGCCTGAGTGGAGATCAAGAGTCAGACACCTAACCGACTGTGCCACCCAGGCACCCCTAGTACATTGTTTTTAATGGCTTTGTATAAATATTCCATTATGTGGATGACTTATGATTTATTTAACCAGTTTCTTATTATTGTGCTTTTAGAACTTTATTTTAGAATAAAATTTATTATTTATTTGTAAAGTAGTTTAGTTTCAGAAATTTATTCGTGATAAAAAGTGCTGTGATGAACATCTTTATGGCTAAGTGTTTATCCATATCTCTGAGTATGATTATTTTCTTAGAATAAATTCCTTGTAAGTGAAATTTTTGAGGTGTATGTATATATTTGGTATGCTATTTACTTTGGCTTTTAAAATGAGGTAGTAGATAGCCATCTATTGGAACTGCAGTTTGTACTGAAGAAGAATAATTTAGAAAACTTTCTTTAGGTGATGTTGATACAGCTGTAAAATTTGCAACTCAACTTATTGATCTGGGAGCAGATGTTAGTTTACGGAGTCGTTGGACAAATATGAATGCTTTGCATTATGCTGCTTATTTTGATGTCCCTGAGCTTATAAAAGTGATTTTGAAGACATCTAAACCAAAAGGCAAGTACTATAAGATCGCCATTAGATGTTATTAGTTGAACACTTTATTAGTGGCATAAAAATTAAAATTCAAAGAGATTTTGACTTCTAATCCATCTTGTTCCATATGACCTCCTATTCCACGTTTTTTCAGGAATAGTTTAATATTTCTTTATTGAAGGTTAATTACTGTCATTTCACAAAAGGCTTGGTACAAAGAGATACAAATTAAAAGTACAAAATAGTGTTCTCTGGGTTTTTATATCTGCAAATTCCCCAGTTTAACATGGATTTTATAAAGTGTAATTGAATCTGTGTGCCATATAATTCTTTTCACTCGAGTAGCCAGAAATAGAGCAATAAAGCTTTCAGAGCTAAGCATTGAAATCATAAAGAGTATTTTAGATGGCATTCGGTTCTGAAATTCTGTGATTCCACTAAAGGACACAATTTCAAGGGTTTTTTCCCCCCTCACTCCTATCTTGATGGTGATACCCTAAAATTGAACATCAGAGTGTCTAAATTACAGTCCTGGTATTTTGACTTTTCTCCGGTCCTCTCAAGTGGGTTGGTTTTCTTTTGAGAAAAAAAATGAGAGCATGTGCAGTAGTAATACTTAAAGTTGAAGGTGGGCGGGATACGGTGTTCTCCCCGTTTATAGAAGACTCGTTTTCTAGGTTCAACAGTTAAATTTCCCAGAATGTTTGTTTCTAACCTGCTTTGTATAATTGTCCATTTTATCTTTAACTTTACCTTTTAATTTTTGATTGATGTTGGGAAGAAGGGCCTCTTTTGGTAGTACAGTGTCTTGAATAACTCAGGAAGGTCTGTCCTGAGCATGTCTTGTCTGCCGTTGTTGGTAGGGCATGTGGGCTGGTACGGTTAGATTCCTTAGGTTAAGGAAGGATTAGTGGAACCAAGTATTTAAAACCCTTGTTACAAAAAACATTCAAAATGGGATTTCCAAATCTGGAATATTTCTTGTGTCTAAATATAGCATCTTGATGATTTATTGAAAGGTTATTAAAATGTCCTTAGAATTGCAAGATTCTTTTTTCCTACTATGAAGTCCAAATTCATTTGTTTGATGAAGTATTTTGAATTAATATGATTTGCACACATTTGCATGTTTAATTAGTCTTTAACTTATTCCTGATTTGAAAATTCTGCATTATTTTACCTACTACTTTCCATGTAAAAGGCCAGATAGGAATCTGGATCACTGGAACTACTTGATTCTGCAGTTATGGCAGGTGTCTAGCCATAGAGAATATGTAAAAATGTATGTGGCCATGTTCCAGTAAAACTTTATGTATAAAAACAGATGATGAGTTGTGCTTGGCCCCTGGGCCATTGTTTACTGGCTCCTGACGTAAACCCTTCTACCTCATTGTAGTTGTCATGGCACATATGCAAGAGGTTAATGAGAGATTGTGTTCAGATACTTTTACAAATGTGAATTATTACCATTAACTTCTTTTAAATATAGTTTAGTTTGTGATAGTTGGAAAGTCTGTGATAATATCAGTTCTTGTTGTAACGATGTTTTATTGTACTAAGAAAATAATTGGTTGACCAGATTGTAACATGGAGATTATATTTGTGAATGGTGATTACATATGTGATCACATAGGTGACAAATATGTGAAACAGTGCTTCCAGCAGGTTGGTTTAAGTCTCATTAAGTGGCTTATTAATGTTCTTCCCCCAACCAAAACAAGCAAACAGACAAACTCAACCTGTCTCCTTTTATATTGTAATAGCTAAATCTAAGTTTTTAGTTAATATACGTGTGGTGTGTCATTGCAGATGTAGATGCCACTTGCAGTGACTTTAATTTTGGAACAGCTCTGCATATTGCTGCATATAACTTGTGTGCAAGTACCGTGAGATGCTTATTGGAACATGGAGCAAATCCTGCATTTAGGGTAAGAGACTAAATTAAAAGTGAAAAATGTTAAAAGAGTTAAAATGTCTACTGTTATCTCCCAGTAAAGTGTTGTATCTGGATGTTGTTATAGAATCTGTATGAGGAAAGAATTTAGATTTTTGTGCTGCGTATAAAGAGTAATGGTGATCAACTTTATCTCAAATAATTATAAGGCATAGCAGTGAATTTCAGTCCCCTTGTATTGATAAGCTCTACAGAATTTCCTTTCATCAGTGAAGTAAAATGTACCTTAAAGTGTTACCATCTTTGAGTTTCAGTATCTTTCATTTAGTTTTTCGATGTATTTATAAAAAGTTAGCTATCAAAAATGAATATGTTAAAGTTATATTTCTATGTTAAATTATATTTCAAATTTTTTTGGAAAAACATTCCAGAAAATTTTTAAAAATGCACATTTAGGAGTGGAGTAAATGTTTAAAAATTAAAGGGAAAATTAATGTTTTCATGGTAATTGTGTTACTAATTTACAAAGTTAACACACAGGATTGAATTTCATAATTTTCAAATCTTTGGTTATTTTATTGTCTTCACAGAGCAGCTCTCAGTGTTCTTTTTCTTAGTATTAACAGCAGTGACTTGCTTTGGTGGGGATTCTTAATGGGGTCTGCGCCTTCCCTTGAAGGGACAGGAGTGGGCAGTGTTTGAAAAAGTCTCTTCCCTCCCCCCTTTTCCTCTCCCCCTCTCCCTTTTCCTCTCACCCTCCCTGCTTTCTTGTTTCCCTTCTCCCTACTTCTTTCTGCCACACTTTGTTTAATCCCATCTTTGATTAATTAACCCTTCTCCCCTCTTTCCTTCCCCCCCCCACCCACTCTCCCTTCCTCCTTCCCTGTTGTTTATTGGGCACTGGGAGAATACAACAATAAATAAAAGTTTTTGTCTCCAAAGAGAATATAGTCCAGAGGGGAGGATGGACAAGTAATTTTACTGTAGTGTGTTGCATTCAGTGGGTTATGATGTGGGAGTGGGCACAGAGTGCCATGGGGTCACGTACCAGGGGTATCTCTCTAAGCCTTGGGAAGGCTTTCTGGCAAAGGTGACATTGAGCACTTAAACATCATTAAGAACTAACGGTTAGAGGAGGGAGGTGCGAAGAGCGGTTTAGGCAGAGAGGAGAGTAGCATGCACGAAGGCTAGGAGATGATTGTGCAGTTTGGTTGGAATGTGAGGGGGATGTGTGTGTGCTTTTCCTAGTACAGCTGTTGACAAGACCTCATCAGTGGAGAGAATATTTTGAATTTAGTAAGAGGCAGTGAGGCATGCCATTGAGGTAGATTACCAATTCAAGCCAGAAATAATAATAGATTATTGTATTTTGAAGATTAATACTTAAAAAAAAAGCAGCCAACATGTGAGTCAGCAGTAGTCCCTGGCTCATACTGTGGTAACCACAATTTTAGAAGAAAATGGATTTCTATAATTAATCATGAGCAAGCTTTCTTATGTTAGCATGACATCATCACTGTTATTTTATTATTATTTAGTATTTTTTAACAAGTTTTAGTTGCCACATTTTCTAGGAATTAATGTTAAGTGTGTGACTTACTCTAGAGAGGTGAGGACTTATAAATCTAAAGTAAAATAGTCATTGTAAATATAGTTTGCAGCTTATCAGTACGAGGTTTTAAAATATCCCCCCCTTTTGTATCAAGAGTACATATTTGTGTTATACACACCTTTATTATATTTTGTATATTTTCTTTGAAATCTGGGATTAAAATAGACCCATCACCGTCTCAGCAATTTGATAACAAGTCTTCCTACCATATGTTTACTTAGGACCAAACTGACTTGAATTTTAAAACAAAAAATGTGAGGCACTTGCAAATTAAGTGTGTTCTAAAAGCCTCATATTTTCACCCATATGGAACATTTGAAGATAATCAGTAGAGAAGACAAGGAAAAGAAGTTTCTCAGCAAAAGAATCTTGATTCATCTTATTAGAAGAAGATTACAGTCTGGAAGCATGTTTATCGAGTCTGAGTGTTTTGGTTAGGGAACACAGAAGAGAGATACATGTTTGATGGAAGGATATAGCCCTGAGTAGGAGAAATTCTCGACTGAGTCTAGCAGGTCCTGGACATGGATTCATATGTCACCTCTGCCAGGAATCACGTAAATGACTTTGAGTGAGTCATTAATCTTTTCTCACTGAATTTTCCTAATGGGCAAAGTGGAAACAGTAGTAATATTCTGTGTGTTTAGTTGGTTATTGTCTCTCCTACTACAGTATAAACTCTCCATGGGCATGGATATTTTATCTGTTTTATTCGTAAGCTTTTTCTTGATGTGAGAATCAAATGAGACAATTTATATGATAGGATTTGGTTATATAAACACCATGCAAATGTTAGTGGGCTCGTAACTGACCATTTTATCTTGTTGCAGGATAAATCCAAGGATGCAGTCTCTCCTTTATAGTGAGACCAGAGCTGTTTTCTTGATTATAGCCCAAATTTAGAAGTGTTGAAACTATAGTTTCTATTCCTGAAATCTGAGTCACTCCATGAGTGGGCAGGATGGGTCAGGTCACAGAGCCGAGGCGGCGGCTGTGGAATAGTGGGCAGAATCTCGGAGCTGGGGTTGGGAAGCCAGTCGGTGCTGTGACTTCTGTCTCCAAACCTGCACAGCCAGGCATGCTGTCCACTCATGACCTCTGCATTTGCCCTTCCCCAAGCCTGGGCCACCTTTCCCAACTGGCTACCCTGCATGGTACTCCCACACCTGACTCCTTGGGCCTCGGCGTCCGTGCGTCTTAGCGGTGCATCCTTCCCTGACCACTGTGCATGCATAGACACCGCTCTCCGGGTCTCCACCTCCTTTCCCTGAATTGTTTTTCTCTCTCTGCCACTTTTTACCGTTTAAGATAATATATCCTTGACTTGTTTGATTGTTTGTAGTCTGTCTCTCCCACCAGAAGGTGTGCTTCTTGAGGGCAGGGTTTTTTCTCCTCACTGTGGCGTCAGTAGCATTTAGAATGGTGTCTGGCATGTAGTAGATGTTCAGTAAATTGTCTGAATAAATACATGAGGAATGAGTTTAACTTAAATTTTTAAAAACTTTTTTTTTTTTTTTTTTTTTTTAATAATTGTGTATGACCGTGTAGAGCTTTGGAGTAGATACGAATTGAAATTGTTCTCTTCTACTTGTAGAACGACAAAGGACAGATCCCTGCTGATGTTGTTCCAGACCCGGTTGAAATGCCATTAGAAATGGCCGATGCCGCAGCAACTGCTAAAGAAATCAAGCAGATGCTGTTAGATGCGGTGCCCCTGTCATGCGACATTTCAAAGCCCATGCTTCCAAGCTATGATCGTGTTACTAGCAAGGCGATGCTCGCGTCACTCGGTCTGAAGTTGGGGGATCGTGTTGTTATTGCAGGACAGAAGGTATAGTAAGTAACCGCGGTCTCTAAAGCTGTGTCTCAGGTCATAGTGTTTGTGGCTTGGGTGCCAAAGGTATATACAGTGTGGCCAGAGTTGGGAGTTTTTTTTTTTTTAAAGTGCATTGTGTAAGTAGAAGCATACTTAACGGAAGCTGTGAAGCTTAGATGCACGCTTACTATGAAGTATGATCTAAGAATATAAACGACTTGGACTTAGTAATGAAGATGTCTTTGCTGGAATGGGAGGGCTGGAGTACGGAAGAACTGTACTCTGTTGCGTGAATTCAGAGGCGTGAGCTGAGACACTGCTGAGCCCAGAGCTATCTCCTTGCAGCCCCCTGCAGTCCTCAGTGGGTTTTCCCACTGTGACTACCTGGCACAAATGGAACAAAGGAGACCCTTGCCGTTCATGGGTGTTTGGCCTTGAGATCCCATAAATAGAGAAATCTTGGATATTATTTTAAGCTGATAATAAAAGTGTATGTGGAAAAGAGGACCTCCCCTCCTGGCCTATTGAAGATGCTCTAGATGCCTCTTTTTCTCCAAAGCCCCTGTTTCCTTTCAGCATTTACTTGTTGCCATTCTCTCTTTTCTAATACCTCATAAGGAAGGGCTGTTTCTTTTTCTTTTTTTTTTTCTTTAGCTTTGGGGTTAATGGGGAGCGTGGTATGAAGAATGGAACAGGGCATCCCTGCTTGCCTATCGAATTTCCTTACACAGTTATGTCTAAGTATTTGGGTGAGCTTATGGGGAGGGTGATGCAGGTTCCTCAGAAAACACCAAAATCGGGAAGTTGGATTTCCTGAGCAAATTGTTTCAAAAAGGAAGGTAAACTACAAACAAATGATTATGTTGAGGACATTTATCAACTTCCAAGAGAATGTATCCATGGGACATTGGTTAGCTTTTATTATTATTATTATTTTTAACTTGGGATTAATATTCAGCCTCCTTAGTCTTCCTGTCTTATGCCTGAGAATGGGTGTTTAGAAGAGTTATTCTGTTGTTTTATTTTACCTTTAATTTTGGACAATTTAAAGCTATACAAAAGTAGAAGCATATAATGAGTGTGCATGTACCAGTCAGCTGGTTTAACTTGATCACCTCACGGCCATCCTGCTGCCTTTATTCTTTCTCTCAGTTTGCTGCTTTGCTGCTTGTCTTTTTATCCTCTTAGGGATGTCTTTCAAGGAGCAGAAGTTTTTTTTTTGTTTGTTTTGTGTTTGTTTTGTTTTTTTAAACGTTCATTTATTTTGAGAGAGAGAGAGAGAGAGAGAGAGAGAGAGTGAGTGAGTGAGGAGGTTGGAGCAGAGAGAGAGGGAGAATCCTAAGCAGGCTCGGAGCTGACAGGCTCTGATGTGGGGCTCCATTCCATGAACTGAACCATGAGATCATGACCTGAGCTGGAATCAAGAGTTGGACACACAGCCAACTGAGCCACCCAGGTGCCCCTCAAAGAGCAGAAGTTTTAAATTTTGATGAAGTCCATTTTATCAGTGTTTCCTTATATGAATTGTGTGTTTAGCATAGCTAAGAAACTTTCCACTATGTCATAGTACAGTAGAGGATAGAGCACATATGCTTTCTCCTAGAAGTTTATAGTTTTAGGTTTTACATTTAGTTTGTATTTAATTTTGAGTTAATTTTTGTGCAGAGGGCTAGGTATAGAGTTGCTTTCTCTCTTTTTTTGCATTTGATTATCTGTTCCAGCACCATATTTTGACAAGACTGTTCTTTCTCTCTCGAATTGCCCTTGCCCCTTTGTCAATTGACCTTATGTGTATGGGTCTTTCTGGATTTTATTCTGCTCCATCGATGCAATGATTATCCTTTCTTCAGTACTACCCTGTCTTAAGTGCTGTAGCTTTATAGTAAGTCTTGCAATCATTTGTTGTTAGGCCTTCAGTTTTGTTTTGTTTTTAGTTTCTTTGTCTTTCCATGTACATTGTAGAATCAGCTTATGGATTTAAAATCATACAGAAAGTCCTGCTGGGATTTTGAATAGAGTTGTGTTGACATAGATCAGTTGAGGAGAACGAATGTCTTAAAGATACTGAGTCTTTCAAACACAAGCACAGTATATCTCTATTTAATAGGTTTATTTCATCAGTTTTGTAGTTTTAAGCATTTAGATACTGCATATACCTTGTTAGATTTATACCTAAATTTTTCATGATCTTTGGTGCTATTGTAAATGGTGGTGTTTTGGAAATTTCTTATAGAAATACAGTTGATTTTTGTATACGGACCATATATCCTGTAACCTTGCTCAATTTATGAATTCTCTTGACCTTGTTTGTGGATTCTTTGGGATATCCCGTGGAAACAATCATGTTATCTGTGAATAGAGACAGTTTTCTTTCTTTCCAATCTGTATGCCTTTCATTTGTTTTTCTTGCCTAGTTTCATTGCCAAGGACCTCCAGTATAACGATGAGTAGAAGTAGTAAGAACTGATCAATTGTTCTGCTCCTCATCTGGAGGAGGAAGCACTCAGCATTAAGCACTCAGCATTAAGTATCATAATTGTTAGCTGTAGATTTTGTGAGTATCTTTTACTAAGTTGTGGAAGTTCCCATCTAATCCTGGTTTGCTGAAAGTTTTTTAAAAAAATTATTATCATGAAAGGATGTTGAAATTTGCCAAAGGCTTTTTCTGCATTTGTTGAGAGAATAAGTTTCTTCTATTTAGAAGTTTGTGGGTATGATGAATTATATTTATTAATTCTCAAATGTTGACCTAACCTTGCTTATGATAAACCTTACTTGGTCATGACACTGGATTTGATTTTCCATATATTGCTGGATTCTATATATTGCTGGATTTGATTTGCTCTTGTTTTGTTGAGGATCCTTGTGTCTGCTTTTGGTATCAAGGGTAATGCTGGGAATGAGTTGAGAATTAGTCCTTCCACTTTTATATTCTATCTAGGTTTGTGTAGAATTGATTATTTTTTCCTTAAATTCTTGGGTAGAATTCACCAGTGAGTCCATCAGGTTCTGCAGGGTTTTTTTGTTTTGTTTTGTTTTTGTGGAAGGTTTTAAACTATAAATTCAATTCAGGTGTGAGCTTTGACAGTTTGCATCTTTTAAGGAATTGGAGCATTTTATCTTATCTCATTCATTAAATTTACAGGTATAGGGTTGTTCATAGTATTTTCTTACTATTATTTTTTAATGTTCATTTATTTTTGAGAGAGAGAGAGAGAGAGTGCACACCAGTGGGGGAGGGACAGAGGGAGAGGAGAACAGAGGATCCAAAGCAGACTCTGTGCTGACAGCAGAGAGTCTGATGTGGCATTCCAACCCATGAACCCCGGGAGATCATGACCTGAGCTGAAGTCGGCTGCTTGACTGAGCCACCCAGGCGCCCCCTTTCTTACTATTCTTTAAATGACTGAGGGAGTGTAACAGTGTCCTGCTTTCATTCATGATGTTTGCAGTTTGTGTCCTCTCTTATTTTTCTCTTGGTCTCTAGCTAGAAGTTTATTAATCTTATTTATCCTTACAGATAACCGGCTTTTGGTTTCATTGATATTCTTTATTATTTTTCTGTTCTTAATTTCTTATCTTTATTGTTTCTTTCCTTTGGCTTGCTTGGCGTCTTCACTTTCTAGTTTTTTAAAATGGAAGTTTAGATCATTGATTTGAGGCCTTTTCTAACACCAGTGTTTAATGCTATGGATTTCCCTCTAAGCACTGCTTTTGTTGCATCCCACAAATTTTCATGTATCATGTTATCATTTTCACTCAATTCAGAGTGTTTTTAAATTCCCTTGTGATTTTCTCTTTCACCATGGGCTATTTGGGAGTATATTGTTTAATTTCCAAATATTTGGAGATTTTCCAAGATCGGGTGTTGGGTGCATACAGATTTAGGATTCTTGTGTCTTTTTGTGACTTGACTGTTATAATTATATAATATTTCCTTTTGTCCCTGGTAATATTACTGTTCTGAAGTCTGCTTTGAGAGAATAGTTTTTAAAAACTTCTATAAAGTTTGCAAGAGTAGCACATTTAGAGTTACTAGTTATCCTCAAAATGTATTCTGATTTATGTTTTCTTTAGGTTGGAACATTAAGATTTTGTGGAACAACTGAATTTGCAAGTGGGCAGTGGGCTGGCATTGAGTTGGATGAACCAGAAGGAAAAAACAATGGAAGTGTTGGGAAAATCCAGTACTTTAAATGTGCCCCCAAATATGGTAAGGGAGATATGGTCTAACTTAATGAGAATTAGTTTAAGATAATCAGATTTACTCTTTTATGGTTTTTATTTTTATTTAAAAAAAATTTTTTTTTTAACGTTTATTTATTTTTGAGACAGAGAGAGACAGAGCATGAACGGGGGAGGGGCAGAGAGAGAGGGAGACACAGAATCGGAAGCAGGCTCCAGGCTCCGAGCCATCAGCCCAGAGCCTGACGTGGGGCTCGAACTCACGGACCGCAAGATCGTGACCTGAGCAAAAGTCGGACGCTTAACCGACTGCGCCACCCAGGCGCCCCTCTTTTATGGTTTTTAAATAAAACTTTCCTATGTAGTAAATGAAGGGGCTGGCCTGTTCTTGCTATGAGCAGTACACTGATTGGGAGATGGTGTCTTACCAGGAGTACACCCGGCTCTCTGCACCTCCGTCGGTCCTGCCCAGGGTACTCTCAAGGCTGAGGAAGGGACTTCGTTATCAAGGAAGTGCAGAGCTCTGGAGGTGGAAAAGCTTGAAAACTTCAAATAGCAATCGAGGCCAACTTTATAACTACTGCTGAGACGGGATGATTCTTTTTCTTTCTGACAGATGTTTGTTTAAATTCATATTCTCTCTCTCTCTCTGTCACACACACACACACACACACACACACACACACACACGCCCCTTGACATATTGAATTGAATTTGTCACTTACTATTTTGTGAATATTTTTCCTTGCCATGAAATATTCTTCTAGAACATTAATTTCCTTGGTTGTTCAGTATTTCATATCAGCTCCACAAGGAGGCACTATGATTTAATGCTGAAGTCCTTGCTTAGAGTCTGACTGCTTGGGTACGAATCAGCTTCCCTACCTACCAGCTGTGTGACCTTAATTCTCTTTTTGTGCCTCAGTTTGTCTTCAGTAAATGGGGCTAACAATACCTCAGGAGTTTGTATGATAAATATATAAAGCACCTTGAATAGTGCTTGATTCCCTCTTAGCACTCAACAAATGGTAGCTATTTGCTGTTATGCATTTATCAAAGTTACTAGTTTCCTTTTGTCATACACTTAAAATGGAGCATCATTTTTTGGTGGATTATTAATTTTTTTTCTTTATAAAAATGTTTTTTTGTATAAAATTTGAAAAATATAAAAAAGGTTAAAAGAAGAAGATAAAATCACCGATATATTTCCATTTAATCCTTTTCATGAAATTTGGATTATATTGTTATATGTATTTTACATTTTTACTTGACATGCTATTATAATTAAAAAGAATTTTTTTTTATTCTTTATTTTTGAGAGAGGGACAGAGTGTGAGCGAGGGAGGAGCTGAGGGGAGGGAGATACAGAATCAGAAGAAGGCTCCAGGGCCTGAGCTGTCAGCACAGAGCCCAATGCAGGGCCCAAACTCACGAACCATGAGATCATGACTTGAGCCGACGTCAGACGCTTAACCGACTGAGCCACCCAGGCACCCCAAAATGCTATTATAATTTACCCAAATCATTAAATATTGTTAGAAAATGTGATTTTTTTAATGGCTCCATTTTCTTTAATTTTTCCAATATGATGGCTGAAAGTTTCTATGTTTGAATTCATATTTCTTCGATTGTGGTGAAAATGTTTTATTGTGATACATACAGTGTCATCCTGGCAATTGCCCAGAAATACTTGTTCGGTATCACTTGCTTACTAAATGATTGAGACTGAGATATTAGTGGGTTTTTAAAAACTTTAGAAACACAAATACATACTTAAGATATTAAATTCTCACAGTTATTACAGATGTTTTGCCCAGTTTTTCATTTGCCTTTGAACTTCATTTGCAGTGTTTTGGCACAAAGTTTTATGTAGTTAAAAGACTTTTTCTTTGTAACTTCTTACATTGCTTTTATGCTTAGATACTTCTTCCTAATCCAAGGATTAATTTAAAATTATATATTTTATTCTTTTGAGTGTTTTAATTTTTTACGCTGAGTTATTTAACCCATTTGGAATGTATTTGGTTAGTTGGGTGGAGTTAAGAATTTAATTTTAATTTTCCTCTGTTAGCTAATTTTGGTAACTGTCAAACAGACTGAAGGCAAGAGCAAAACTGCTAGCAACCTACAGGGCAGATGTCAGTCAGGTTCATGGGAAATGCTTAGATTGTAACAGAATGCATGTTGCCCCCAGATCTCGTCATCCCAAGGAGAGGCATGTTTGATGAGGACAAAGCTGGATACCCCAAGGACCTGCTTCTGTCCCTTTTACATGCTTAAAGGGGAGTTTTGGGCAGGGCAAGGATCATGTGTTGGATTTAAAAATAGGAGTTACCCTAAGCAGAAGCCGAAGAATTTGTCTCTTCTCAGCAACAGTTATTATTATTTTTTCTCCCCTCTCTCTAACTCTTATCAGTTTTCCTCTGGCTTGTGCTTCCTTCATTATAAATTAAGTTCTTATAAATGCTATCATCGGTTTCAGGATTTTTTGTTCAACTGATCTGTTCATTCTAGCATATATTAGATTTTTATTTTTATTTTATTTATTAAAAAACCTTTTAAAAATATTTATTTTTGAGAGAGAGAGAAAGAGATAGAGAGAGAGAGAGAGCGCACAAGCAGGGAAGGGGCAGAGACCGACGGAGACACAGAATCTGAAGCAGGCTCCAGGCTCTGAGCTGTCAGCACAGAGCGTGACGCGGGGCTTAAACTCATGAGCCATGAGATCATGACCTGAGCTGAAGTCGGATGCTTAACTGATTGAGCCACCCAGGTGCCCCTAGATTTTTTAAATTGTAGAAATTTTATAATAATTTTTGAGACCTTTTTTTAGGTCGCAATTTAGGTTCAAAACAAAATTGAGACGAAGGTGCTGAATTTTCCTGTGTATCCCCTGTTCCCATGCATGTGTGGCCACCCCCCATTACCAACATCCCTTCATCAGAGGCTACGTTTCTTAAAATAGATGAACCTGCACCGACTTTTCATCATCACTCAAAGCCCATAGTTTCCACTGGGGTTCACTTCTTGTGTGGTACATTCTGTGGGTTTGGACAAATATTTAGTGACATGTCTCTATCATTACAGTATCATACAGAGTGTTTTCACCTTCCTAAAAATCTTCTGTGCTCCACCTGTTCATCCCTTCCCCCCCTCAACGCCTGGTAACCACTGATCTTTTTACTCTCTTCTTAGTTTTGTCTTTTCCAGAATGTCATATCATTGGGATTATACAATATGAACGTGGCGTCTTCAGAGTGGCTTCTTTCACTGAGTAACTTGCATTTAAATTTCCTCCATGTCTTTTTATGGCTTCCTAGTTTATGCCTTTTTACCACTGAATAATATTCCATTGTCTGGATATATTGCAATTTATTTACCCATTCATCTACTAAAGGATATCTTGTTTGCTTCTAAGTTTTGGCAATTATGAAAATTTTATAATAAATTTTAATACTTAGCAAAACTGGGGTGCCTGGGTGGCTCAGTTGGTTAAACACTGACTCTTGTTTTCAGTTCAGGTCAGATCTCATGGTTTGTGAGGTTGAGTCCCACATTGGGCTCTGCACTGACAGCGTGGAGCCTGCTTTGGATTCTCTGTCTCCCTCTCTCTCAGCTTCTCTCTCTCTCTCTCTCTCTCTCTCTCTCAAAAATAAATAAATAAACATTAAAAAAATACTTGGTAATACCATTTTTATGTTTTTTAATAATTTTAATAATTACCAAAGTGAATACATGTACCTAGTTCAGTAAGTCAAATTGTATCATAAAGTTTATTAAAAACATTAGTTAAATCCTTCCCTGGCTTGCCCTTCCCTGACCCTGAGTCCTGCTCTTTAGAGGCAGGAACTATTTCAACTTCTTCAGTTGTATCTTCTGATATTAGTATTTATATTTATAAATAAGATATTTATATGAATCTCTCCTGATTTTTCCAATTTTATTCCTTCCTTCCTTCCTTCCTTCCTTCCTTCCTTCCTTCCTTCCTTCCTTCCTTCCTTCCTTCCTTCCTTCCTTCTTTCCTTCCTTCCTTAAGATTTTATTTTTATATAATCTCCATGTGTAATGTGAGGCATGAACTCACAACCCCAAGAACAAGAGTTGCATGCTCTACTGACTAGGCCAGACAGGCGCCCTTGATTTTTCCAATTTTAGACATTTATTGACTTTATACTCTGAGGAAAGAGTCAGTTTTTTTCTTTATTATTCTAAGTCAGTTTTTTTCTCAGTTTACTTATTTGTTTTGGTAGAGCACATCCTCCAGTAGCTTTTTGACAAAAGTTGTGTGGGAGATACATTTTTGAAACCTTCCATCCTAAAAATATGTTTATTCCTACTCTCACACTTTATTTGATTGTTTGACGGGATAAGAAATGTCAGGTTGGAACTCATATTCTCTCAGTATTTAGAAAATTATACTCTATTGTCTGATGGAGTTTGGCAAACTTTTTCTGTAAAAGGCCCGAGTAAATATTTTAGGCTTTGAGGGCCACCCAGTGTCTTGTTTGCAGTATTCAGCTGCCCTGTTGTAGTGAAGAAGCAGCCGTGAACACATGGGCGTGGGTGTGTTCAAACAGAACTTTACAAAAATAGGTGGCAGGTGGGATGTGGCTCCCGGGCCATTGGCTCGTCAGCTATTATCTTGAGCTTCCAGTGTTGCTGTGGGGAAGTTTCAAAATCTTTCTTCTGTTTTTGACTGCCCCCCCCCCCTTTGGAAGCTTCTTTGGAAGCTTTTGGTATTTTTCTCCTTTTTATCATTTTCTTTTTTCTTTAGAGTTTGTATCATTTTTATTCCTTGCTAATATTTCAGTGGAGTTTTGGCAGGAGTTGTGGTAAAACAAAACGGGCCATGTTGATCTAGAAACCTATTACTCTTCTGTTTAAAAATAATTCTTCCTAAAAAAAAATAATTCTTCCTACGTGTTCAGTTTAGTTAAGTTTTACAGTTATATGTTGAGATTTGGGAAAAAGTCCCACCAGTATTTTGATTAGCGTGAGTTACTGAATAGATACATCAGCCCATATTCTGTGTGCATTGTCGGCTTTGGTTGCAGCCAGTCATGGCTTTAAATTTATTTTGGTTCTCCCAAATGATTTATTCAATTGAGAAAACTGGAAGAATGAGAACTATATAGGTGAGGTATTATATGCTATAAAAATCTATTAAAGCAATGGAATTAAATATTTTTTTAAAAGTATTATGTGAAATAATATGATGTGGAAATTTTCTACTAAGACCTTGGATGAAAAACCATATAACTTTTCTCAGATTGAGAAAAAACCATCCATTAAGCAACATTATTATGGTATTAATGACAAATTTAAAAGATAACTCATAGTCTGAGTGCCCTCATAAGTATGTTTCGTTTTTAGTTTTTTACAGTCTTTCTTATATCCACACATAACATTTTTTTTCAGATAAAACCATAGCATAATCAAACATGTAACTTCATTTTTATTTACTTGATTCAATTTTCATACTTTTCTGTATTTCTTTACAATTTGTATTATTTCACTTCTTGATGGTGATGTAATAGTTCATTGCCAAATAATCGTTTTCTCCTACGTATGAATAGAGTTGCAATGATGACACATTTAGATACAGTCTTTTCCTCACATTTGGATTTTTTTTTGTGATTAATTTCCAAAAGTGTAATTGGATCATAGCAGTAAACTAGAAATTGTTTTGGCTTCACAAATCTATCGATATTTTTCCTTATACGAATGTAACTTTTGTAACCTTTGTGATCATCTTTAAGTATAAATATTTCTTTATAATTAATGCCACAAAGAGGATTAGGTCAGAATTTTTGTCTTCCATTAATATTGTACAAATTTACATTTCTGGAGTATAAAATAATTTCTGTCTTCCAACCCTTGGCAATTGGATGTAGTTAATCACACTGTAGTGTGTGTGTGTGTGTGTGTGTGTGTGTGTGTGTATTTGGCAAGGAAAAGAGCTTAGAGAAAAGAATAGAAACTCAAGGAAAATATGCCAGGTGGGAGACAGAAGAGAGAACATTGTGGAGAAGTCAGAAGAGAGGAAAATCAGGAGAAAGTAATATAGAATCCCAAGAAGGAAAGCATTTCATGATTAGCAGAAAAGGCATATAGTTAGCACTTTTTGGTTATTAACAAAGCACTCACTTTTGGTAGTCTTGAGCATTTCTACAGACTCATTTTAAAAAAAAGTTATTTTTAATGTACATCTTACATTTTGGTCACAGTATGTCTTTATTAGATTGTAAACACCCGATGGAAGAGTGTGATATACATATTATGACTTTTTTTTTATTTAAAATGTCTTAGCCAGATAATCTTTGTATTTGTAGTCTATACACTATCTCTAATGTCTATGCATACTTATTTATACTGGATATTTCACTTCCTGGGTAAACTCCTCTTTTTTAAATGGAATTTTATACTCTGAGCCGCTGCAGATCCGCAGGCCCTCCCTCTGTCCCCACATGCTGCCCCTCCCAAGCACGCACTGTGCTGTTTATGATTGTCAGGAGCTGAGGGCTATGCCTTTTGGGAAGATTATATTTTGTACTGGAGAGTATTTTTTATATCCCTACTATGTGTAAGGCACTGAAATTAGGTACAGTGGGGAAATGTAGAAATGAATAATGTTTGAATTTCATCTTTCAAAGGTGTATAGTCTGGTAGAGAAATAGAACAAGGGCATAAAAAGCTGTCATGTGGGGAAAATATGTCCTAAAGGAGACACAAAGTGACACAGATGAATAGTTTGTATGCTCTGAAGTGCACTATTATTTGCCAGTAGCCTAGTCAGAAATCGTTATGATGGAATGATGGACAAGTATTACCTTCACTCATTTCTCTTTTCCCTGAATTTCACTTAATACCTGATCATGCCTCTTTTATGTGATTTTTAAATTACTGTGTATGTTGTTCATCTTGACAACTAGATTGTAAGCTCTCTGAGGGTAAGTGTTGTGTCTTACTTTTTCCTGTCTCTCCCTACAGGATTCCCGGTAGGCACTAAAAAAGAACTTAAACATTTATATTATCAAATGGTTGTACTTGCCCCTTTATTGGAAATGCTCTTAATTGTTTAGCACTAACTCAAGCTCTACATTCCTCCCTTAGGTATATTTGCACCTCTTTCAAAGATAAGTAAAGCAAAAGATCGAAGGAAGAATATAGTACACACCTCTGCAAAAGCTGTGCCTCTTATCAGGTCCCAGAAAATTGATGTAGCTCATGTAACGTCCAAAGTAAATACTGGTAGGTCAAGCCAGAAAGTTAAATCTTTTATTCAGCATATTTCTTTCTTTTGTGGAATGCCTTATATTTAGCTTGCTTCACCCTTTTTTGTTAGATAACTGTGGAACCTGAATTTAATAAAACCCACATCTCACGTGGTTTTAAACATCAGTCATGGTTTATGATTTCGATTCCTGACAAGAATACTATACATTTGTTCCTTTCTTTCCTACCACCCGCAAACCTTCATCACTGGCTAATGTAACCTCCAAGCTAGATTTTGTACCTCCAGTAGATCCTTATAAACACAACTAGCTTTATGTTTCTCACCTATTCAAGAATTTTAGTGCCTTCTCTTTTAATCAGAAAATATTCTGACTCTGAGTCCTTCCTGTATTCGATGGGATCTCTGGCTGCCTCCATAGGTGAGCTGTGGTTTCATGTCTCACTGTCTTGGGCGTACGTTGTCCTCCCTCTTCCCTCCATACTTTGTCTCGTGCTGTTTCTCTGGGTGAAGTAATTTGACTCATGCCTTTTGAGGTCCTGGATGTGCTTTACCTCTTTATTCAGATGCTGTTTCTCCAAGAAAACTTCGCTGATGACCCAGATCACTTTGGTGTCTCCATTCTCTCTAATTCTGTGTACACTTGTATCCATACCACACAATTCTTTGTTATCTTGGGTCTTTTCCTCCAATTGCTTTACTTGTGCAGATCTTTTATTCTTTCAGCAAAATTTTAAACTTTAAATGGGCTATGAGAGTGTTTTGTACTTTCGTATTCACTGTAGTAGTACATAGCACAAAATAGACCCTTGGTAAGTACTTGCTAACTTATCAGTGGCTGAAGCAGAAAGGCTTTCTACTGTGATTTAAGGGATTTTGCCCAAGAATTTGGTTGGCCTTTCTACTCTCTTCCATTGAGCTATTTAAATATCTCTGTGTCAGTAGTGGACTTCATAACTAGTAAAAACATAAATCTTGGTATCTAGTAAAGGAAAGCTTCCTACCTTATTCTTGAACAGTGTCTTGCCTATTTGGATCCTTGTAAGTCATACTTCCATATAAATTTTAGAGTAAGCTATTAAGTTTCTTTTAAAAAATATCTGCTGAAGTTTTATTGGTTTTGCATTTTAAAGCATAAGTCAGTTTGGGAAGAACTGACATCTTTACAATATTCAGTCTTTTAATTATAAGCTTGGGATATTGCTTTATTTAATTGGGTCCTTTAAAAATACCTCAGGAAGGTTTTATAATTTTCTCTATAGCTATCTTGTCCCAGTTTTGTTAGGTCTGTTCCTGGGTACTTCATACTTTTTGATGCACTTGTAAATGGTGTCCTTTAAACCTGAAACCCAGAAGTTCACAGCCATTATGGAAAGAAAGCCCAAAGAGAAGCCCTGGGGGTCCCCTACTAGACAGAAAATGGAGGAAATCCCTTTTTTAAAAAAGATAGATTTTTTTTATATTCCTTTGGTTCTTTCCCTCCCCAGTCCCTAGGCAGTCCTTCATGGTGCAGTAGCAGCCGTGGGTGGCCGGGTACCAGAAACCCCAAGGGAGGAAGACCCTTCTCTCTCACCAGAGAAACTGTGGTTCCAGGAATAGGGATGGAATCTCTCCAATAGTTTGTCTTCTTTTTACTCACTGCTTGTCCCCAGAGGCAGAGTCAGTCCTCAGAGACTGTATGACAGAGCAAGGGAACTAAAGCCTAGGCACCCTGCCCTGATACCAGGAAGGGGTGCCTCCAGGAGCAGGAAAGTGTCAGGGAGACTGTGGAGAGGAGGGAGTTCAAGAAAGTGGTCTCAAAATGTTGGGTGTGAACTCCTGGGCTTACTCTCAACTTGTACACGTGTGGATCTGACCACGGGCTTTGGTCTCCAGGGTAGACCACTGCCCAGGTCCCAGACACTACTGGATGGCACAACCTATGAGAAGGATCCCAAAAGGCCTTGGAAACTGAACTGGCATTGGAAGCACAGCGTCCAGAAGGTGGGAGGGATGTCCAGCCTGAACCTAACTGGGTTGAGTCCTTGCTAAAACAAAATGGTAAACATTCTGCATAGGATTTTTTTTTTTAATTTTTATTTTTTTTTTAACGTTTATTTATTTTTGAGACAGAGAGAGACAAAGCATGAACGGGGGAGGGTCAGAGAGAGGGAGACACAGAATCTGAAACAGGCTCCAGGCTCTGAGCTGTCAGCACAGAGCCTGACGCGGGGCTCGAACTCACGGACTGTGAGATCATGACCTGAGCCGAAGTCGGACACTTAACCGACCAAGCCACCCAGGTGCCCCTTTTCTGCATAGGATTTAAACAAGATCCAGAGTCCCACAGCATAATATATTTAAAATGTACAGGATGCAATCCAAAATTGCTCAAAATACGAAAAACCAGGAAAATCTCAACATCTGTCAAGGAAAAAGATAATCAAAGGTTGCCAACCCTGACATGACACAGACATGACACAGATAAAGGCTTTAAATAATATATTATAACCATCCTCTATGAATTAAGGTTAATTCTTGAAACAAGTGGAAAGAAAGTTCAGAGGAATGAAGATGTAAAAAAGAACCAAACGATGTGGGAGCATGGGCACATGCGCACACACTAATGAGTGTGGTTAAAACTGGGGTGCCCCAGGATTCATGGATTGTATCAATGTTGGTATCCTGGTTGTGATATCATAGTTATGTAAACAGCTACATTTGGGGAAATTGGGCAAAGTATGCAAGAGATCTCCCTGTATTACTCATACAACTACATGCGAATCTCCAGAGATCTCAATTCAAAAATTCAGATAACAGGGGCACCTGCGTGGCTCAGTTGGTTGAGTGTCCGACTTTGGCTTAGGTCATGATCTCACGGTTTATGAGTTCAAGCCCTGTGTCGGGCTCTGTGCTGACAGAGCAGAGCCTGGAGCCTGCTTCAGATTCTGTGTCTCCCTCTCTCTGCCCCTCCCTGGCGTGCTCGCTCAAGAAATAAACATTAAGGGGCGCCTGGGTGGCGCAGTCGGTTAAGCGTCCGACTTCAGCCAGGTCACGATCTCGCGGTCCGTGAGTTCGAGCCCCGCGTCAGGCTCTGGGCTGATGGCTCGGAGCCTGGAGCCTGTTTCCGATTCTGTGTCTCCCTCTCTCTCTGCCCCTCCCCCGTTCATGCTCTGTCTCTCTCTGTCCCAAAAATAAATAAAAAACGTTGAAAAAAAATTAAAAAAAAAAAAAAGAAATAAACATTAAAACTAATTCAAATAAGAAAGAACCAAATGGATATTTTAAAACTGAAAAATAAGAAATGAACTCCCTGTGGGGTGCTTGCACGAAGTCTCTGTTACCCACCCCTCTGTTCAGTACCTGCTGTTGTCCTTCTGGTCCTCGTTCTACCTGTTGTAGTAACTCCTCTCTGGTCTGTGCTTCCTGTCTCTGCCCATCCAGTTTCCTTCTAAGTTTTGCTGCCAGGGTGACATTGTTCCCCCATCTGTTCATGCCAGCCCTCTTTCACGCAAAGTCCATCAGAGGCTCATTCCTTCCACAAGAGGACTGATTCCTTATCTGGCACCGTTGCCCCCTGAGATGTCACTCTGACCTATCTATCCGGTCTTACTTCTTCCATATCCCAAAGTGTTCTTTATTCCAGCCAAGCTACTTCTCCTCCCTGACCCTGTCTTTTAAGATTTTTTTCTTTTTGTCCATCTAGAATGCCTACCTTCAGTTCTTTCTGACCATACCTCCACTGTGCTCTGGAAGAAGTCTTACCTGTCCTTCAAGACCTATCTCAGAATGTCATCTTCTCGAGACATTAATTTATCTTTGTAGTCATGATTATTGTCTCCCTTTTCTATGTTAGCGCTTATCAATAAATGCCCTCATATTTTAGTTATTTAGTTACCCATGCTCCCTATCTGTCCTCCATACTGGATTGAAAAGATTCTTTCAGGCTGAGACCAGGTCTTGCTCATGTTTGTGATGCTTGGAGTATAGTTCTTCACTCCAGTGCTTCCTAAGTGAGAAGAACTGAAATGGATGCTTAATGGAATTTAGAACTGGGTGCGGTCCATTAGGTTTCCTATTTAAACAGTTTGGTTCTGGAGAATGGAAACAGAAGTCTGAATAAGGCGAAGTATTATTCATGAGCTTTTTCTTTTTTAAAGTGAGTTTGTTTGTGAGACTTGGGTGTGGTGATAGTTATCTTCAGAGCACCCAGGGCAGAGAGTGGGGGGTTTCTTACTGTCTGACATTCACTTTGATGAATAGTGGCTATCATGATTTGCAAAAATTTTTACCCAGAGTTCGCTATCTAAATAGAAAATCTGTTGTAATGGGTTTGCGCGCATATGAGTGAAGTCTGTAAGTTGTTTGCAAGTCCTAGTGGGTGGGTGGTGGTGGTGGTGCTTCAGCTGTGAGGTTCACTCTACCTGCTGGCATTGTGCAGACACACTACTGAGTGTGCGAAGTGTCAAACAACTAGGTACTTGTGCTTTAAATGTTTTACTGTATTTAGAATTCCTTAGTGGACTGTTAAATAGGTTTAAAAGAGACTTTAGTGGTATTTGAGGAAATTGGGGTTTTCAGATGGAGAGGCTAAGAATGCATTTTTTTCCCCTCTTTATGTATTGAAATATTGGTCCCTGCTGTCTGCGAATTGATTATCCAACATGTTTTCGGAAGTGGATAAGATTTAGATAATGAGGGATGTCTGTACACAAAAAAGCAAATACATTTTCATATTTAATGTTAAAGTTCTTGCTGAAAGTGTTTGTTTCTATGTGGTAGGATTAATGACCTCCAAAAAAGATAGTGCTTCTGAATCAACACTTTCATTGCCTCCTGGTGAAGAATCAAAACCTGTAACAGACAAAGATGGTAAGATAATTTTATAACTTCCATTCTAAAAATTTAATTTACTGATGGAACTTTAAAATAATACAGTGATAAAGCTTATAAAGGGCTAAGTTTTAAAGTTTTTAAGGAAAAAAATCATTATAGTAGCAAATCATCCTTGAAAATACCTTCAGCAGCTCGTCATAAAATATATACGTGGTTTTGGCATAAAATCCTATACTGTGCATCCACGTACACTTAAATTAGAGAGCAATTGGATTAGATTAAGAGGGAGACTGAAAGGAAATTCCCCAGTGTAGATGGCTTCATAAGAATGTTTCAAAGTTGCCTTCAGCTGTCAAATCATTGGGTGAATAGAGCATGGGTAGAAAATTCAAGAGTATTCCTGCTTGCCTTCATTAACTCAAAACATTTTAATACTATCTTTTTGTTACCTTAAATTAATAGCATTTTAAAATATAAATAGGATGGATTCTACTAAGCTATCTAAAGTGGGAGGTGAGAGAGAGTGGTGGGTAGAATAGGTAAGTAGTCACCTTCAGTTAATGATGTGACAGTACTCTTCTGTGTAAGAGTGTCCTCGTCCGGCGTGAATCGTTAAAATACAGTTGCTTGGGTTATAAAGTCTTGTCTGTATGAACTACCGTATGTTTGGATGAAACCGGGCGTTTAATTCAACACTGGATAATCCACAGAGGAAGCTAAATGGAGGGTTTCAGAGGGATTTACCTGGAAAAGCATCTTAGTGGCTCATTTCTTAATTTCCACCCTTCTCTGTGTTCTTTTCCTTTACCTGTTTTAGTTACCCTGCTTGGATCCGTCAGCAGCTCCTCCTCTACATCGTCTTTGGAACACAAACCAAGCTGCCCCAAGAAGCTGAATGCACGTAGCAATGGCAAGAAGACAGTGAGCAAAAGCCCATCTGTCTCCTCTAGAGCCAGTGCTGGTATCTATGGCTTTTTCAACCAGGCTTTCTTGGTGTTTTTTATCTTGGTTTGTTTGTAAGTAGATTTGCTCTTTTTAAATGTGTAGAAGGAAACTTTTACTTCAGTCAGATTGAACTACTTGTCCTCTTCTTTCTTTCCCGTGGCCCCCACCCCTCTCCCCTTCGTGGGCATCCTCTGACTCCCTGCCTTTCTCCCGGTGCCCCTGCCACTTCCCTTATCTGGACTGACTTCTTCCCTTTCCCATGCATCTAATGCCTTTGGCTCTTTAAGGGCTATTTTAGAACTTTATGATAGCTCCTCGAATATGTGGAAACCGTATGGTTATTATCTTTCTTACTTCTTTTCTAATCTAGACCTAACTAACAATAACTAATGTGGATTGTATACTTATTATTTCAGGTTCTAGTCTAAGCATTTTACACACCTTATTTCACTTAATTCTCAGAACAAACCTGTGGGTAGGTACTATTATTATCATCCTCATTTTATGAATGAGGAAACCGAGACTTAGGGAGGTAAGTCTTCGGTGCCTGATGGCGGTTTCTAAGTGGGACGCCCGGGCTTCATCCTGAGGTCCGCCTGATGCTTTCTCTGCTGCTGTTACGGTTTGCCTCCATCCCAGCTCTTCCTCATGCTCCCGGGTCTCCAGACCCCTGGCGGCCAGCCTGTAGAGAGCTGGACTGCCGCCTGGCAGCACAAGTACAGTGTAAGGCTGCTCCTGCAGTTTGCTGACCACACGGTGTCATTGGCTCAGACGGAGCCTTATGCTGGCGCTCTTCACTCTGCTGCTCCATATAAGGCTGTACATGTATTTTCATGCATTTTAATGTTAGAGGTTTTATCCCTCTGAATTTGGTTTCATACATCTGGAATATTAGCTTTTTCACCTACTTTTGTGTCATCTGCGTATATAAAGTTCGAGTCCTTGTTTAAAACTATGTACGAGAGGGTCAGAGGCTCTCCTGACAGCTTGACTATTGTGTTGGGGCTTTTTTTTTTTTTTAATGTTTATTTATTTTTGAGAGAGAGAAAGAAAGAGAGCAGGAGCAGGGGAGGAGCAGAGAGAGAGGGAGAAACAGAATCTGAAGCAGGCTCTAGGCTCTGAGCTGTCAGCACAGAGCCTGACGTAGGGCTCGAACTCACGAACTGTGAGATCGTGACCTGAGCCGAAGTCAACCACTGAGCCACCCAAGCACCCCTGATGGGGCTTTTTAACTCGCCCTGAGTCCTGCCCAACCTCGTGCGGCCCATAGTTCTCCAGCTGCGAGTGAGCATATAGAAAACACTTCATAGCTGACTTCTTGCCCAAATCAGCCTATATGGAATATGTTGCAGTTCACTTATTTACCTACATAGCAACCTTGTCCGGAAAGGAAAAGAAACCATTTTGGCATAAATTGTTTTCAGTGAACCTCATAATAGTTCCCAGATTCTCTTTCGAATGCTTGTTAACAGTTGTACTGAACCAATATTTTATTATAGAAAATGTTGATGACGGGATTTTTTTCTCTTTAAAATACTGATTGTACGTGGTGGGGAGGGGCCCTCAGCAGTAGCACTGGCATAACACACCTACAAGCTGAAACTGTAGAGAACCTAGAAGTTTTGCCTGAAATTGTTCACCTGGAACCTGTATTCTCTGAGTAGATGCTCTTTCCCTTGCGAGCCGTTTCTGCCCAGCCCTCTGAGGAACAGAGGTGAGAGGACTGGGCATGCAGCAGTCCCGCTGCCCTCGTTTTAGTCGCATTCATAGAAGGCTTTCTTCACTTGGGATTTGGGCTTTTGATTACCCTTTTTGCCTGTTACAAGAAGTAGCTCTAGTGTGCCTACTTATTTAATGTTTTTCCCCTCTTTATAAATTTGAGCGGTATGTAGGCTTAGATAATAGTAGATGAAGAGGGTTGTCAATTGGAATGAGAAAGAGGAACTTGTAGGAAGGGAGGCAGAGAGAATAGGAGATCCATGAGAGAAACCCATGCTGGGGACCCCGGGAACATTTCCCCAGGACACTTTCCTAGAGTGAGTAGATATTTCACTTTCCTGTAGGTTTGCATTTGAGGGGTGCAGACGTACGGGGAAGTTAGGGTACAGGGGAGCAGAAGGAGCAGACCAGGGGAATGGCAGAGGGAGGGGAGGAAGTCTGTGTTTTTAGCGTCATTGTATTCCGTTGTTGAATGTGCTGTCCTTGGGCCATGAAATAGCCTGGGGACCCACCCGGGAACTTGGGCCCACTGTAGGGCCCGGCCTTTAATCCTGGTATGCCCTCCACTACCTGGGAACACCATGTCTTAGTTAATTTCTGAGTTTGTATATTCTCTATAATTATAATTCTACGAAGAGCACTTTGTAAACTGTGAAGTGCTGTGGAAATATTAGTTATTATGAGGGCCTAAGACTTTTTAGTATAGCGCTTTTTCCAGACCTGCCTTCTCTCTGGGTTTATGTTCCTCGTTTGATGCCATATCTTTAGTCTCTCTCCCTTTGGCAGTGTGATTAACCCTCTGTCCCCTGCCTTCCCAGATTATAGCTATTCAGGTCTGTTTATGGACTGATGGGAGAAGCCTCAAGGGCCCACTTTTTCTCTGTTATATCAGAACAGCTTTCTAGACAGTCTTTCTCTAGGACTTCCGATGTTTCACAGTGGGCATTTCAGGGATTAGGTTTGAATCAAGGGGAGGGGGAGTGGTTTCGTTTCTAATAAGGAGATCAGTTGGAGGTAATTGGAAACTTACAGCAATTTTCACTTTGAAATCACCTTCCTGTATGTATATTATACACTGAGTTCCAATGAATTAGTTTCTAATTGTAGCATTTTAGTAGAATAGGGATTGGTACACTACAGTGCGTGGGCCAAATCCAACCCACCACCTATTTTTGTAAAGTCGTATTGGAACACGCCATGCCCGTTTTGTGTCTGCGTGTTTGTGCTGCAGTAGCAGAGCTGAGTCGTCGTGACAGAGACGGTATCGCCCGCACAGACTAAAATCCTCCCTCTCTGGCCCTTTACAGAAAAAGCATCCTGGCCTCTGCTCTAGTAGAGCATGCCCCGGGCGATCTGGATAGGATGGATACTGTACCAGGAACCGTGTGTATTAAATTCCCGTGGCAATAATTTTTTTCAGGAAACCCTTCAAAAATTTTTTGAATATATTGACCTCACATGTAAGAGCCATGCTTGTAGATGATGTATATAATGAAAGGTGTCACGGGGCACCTGGGTGACTCAGTCAGTTGAGCCTCTGACTTTGGCTCAGGTCATGATCTCATGTCTCGTGAGTTCGAACTCCACGTTGGGCTGTGCGCTGAGATCCTGGAGCCTGCCTTGGATTCTGTGTTTCCCTCTCTTTCTGCCCCTCCACTGCTCATTCTCTCTCTCTCTCTCTCTCAAAAATAAACATTAAAAAAATTAAATAATGAAAGGCATCATATGTTGAAATCTTCAACTAGTTAGACTGGTTAGAATACATAGTGGTTTTTTGGCTAATATGCTTTTTGAGTTTGTTTGGTTTTTTTCCTCCCCTTTTTCTCCTGCTCTTTTTCTGCCCTTTCCCCTTCCTCCACCAACCAATTAAACAGGTTTGAATTCCTCAGCAGCATCTGTAGCAAATAACAGCCGCTCTTCTGGAGAGCTCCACCTGGGAGATCGCGTGCTGGTGGTAGGCCAGAGAATTGGCGTCATTAAATTCTTCGGGACAACGAACTTTGCTCCAGGTAACTTGTCTGTGCGTTCTTTGCTCAGTTTGCATGCTTTAGAATACAAAAGGTTTAAAATTTTACGTGGGTAAAACTTAACTGTAGAGAATTCTTGATTAACAGTTGTTGTGGATGTTAGCTCTGGCACCGAAAAAGCAATACAGTGATAAAACCACGGACTGTTTGTACTCAGGTTGACTCTTATCCATAAATTTTCCTCGCCAGCTGTGTTTTAAATTGTCTGGTGTTAAAATTAGTTGTTATTCTCCCAACTTGACTTTCACTGATTGCCAAGCGTGCTAAATAACAGAGAGAAAATATTAGGATTAGATATTTGCTAAGGATAATCTTAAAATGAGTTCACGGCATAGAGCATTTATCAGAGTGGCTTGGAGAGAAAAGCCAGCAACAGGGTTTAAGGGAAAATGAAAAAGCTTTTGTGCACCCTGGGACCTTAAAAACACACGTTTGTGTATTTGTATATTCATTCCAACCTAGACTTAATATTGTGTTTCCAAAAGTAAAGATAAGCTTTCTTTTGCATTTTCAGTGATTAAAAAAATTTTTTTTAATGTTTATTTATTTTTGAGACAGAGGAGACAGAGCATGAGTGGGGGAGGGTCAGAGAGAGAGGGAGACACAGAATCCAAAGGAGGCTCCGAGTTCTGAGCTGTCAGCACAGAGCCGGATGCGGGGCTCAAACTCACGACCGTGACATCATGACCTGAGCCAAAGTCGGACGCACATTTTCAGTGATTTTAATTTCAAATGTAGAAGCCAGTTGAGTGAAACCATGTTTGTATGTTTTAAATGGCAATATGCTATTTTGACACATGGTGGCATTGCAGCATTTGAGGAAAAGGTTACCGAGACCACTGATTTTAAGTTTGTAGCATTCTGTCAAGAACTGTGAAGGATCTGAGATTTTACCCCACCTGTGTAGTTGCCACAGCTTCATAGATGCTGATGGAAGACTTTAGGCTCCTGATTCAGACACAGCCCTTTCATACTCACAGCAGCAGCAGAAACCAGTGTGTCAGCATTTTCCTACACTTGCTCCCTGAGCCCCCGTTCCCAGGGGGTGACACCTGCACGTGCAGTGGTTTATGCTAACAGGAGAAGGGCCCTGAGCATAAGGGATCAGAACCTCTGTATTGGACAGCAAGCGTGCCTGTGTTTTGTGTGGGCCGGCCACCCACACTCTGTCTCTGTCCTCCAAGGTTGCCCTCTGTTCAGACATCCATGGAAAGACAGGAAGTGCCTCTGTTCATAAAACATGCAGAAACATGAGCGAGCCATGGAGAATTGTCTCCCCGCACAGACTTTTTCATTATACCACTTATAATTGCAACCCAGCTAATTGATTTGAGATGGGCTATGTGTTGTATAATTCATGTCTCTCATAGGTCTCCAGGTAGTAATTGAGATTAGTTAGGATGGTCTTAATATAGTTCTCAAATAAAAACCTAAGAATCCCAAAGGTAGGGTATTTTTTTTTTTTCACAGTCTCCATGTCTTTGGAGTTCCCTTTCTCTCTCTTAAACAAGGTTAGAATGGTTTGATTCACTGGCTACAAGTCATTGTTTTCCATTGACTTTTCATTTTTCAATTCCTGATTTTAAGCATTTAGAAGTGTGGGAAGTCATAAGAAAACATAGAAGTTGGAAACTTTTCTGTTGAAGTCATTCTGTCTTTTTAGAAAGTAGTAGCATGTGTTTCTTGTGGCATCAAAATTTCAATCAGTCGGTGCTAGGGAGTGGTGCAACTATCGAGGCTTTTTACCGATTGTAAGATCTAGGTTTGAGGGAGGTCATTTGGTCTCTTTAGCCTTTTCTGTTGGAAAGAAAATGACCATTTGAGTGGGAAGCGATACATACCATTACCAGACTGTGTGTACTCAAAATTGCTGGCACTTGTCATTATGTCTTTCTCTGGTATGTTACCCATTTTCAAGAGTCATATGGTAAACATGTCCCCGTTATGTGGTATATTAAAGTGGGAACACTGTAACGGTGGCACTCAGAGAAATAAAAATGGCAACCAGACAACCCTGGTTAATGACATTCAGAAGTATGATGCTCTATTCCCAGAGCATGAGTTTGACTAAGCAGTAGGTTTGTATGCATTACTCGCACGCTGTTTAAGTATGGAAGACAGTGGTCATGCATTAGTCTTTTCAACACAAAAGTATCTAGAAATGGGCTCAAGTGTCATCTTTTTGAACATGAGAGGAAAAGACCGAAGAACTTCTAGGTTGTCATTTTTAAGGGTATATTGGCTCTTTGAATTCGTAATCTGAAAGAAACAATATTTTTGTATTCTAATTTGCAGTAAATTTCTCAATGTCTGTGTTTTTATTTTTTATTTGATGCTGATTGTAAGAGGCCAAAGGCAATTACTACTGTATTCTCCTTTTAAATAAAAACAAATGGGCCATTAGACAATTAAAATTTTTTTTCATGTTTATTTCTTTTTGAGAGAGAGAGAGAGAGAGAGAGAGAAAGAGGGAGAGAATGAGCGGGGGTGGGGCAGAGAGAGAGGGAGACAGAATCCGAAGCAGGTGCCAGGCTCTGAGCTGTCAGCACAGACATGTTTGAACCCAGGAACCATGACATCATGACCTGAGTGGGAGTTGGACGCTTAACCAGCTGAGCCACCCAGGTGCCCCTAGACCATTAGACACTTTTAAGTGGTCTTGGGGTACCCTCAACTTGAGAATCCTTATTCTAGGAGTATATATGTCTATACTTAGACTAGGAGTATATGTCCATTTACATAATTCTTACCACACTAAAAGCAACCTCACTGCTTTAACTTTAGGCTCTCTAGAAAAGGAAGTCCTATAATTTTCCTCAGAGCTGTCCCTTTTATATTCTTAAAAGCCTTTTAGAGAATCCTTCCTACTAGGTAATCTAAATCTTTTCGCTAAGGTTAAATATGATTTTTATTTTTACCCTGGCTGGGGAAAAAAAGAAAAGAAGAGTCACCATGAAGTCTAGTTGTATTTTCCATATTACTTTTGACCTTCTTTAACTGTTTGTAGCGTTGTAATGTTGGGAGGATAAAATGAAAATATTGTATGTTCATTTTATTATTTATACACCTCAGTATTTTTTTTGTGCTGTACTTCTCTTAAACACACCATATTCCTGAGTCAAGGACGGTTTCTTTTTCATTATAGCTTTTAGATACATTTTGGCCACTACTTGCATAATAGCTAATTTGTGCCAAATTTGTGTATTTTCTCTCTCTCCTTTAACATACATAATTCGGCTTGTGAAATGTTTTTCCTGTTTATTTTTTTAAATTTTCAAATTTTATCATTTGAAAACTCAACGATCATGATGCTCTTCCATCATTTTGGTCATATATGAAAATGTCAAGCCATCCAGGCTTTGGGTTTTTATAATAGCATAACAATTTTGGATACAGTGCAAATGCTTTTAAAATTCAACATTCTTGTTCTAGGATATTGGTACGGTATAGAGCTTGAGAAACCCCATGGCAAGAATGATGGCTCAGTTGGAGGTGTGCAGTATTTTAGTTGTTCTCCAAGATACGGAATATTTGCTCCCCCATCCAGAGTACAAAGGTGAGAAGGATGGCATTTATGCTTATTCACAAGGCCTTTTTGTAATTTGCAATGGTTTTATAGTGAGAGTTCCTCGTTTTGTATTAAAGACATGCACTGCACTGACTACAGCTCGTGTCTTCTTTCAAGGGGTTAACCAACCACCTTCTTCAGAGAGAAGGCTCATGGAAAGCTAAATTTGCTTTGCTGAGGATTTGCAATTTTAAAACCCTCCTTTATTCCTCATTTGCAAACCCTATGAGTATGTGTAGGCTATTAGAAGTGGCGTTTGCTGCTAAGAACAGTGAGAGCAGCAAGCTTAATCTGTCATGCAAACAAAAGTAAAAATGCTCTCTGATTGCTTCAGTCACATCCTAACTACATTAAATTTCCTGCCAGCAGGCACCCCATTCATTCTCCTACAAACCTAATGGAACCAAAATGGCTTTTTCCTCTGATTTCTTTAGTTTTCAAAAATAGATAGGCAGTAGATCTTTGGGGGAAGTGAAGCTTTAAGGATTTATATATAATATACCTCCTCGGTGTTTCTCCTTAAGATGGTACACTTTTGTAGCTGCTCACTCTGGCTTTAAAAAATTAAGTTGAGCAGAAACAAGTCCTTGTGAAATTCCAGGTACCATTATGGGAGATGACTTATGTGCTGAAAGAAGTTGGCTTGGCGTGCTTCTCAGTAGATGGGAAATGGGATACTAATCTTTAAATAGGAAATAACATCTATGGTGTGATCACGTTCATGAGAATGGATCGGCCATCGCGTCCCGAGAGTCCCATCTAGTTCCCTTCTAGCTAGACTGTGTGACTGCCTCCTGGCACATCTTATCGCTTTTATGTCTGTTTTCCCCTTCACTTTGTTTCTCTTAATAGCTACATGCAATTTTTATATTAATTTCCTTCTTTGATATATCTGATACAATTTTTTTCTTATTATTTATGACAGAGTATTGAACATATATAATGCTTTGCAGTTATGAAGTAACTTCAATTAAATGTTGTTTCATTTGATCCTAATAAGTATTTGGTCAAGCAATCTGGAAAATAACAGTAACTGTGACAAAAATTTATTGAGCATTTAGTAAATGGTGTGCTCTGTACAGTGTATTTTAGACGCATATTTCAAATCCAGTGAGTTGTAAGGTATTATGATTATTTTATTTGCCAATGAAGAGAAGTTTCAGGGAGAAAGTGACTTAGCTAAAGTCATATAGTTAGTGTAGGGAAGCAAAAAGTTTCCTCTATCCTCTTAGGGTCAGTAGCTGAGTGGGGGGTGGGATAGGGTGTCTGTGAACTAGATTGACAGAAGATAGATTAACAGGAGAAAAGGCATACAAATTTATTACATTTAAATTTGCCAGCACCTGGGCACCACAGAAAGAAGCCAATACCCAAAGGAGTGGTGAGATTGGAGAGCTTATAGACCATCTTACTGGGAAAAAGGCCTCTGAAGGGAGGGCAGCTGGTTTTCTGGAAAGATAACGGACCCTTAGGAAAAAGGGTGGGAGGTGAGATAGTTGGTGACAGCGTCTCTCTGGGTGTGGCGTTGACATCCCTTCTCCTCCTCTGGGATGCCAGTCTGTCTTCCCTGCTTGATGTAACTTGGGGAGGGCAGAGTCCTTCTCTTTGGAGCACCTGTTTTAGGCAGATAAGGGGAGTTCAGAGAAAGCCTCTTCCCGCATTCGTCGATTCTCAAATGTCTTTAGTTCAAAATAATCCTTATGGCAGAGCAGCATGTTTGGTAGTGGCTCATTTTGGTCTCTCCTACACTAGTTAATGAGGGAGCTGGACTCAGCCTGGGTTTGTTATTTTGTTGTTGTTTTTCCTAAGCCCTTGCTTTTAGGTAGTTTGCTGTTTTTTGGTATGTGCCTTATACATAAAGAGAAAGAGATACTAGCCAGTGAACAGTACTTCTATCATCGGGTCAGCATGGTTTAGAGCTCCTCATGTATCGTTCACTCCTTTGCAGCTCCCTGTGGGTCAGGTACTGTAATGCCCCTGTCTCACAGGTGGGGAGATGAAGGCACAGGGAACTAGTAGGCAAGTGTGCACAGCTTTCAAGTGGGAATTTGAACCCAGGTAGTTTAATATCAGAATGTGTGTTCTTAACCAGTACCCTGTGACGAGTAAGAGAGAGTTGGTGCCTTATTTCAGGACTGATGTCTTATTTATGATTCATTTAGGGTAAGATCCATGCTAAGTCTCCAGTCTTCTGGGTTCTCTTATTACTTTGGACAAATCTCCATTAACACATTGCTACAGTCTCATACAAGTTTTGTCTCCTAGTCCTGAGGACCGGGGTTCTTTATTTATATTTGATTGCCCAGAGGACATGGTTGGGCATATTTTGGGCACAGTAGATACTGACCAAATCTAGGGCAGTGTTTTTCTTATGCTATGACAGTTTTTTCCCCCTTTTATATTGTGAAGCCACTGTCTCTCTCATGTTCGTGTTCTTTTTCTTGCTTTGTTTATAGAACACACGGTTTTTACCTTTTTTTCTTCCTTGCCTTCTATTTGGTCGTCTTTAAGGTGATTCTTTTAAAAGCAGCCCCCTCTTCTTAAAAGATACAGGGCTCTCTCTCTAAATGAACTGCTGTCTCGATCCAGCTGTCTTCCTGTCATCTTCTGATTGTCTCATTCATCATCATCGAATACTATTAAGTGTCTTTTAGCACTTTGTGCTGTGCTAGGCATTCTATAAGCAAATAAAACAGACATGGTCCCTGATTTTGAGGAATTTCTAATTTAAACCAGCTTTGGAGCTCTTTAAAGACACCACTGATCTCCAAGAGGAAAGAATTTTAAACTAGGGACTGCTTGAGGACAGTCTTAATGAAGTGGTGACCAATCACAATTTCACTCTTCCCAGATTGTAGCTGGCTCTTTCCCCCTGCTTTGCGTTAAAAAGAATGTGCCTCCTGTCTGAGAATCTCTGCACGTGTTATTTCCTGTGCTTCAGTAGCTTTCTACTATCACCCAGCTTTCATTTAGTTAATACCTTTTCTTCCATTAACATATAAATCAACCTATTTCTTTGCAGAAATTCTAAGAAAACTTATTGACTAGATCTGATCTGCTCTCTCTGCCTACCTCCCTGTTTTTTGTCCAAGTGGTCTTCCTCATCACAGTATTTACTCTTTTTTTAATTTTTTTTTTTTAACGTTTATTTATTTTTGAGACAGAGAGAGACAGAGCATGAACGGGGGAGGGGCAGAGAGAGAGGGAGACACAGAATCGGAAGCAGGCTCCAGGCTCTGAGCCATCAGCCCAGAGCCCGATGCGGGGCTCGAACTCACGGACCGTGAGATCGTGACCTGAGCTGAAGTCGGACGCTTAACCGACTGAGCCACCCAGGCGCCCCAGTATTTTCTTATTCTTAGTTCTCACCATTATAGGTACTTATTATTAATGAACTGATCGCTTTTAGAATTAAGTTCTTCTCAATTACCCATCACCACCTGATTATCCGTCCTCTTCATCCAGTCATAGTCTTTGCATTCAGCAATCTCTCACTGATTGCTGTAGTGTGTATGTCAAGTAAAAATGATGCATGTGAATTGCAAGGTGGAATTGCAAATATTGTGAGAGTTGCAGGATTTCTTGATGGTGACCAAGTGTCCTGGAAGAAGTGATTGACAGAAAGAAGGCTTTGTGGGTTAGGTCAGTAAACAACTGAAAGAAAACGAGACTATTAGGATTGGCTTTTTAAAAAATAAAGAATCATTTGAATATCAAAAAATACAGTCCTGTCAGGAAAGTTACCTTTGTGGTTGTGCTTGGGGTCAAATAGAAAGTAAAAGACGTTGAATTGTGTTTGGTTGTGCAATTTTATCAGAAAATCACATACGTACACAGACTGAGTCAGTATTTGATTTTCAATTTAAAAATGTGATGTTTTTACAATTCTAATTGAACATTTGTTAAATTTAATATAAGACAAATTTATTTCCATATTATTTAGTTTCATCTTTGAAGATAAAGTTCCAGAGAAATAAAGTCAGGTCTCTGTTGTAAGTGAATTCACCTTAAGTCATCTTTTTCTTCATTAACCATCCTTAAACAACAAGGGGCTCTTGTGTTTTATTACTGCCTGTATCTGATGCTAGCTTGAAGTGCCTTTCTGACTTCTGATAGATACTCAATGCATGTTTGTTAAATAGTGAAATAAGAAATAACTGTTGTTGTGAAAACCTCACTTGAGCGCCAGTCTTAAATCTGAAGACCTGCTGTTTCTTCTAATGAGGCTTCAGTACTTGTTTTATTCACAGGGTAACAGACTCCCTGGACACCCTTTCGGAAATTTCCTCAAATAAACAGAATCATTCTTATCCTGGTAAGTTTACACAATTTTATGTTCCTAATCGTTGTTCCTTTGCTTTTATTTATTGAAAATTTTTTATTGTGAAGTATTTGTGTATACAAAAAGGCATATAAATGTATTCATACAGTTACTGTAATGATAAAGCAAACATCTTTTACCCGTCTACTAGGTGAAGATGACCTGTACTGGGGGGGGCCTCTGAGTGTCCCCAGCCTCCTCTGCCTCCCTTTTCATATACTTTGTCCTCAGGTTATGAGTCTTGAACTTTATGTTCATTATTCCCTTGACTTACTTTATATCTTTATCACCCAGATATAGATGTATTAATAAATAATATATATTAGGAAATACATATGTATTTGATTGTCACTGGCTATTTTGTTAGTGTTCCACTAAAACATAGTAGTTATTCTATATTTGACGGATATTTGTGTTATGTCCGTTTTGGTTTTTTTTTTTTTTTACCGTTACAAACTAGACCATTGTGCACATTTGCAAACGTTTCCCTAGGATGGCCAGGTGTGGTCTGTCCATATCTTCACCCTCCCTGGGCAGTGCCAGACTGTTGGCAGAGCACATGCTCATGAGCAGGGATGACAGCCCCTGCTGCTCTTTACCTCCCCAACACTAGTCCTGCTTGATTTAGAACTCTTCACCCATCTGATGGATTTAAGCTGCATCTCGTGGTTTTAACTTGCATTTTCCAGATTACAGATGAGGTCGAGCCTCATGTTTACGAGCCATTTGCATTTCCTCCTTTGTGACGTAACTGTTCAAGTCTCTTGCCCCTTTTTCTTTTTTTGGTTTATCTTATTCATTTGTAGGTTTCTTTCTATACCTCGGACACTAATATTTTGCTAGTTTCGTGTGTCGTGAATACCTTGCTTGCCTGTCTGGTGTCTTTTGATAAACAGAAATATTTAAATTTTAAGTAGTCAAAATAGGAAGCCATTATGTTTTCATGTTTTATCTTAAGAAATCTTTTTCTGAGGGCATTTGGATGGCTCAGTCGGTTAAGCAACTGACTTCGGCTCAGGTCATGATCACGGTGAGTTCAAGCCCCACATTGGGCTCCGTGCTGACAGCTCAGAGCCTGGAGCCTGCTTCAGATTCTGTGTCTCCGTCTCTCTCTGCCCCTCCCCTGCTCATGCTCTGTCTCTCCCTGTCTCCAGAAATAAATAAACGTTAAAAATTAAAAAACAAAAAAAGAAAGAAAACCTTTTCCTGGAACAGACCTCACACAGATATTTTCCTGTACTGCTTTCTAAAAGTTTTGTATTTTTGCCTTTTATATTTGTCAGTTCACCTGGAATTTTGTGTATGGTAAGGGTCTAATTTCATTTTTTTCCATTGGATAGCCGTCTGTGAAAGAGTGATTTGTATAATACCAGTCCTTAAAAATTTGTTGAGATTAATTTTATGGCTTATGGATTTTCACCATTATAATAGGTGTGGAGTAGTAGTACCTCATTGTTTCCATCTGAAGTTCCCTGATGGTGTATGATGTATTAGTTTGCTAGGACTAGCATAACAAAGTACCACAGACAGTGTGGCTTCAACAAATCCGTTTTTCTCAAAATTCTGGAGGCATAAATCAAGCTGTTCACAGAGTTGGTTTCTTCTAAGGCTCACGCTGTGCCTCATAGATGGTGGTTTCCTCCCATGTCTTAGCATAGTCTTCCTCCATATGTGTCTGTGTCTTAATCTCTTTTTATAAGGACACCAGTCATGGATTAGGGCTGACCTGTGTGACCTGATTTTAACTTAATTGACATTTTAAGGCCTGATCTCCAAACACAGTCACATTCTGAGGTTCTGGGGATTAGGATTTCAACATACGAATTTGGAGGCAGGGGCACAATTCAGCTGACGACACAGTTCAGCTGATAACACAGTTGAGGATACTTGCATATATTTGCCATCTGTATATTTTCTTTTTTTTTTAATTAATTTAATTTTATTTTATTTAAAAAAAATTTTTTTTTCAACGTTTTTTTAATTTATTTTTGGGACAGAGAGAAACAGAGCATGAACGGGGGAGGGGCAGAGAGAGAGGGAGACACAGAATCGGAAGCAGGCTCCAGGCTCTGAGCCATCAACCCAGAGCCTGATGCGGGGCTCGAACTCACAGACCGCGAGACCGTGACCTGGCTGAAGTCGGACGCTCAACCGACTGCGCCATCCAGGCGCCCCAAATTAATTTTATTTTTTAAAAATTTACATCCAAATTATTTAGCATATAGTGCAACAATGATTTCAGGAGTAGATTCCTTAATGCCCCTTACCCATTTATCCCATCCGCCCTCCCACAAACCCTCCAGTAACCCTCTGTTCTCCATATTTAAGAGTCTCTTATGTTTTCTCCCCCTCCCTGGTTTTATATTATTTTTGTTTCCCTTCCCTTATGTTCATCTGTTTTGTCTCTTAAAGTCCTCATATGAGTGAAGTCATGTGATTTTTTTCTTTCTCTGACTAATTTCACTTAGCGTAATACCCTCCAGTTCCATCCACGTAGTTGCAAGTGGCAAGATTTCATTCTTTTTGATTGCTGAGTCATACTCCATTGTGTATATATATACCACATCTTCTTTGTCTGTTCATCCATCGGTGGACATTTGGGTTCTTTCCATACTTTGGCTATTGTTGATAGTGCTGCTGTAAACATGGGGGTGCATGTGTCCCTTCGAAACACCACACCTGTATCCCTTGGATAAATGCCTAGTAGTGCAATTGCTGGGTCATAGGGTAGTTCTAGTTTTAGTTTTTTGAGGAACCTCCATACTGTTTTCCAGAGTGGCTGCACCAGCTTGCATTCCCACAATCTGTATATTTTCTTTGGTGAATTGTTCATTCTGGTCTTCTGCTCATTTATATATTGTGTTCATTGTTTTCTTACTGTTGAGTTTTAAGAGTTCTTTGTATATTTTGAATGCTAGACCTTTATTAGAATGTGTTTTGCATATCTTTTCTCTAGTCTGTGGCTTGTCTTTTCATTGTCTTAACAGTCTACACCAGGGTAGAAGTTTTTAGTTTTAGTAAAGTCCAACTTAACATTTTTTTTCATGGATTATGCTTTTGGTGTTGTATGTGAAATGTCATTGTTAAACTCAAGTTCATCCTGATTTTCTCCTGTGTTATCTTTTTAGGAGTTTTATAGTTTTGTGTTTCCCATGTAGATCTACGATACATGGAGTTAGTTTTTGTGAGAGGTGTGAAGTCTGTCTGGATTCTTTTTTTTTTTTTTTGCATATTTTAGGACTGTTTGTTAAAAAGTCTATCCTTTCTCCATTGAATTGCCTCTGCTCTTTTGTCAAAGATCAGTTGACTGTGTGAGTCTATTTCTGGGCTCTCTCTTCTGTTCCACTGATCTGTTATCTTTCACTAATACCACGTTGTCTTAATTAATGGAGCTTTATAGTAATTCATCAAGTTTAGTAGTGTCAGTCTTCATGGTCTTCTCCCATAACATTATGCTGGTTATACTGTGCCTTTTGCCTCTCCATATAAACTTTCCAATTAGTTGATATCCACAAAACAATTTGTTGGGATTTTGATTGGGATTGCATTAATTATATAGATCACATTGAGAAGAACTATCATCTTAACAATATTGAGTCTTCCTATCCATGAACGTTGAATCCATTTATTTAGATCTTATTTGTTTTTTTTATTAGAGTTTTATAATATTCCTCATATAGATTTTGTAAATGTTTTATTAGATTTATACCTAAATATTTCATTTTTTTGGTGTTAATGTAAATTGTATTGCTTTTTAAATAATTCTTTTTACATTATATCAGCTTTCTTTTGGTCAAATAATTGCTTTTCTATTAGTTGTCTTATAACTTTTCTACATCCTATGCTTTTGGAATACTTTCCAAATAGAATATGGTTGGATTTCACTTGTTAAAAAAATATGGTTTGACAATGTTTTCCTTTTAACCTGAGAGTTTCACCTAATTACATTTATTGTAAATACTCATATATTTGGATTTATTTATGCTGTTTTCAATTTTTTCAATTTTTATACTTATTTTTCTTTCTTGACTTTATTCTAGTTATATTTCTGTCCTTTTTTTTCATTTCATTCTGTACTTGAATGAAAGTTGTGAACATACGTCTTAGTAATTACTATAGGTGCTTTGACATACATACCTAGCAAAGTCTACAGTTAGGCATTATATGTACTCTTTCCCAAATGACAGAGAATCCTTAGAAACTGAGTTATTCATCTATTTGATTTCCCCCACAAATTTTGCATTATTATAATAGCTTTTTTAAAGTTTATTTATTTTGAGAGAGAAAGAGAGCAAATGGGGGAGCGACAGAGTGTGGAGATGAGAATCCACGCTCAGTGTGGAGCCCTATGTGGGGTTCCATCTCCAAACTGTGAGATCATGGCCTGAGCCAAAATCAAGAGCCAGACGCTTAACCAACTGAGCTACCCAGGGACCCCTATTTATAATGGGTTTTTTAGTATAATTAATAACCAATATTTAATTTGCTCATGTATTTACCAGTGTCATTAATCTTCAGAACTTTAACTTGGGACATTCCACTCCTACCACGTGTATATTTTTTGAAATTTCTTTTAGAAAGTGTCTGTCTCTCATGTTTTTGTCTTTTATAATAATAGTTTTATTGGGTAAAAGTAAAAATTGGTGAAAATTTGAGTTTGAGAGATGTTTTCTCGTTGCACATTGACAATATAATTTTACTATTTTCTATCTGTCACTTTTTTTGTGAAGTCTGTGAGTCTATCTAATCTATACTGTTGTAGGTAATTTGTCTTTCTTTTTGATTGCTGTTAAAGATCTTCTCTGTTTCCTTTGTGTTGTACGGTTTCACTATGACGTGTCTAGAGGGAGATTTCTTTTCATCCTGTTTGCTGTCAGGGGTCTTCCTGGATCTGGGAATTACTATCTTTGATAAATTCTGTAGAACTCTTGTCTGCATACTTAAAAAATATTTCCTCCTTCTACCTCTTTATTATCTCCTTTGGAAGCTCTGATGAGTAGTGTGGTAGACTTTCCCATGCCTCTTTCATATTTTTCACATTTTAGTCTCTCTGGACTGCATTCTAGACAACTTCAGCTCTGTCTTCATGTTTCCTGATTCTTTCTTCAACCATGTTTATTATGCTGTTTAATCCACCCACAAAGTTTTTAGTTACAAAATTTGCATTTCTTGTTTCCTTTTCACAACTGTTTTGTTGTCACTTATTTTTGCTTGTTATTTCCCCATGTTTTTTCTTTTATCTCTTTAAACATTTGAAATATTGTTATCTTTTATGTTAAGTAGTTTCATATCTGAAGTCTTCATGTGTCTGATTCTGCCATCTGTTTCTGTGAATCTAGCTTATGGTACTTTCTTTACTTGGGAGTTTTGTGATTTATTATTGTGAGATGCTTATTTTACTCAGAATTTAATGTACAGGAATTCTTTGAGGCCTGGGTTCATGCCTCCAGAGAAGATTGTGTGTTCTTCTGCCAGTTACTCCTGGAGGCACTGACAACCCGGGACTACTTTAATTTACAGTCCTTGCAGTTTTTCTTTTTATTACACAGATAAAATTTGGCTTATCACAGATTTTGAAGGGAGGAAATTTTGCTGCCTTCTGAGCATTAAGGTGGACACAAGTGCTTTGTTTTATCTTTGTCAGATGGTATTTCATTTTGTTTCTCGTTTAACCTTACACTGAGGGTGAGCTGGTTGGGATCCACGTTTTAACAGAGAGTCTAGCATTAGAATCCCCATCTTCTTAGGCCCTGGGCTTTATGCCCTTTCCCATCTCTGGTGCAGCCAGTAAGGCAGAAGCCAAAATTCTCTAGAAGTTAGTGGCAATCCTGTGGCACAAGGTGATAGATTGCTTTTGTGCTTGGTTACTTCTCATGTGCTCTCTGTTTGGTTGTTGGTCTCCCTGAAATTTGCCTTTGTATCAGCTCAGTAATATATATATATTTTAATTACGGTTGTTTAAAATTATACTCGCTTCAGTTGAGAGATTCATTCAGCACATCTGCTTGCCATAGCTTTCCAGAACTGGAAATCTTACATTTTTTTAAAAACATCTTTTTAAAAATGTACATTTCATGAAATCTTTTTTTTTTTTTAAATAATTCTGTCATTGGGGATGCCAAGAATCGTAAACTCTGAAATTTGTTCAGTATTTTATAAATGGAATATATTTAGTGATAGTGTTTTTAAACCATTTTATCCTTTATGTGATTTATCAAGATGATAAATATTTGAGTAAAAAGATTCAGCTTTATCATTACACAGTTTTATTTGGTTTTCAAGAAATTTTATAATAGAAACCTCCAAATGTAATGTCATGATCTTAACTTATTGATACAAATATGCATAGTTTGATGAGAAAGGTAAGATAAAAATTCATCAAAAAATCTAAACCGCTGTTATATTCTGTATGTACTTATTTTCTTTTTGCTTTCTGTTCCCGAAGAAACATTGGGTTTCTAGAAACAGACTAGAACACCTGTAGAAGGAATGATAAAAGATAACTTTTAATGAGGACTGCAAATTTGTGATTTATCTTTCCTCTTTGACCTTAACTTTGACATTTAGGTTTTAGGAGAAGTTTCAGTACGACTTCTGCTTCTTCCCAGAAAGAGATTAACAGAAGAAATGCTTTTGCCAAGTGAGTATTAAGAAGATTTAGAAAAACACTTTTCAAGATGAACATGACAGGATTCTGTGAAGAAAGAAAATAGATTTTGTATCTTTTACATTGCTCGGTAGAATTTTAGCACTTAGGAGAAAAGGTGTGAGTGTATTGAGGAGAGTCCTCCCTCCCAACCTCACAAGCTCAATTAAAAATGTCACTAGTGACTCAGAGTGGTATACTGCATTTATTTTCAGAGGGGTTTAGTACTGTTAATAAGACTTAGAGGAATTTATATTTTGTGTTATCATAGGGTGGATTGATTTTAAACTGTTTACTTAGAGACTTGAGTTAATATTTTTGGCAACAAAGGAAAGAAATGTCAGGTCTTTCTGCATAAAGTGATCTTACTGCTATTTTAAAAAATACTCCTACTTCCTCTAGTAGAGTATACTGCTCAAAATGGTTTTTTTTGTTGTTGTTTCTTTATAGAATCTTTTTTTCCTTTTTCATTTCTATTTATTTCCTTCAGACCCACTTTACTCTCTTGAATATTTTTCTGGCACTTTTGGGAACTTTTTTTCTTTTAGAGGAATATAAGCCTCTTCTAGATTGAATGGGTTAAGGAGGTTTTTTTTTGTTTTTTTTTTGTTTTTTTTTCTTCCAATTAATCTGAACACTGATGGCCGGGGCTGTCTATGTATTGGGGTGGGGTCGGGGTGGGGTGGGGAAAGGAAAATGGTCTGAGTGAGTAGGGAAGTACGCAATCTTGCTTGGGTGTGGTGCTCTGGAAGCCACTAGAAATGGCGCCCAGGCACTGGACTGTGGCAGTGAACTGAGCACCAAGCAGGCAGTTTATTGTAATAATCTGGTGAGAAGTTACAGGGGGTGTCACAAGGATGGCAGATGTCACTTGCCAACCTTGATTGTCCCACGACACTGCTAGGTATTGTTTAGCAGAAGTGGCCAGGGTTTCTGTTTTTTTTCTTTCCATAAAACCTTCACCAATTTTGAGAATGTTGAAATTGGCCTCCTCACTTGAGTAGCTGAGAGAGTTTAGGGCCGTGACTCTCTGTTCCAGTTTCTTGAAGACATCCAAGCCTTCTTAGGCAGAATGGAAGAAATACCAGGAAGAGGCCACCTGGATATAAAGGACTCTCAGGGGGGGCGAGGACAGGGGGAGTGTCAGAGGCCATGTGCAGTGCTGGGGGTTGGAGAGCACAATGTCCAGGGAAGCGAGGGAAGGAGGAGAAATCTGAACCACGAGCTTACGCAGCAGGTATGGTTTACACACCAGATAATGTCTGACATGAGGGGAGAACATTCGTACCTCTCTTTGTTTTCTATAAAAATAAAAAGAAATGAAGCTTTACTGATACTTTGTACAGATTGAGACTAGCGCCTGTTTAAAAAAAAAGAGAGAAAGAAATACACGTTTATTAAGGGTATAAAATCAATTTTTAAAATAATTTATTTTTGCTTATAGAGTACATGACTAAAATATTTGGTGGTTGCTCTTCTAAGGAACAAAAGAAAAACTTAGGGTGTTGACAGGTACTAGGAGCCCTGTCTCTGATCTTGGGGTAGGGGGAGATTAGAGCGACGGATGACCTTCTGTGGGCACAGAGTTGGTCGGGTGTTGTGTGTTATTAGGCTGGAAGCACGATGTATTCTGAAGACTGTGGGTTGAAAAATGAGTTTATTGAGATTCCCCATGCACTACCATTTTCTTGTTCATTCATATGGAAATAAATGATACTTCAGAAGAAACCTGGAAAATGTAGAGGTGATGAACATTCCTGGGGAGGAAACATGAAGGATTTGGCCAAAGGACATGCCTGCCCCACACGAGAGAGGAGGTGAGGAAAGGGAACAGGATCTGTTTTTCTGTGTCGTTTATTGAGTGACAGTGATGAATGCATTTCATTCAGAGGACAGAGTGATGGAGAGAGGGTCGAAGCAATTCTTCTGTCTTCAGAATTCTCTACCCCAAGAATGGGGGTAGAGGGAAAGGCGGCTTGGGATTTGAACTGGCACCACAGTGACCTGGTAGTCATGACGCGTCAAGCCTGCATCTGTCTCTCTTCTTTCACTCATTCCTGTCCTTGCAAGCTTCTTTCAGCCCCTCTCTGTGTTATCACAGCACGTCCTGTCTGTGGAATCCAGCCTATTGACACGGTTTATGCGGTCAGCTCACACGTGAATGTCTTTAGGCAGAACTCCCATAATCCAGTTTGCTGCGTGTTCCATTATTTCCATATCATCTGTTTGCATTTTCTGCCCGCCCCTTGAAGCTTCTCGGTTCTCAAACCCAGAATGAAGTCCACGTTCACTGGCACAGCATCTAAAGTCCTGCCAGCAGGCACAGCTCCTGTCTGTTTCTCCTGACTTTGTTCTCATGGTGACTTCCTCATAAGTGAGGCCTACGTGTCTCTTCCTCACTCAAGTATCTTCCCTGGCCCTTAAGGGAGGATAGAGTTCTTTCTCTTTTCTGCTCCTTCTGCACCATACACAGTCTTTATTGCAGTATTTATAACTATTTACTGACTATTCACAAATCCTAGAACCCAAACCCGGGCCTGTCATTTCATACGTGGTCAATTAATGTTTTTGAATGAGTAAACAGAGCTCTGAAATGTACTGTAATTCTAAGTTTTGCACTTCCTGGAGCTTTTAGAACTTTGACATAAGTTGAATCAAATCATTCTTCTTAGAATGTTTAGTCTTTATCCAAACCATGAATTTTTGGTTTAGATCTTGATTTCATGTATTCCTTCTTTCTTTTAAAACCTTTTTGATTATGAAAGTTGACTGTACAACATTTGAAAAATTATAAAAAGCTAAGTGCAGATAAAGATCATCTAGAATTTTATCACCTAGATGAGATTATTACTCCCATTTGGTGTATACCTTCCCAATTTTTTTTTCTAAAGCATGTATCTGAATTTTAAACAAAGATGGACAAATCATACTCTACATACCCTTTGAAAGCTTTTTCCCTTAATAAATCCCCCATTCTTTAACAGATTTCCTTAGTGTGGCTTCTGTAAGGTCTTAAAGACTGTCCTGTGATATGGAAACATTTTTATGGCATACAAATTAATTTAAAAAATCAAAATTTAACTAATAGTAGATGCCAAACTTTATATACATGTATTTGTTTCCTCCCCTTCCCACCCGTGTTTGTGTGTGTTCAGGTAAATATCCATTTTTATTTTCTTGTAGTTCTCTATTTTCTAACTTATGTATTTAGCTCTTTAATTTATTTGGAATTTATTTTAATATACAGTGAGTAGTAGGAATCATATTCTTTTTCCCTGAGATGACTTTTACAACACCCCTAGCTGAATGTTCACTCCTGTCCCACTGATGTGAAGTTTTCCTTTTTAATCACATAAGAAAAAAAATTATGTTTTTCTAAGGTTTCTTTTCTGTGTCATATAAAAAGTACATTCTTCTGCCAGAGCCACATTGTTTATATTATTGTAACTTTAGAATTTAACGTGACAGCTCTGTAAATCTTTGCTGTGTTAGTTTTCAATTTTGTCTTAATTATCAGCACCCATTCGTGGTTGTAAGAGCCTGGCCTTGGTGCCTGGACCAACTTGCGCGTGAGCCCCATCTCTCCTCTTCACCATCATTAATTAAGCAAATAGCTTGATTTTTTTGAGCCTCAGATTTCTCCTCCATTCGAAGGGAGATCATCTCTAGGTCAGTGGTTGGGTGAGGTTGGATGAGATCACGAATGGGAAGTGTCTGGCACGCAGTGGGCGCTCAGGAAGTGAGAGCGTCATTTTTGTGTGGACTTTGGAGTGACTGTGTGTGGTTGCAGACAGTGTCCCTCTGGGGGTGATTTTGGGGAGAATCAACACATACGTGTTTCTCTCCAGGAACAAAGCTCTTTCGTTTATCTTTTGTATATTCTTCAGTAAAGGTTTATACTTTTTCTAACAGGCACTATGTATTCTTTGTTAATTTTATCATTGTTATTTGTGCAGTTGGCATGATAAAGAATACTTTTTCCAGTGTGTTTTCTAATTAGGATTCTATCCCGTAGTGGCACGTGTGGCTCGGGACAAGTCTTGGGACTTGAGTTTTCTTACCCGTAAAATCTGAGTGCCCTCCCTTTCTTACAGGGTGGTTAATGGGAGGAAATGAGACGTTGTGTGTGATAGTATATTAGAAACTATAGACCGTGAAATACAATGGAGAATAGGTAGGACCCGGCCTCTGTTCACAGTCAGGCACTGTGCAGTTTTGGTAGCGGGTTCCGCGTGGTCTCTGCTGTGGGGGCGGGAGAAGGGTTTGCTTTGAAGGAGAGGTGGTAGGAGACTGAGCATGCAAGGCCCCGCTGGTGCTGGTTTCAGGAAAACCGTTTGGAGAGGCCTCAGGTCACAGGGAACAAGACCTTAGTGGCATTTGCACTGTGAGTGAGTTTCAGGTCAGTTATTTCCCAGTGACAGAGAGGAAGCTGTGGGGCGGTACTAGCTCGAGGCCTGGCTGAGTTCCCTGTGTGGGTACGCAGTAGTGTTGTTATCAGGGCAGGTCAGGGGCGGGTGCTGCGAGGCAGCACATTTTAAATCATGTTTTGTAGAGAAAAGGAAAGGAGTCCTCCTCCCGGAAGCTAAGACCCTCCTTACTGTTAGTGGCAGGGAGGGTGGTAAACCCTTTGGTGTGACCAGAGTTCATTCACAGAAGATATATATACATTTATTTTATAAAGTTATAGAATAGCAGTTTTTAAACATTGTTTTCAGGTAAATAAATGTTTAAAAAGTGAATAAAAGGTCATTTTAATTTACTACAGTGCTAATGTTCGGTTCTTTTTTTTTTTTTGGCTTTGATAATTGATAGCAGTTAAATAGGTTATAAGTGTATTTTTTCTAGTTGCTATTTTATAGAAAGTATATATGTGTGTGTATGTATATTTAGAAATTGCTAGTGAGATCTTTTTTTATTAAATATTTTTTAATGTTTATTTATTTTTGAGAGAGAGAGCGAGCGAGGGAGGGGCCGAGAGAGAGGGAGACAGAATCCGAAGCAGGTTCCAGGCTCTGAGCTGTCAGCACAGAGCAGAGCCTGATGTGGGGCTCAAACTCGCAAACTGTGAGATCATGACCTGAGCCGAAGTCGGATGTTAACCGACTGAGCCACCCAGGAGCCCCGCCTAGTGAAATCTTCAATTCAGTTTAGGGTAGTATTAAAACAGCCAAGAGAAAACCATTTTAACTGTTGAACAAAAGTATATCCTCAAATTGCTACTTAGAATAAAAGCAGCTTGTGAATGGATTGGGACCCTGGGGCGGGAAGGAACATGACAGCGTGCGGCCGAGTGCGCGCACCGCTTGCGTACTGACCTCTCCCCTGCTCTCCCCTTTGCGCAGATGGAAACCCGCGCTGCGCCGCAGCTGGAGCGGGGCCCCCACCACGGGCGGCGTGGAAGGGAGCGTGAAGCTGCACGAGGGCTCCCAGGTCCTCCTCACGAGCTCCAATGAGATGGGGACCGTTAGGTACGTGGGCCCCACGGACTTTGCATCAGGGATCTGGCTGGGACTGGAGCTTCGAAGCGCCAAGGGGAAGAATGACGGAGCGGTGGGAGACAAGCGCTATTTCACCTGTAAGCCGAACCACGGAGTCTTAGTTAGGCCGAGCAGAGTAACCTATCGGGGAATAAACGGGTCAAAGCTTGTGGATGAGAGCTGTTGAAGTATTAAATACTAAATACTAATACTGCTGAAGTATTAAATGAGCTCACGTACGTACATAGGATAAAGAGTCCACAGCAAATGGTTCAGTTATCTAGCCATTGTTCTAGATTTGAAAGTAGAGCTATCTTCCTAGGAACCATTCTAACAATTCGGAGAGACCCCTTTAAAAAGCTGTCTGGGCCGTGGGCATCACGATTCATTTAAAACAAGTTCAAAGTAAGCATTTTTAGAAGCTTTTGAAACTTTAGACCCAAGAACATTCTGAGACTTCGGGAAAAAATGGGTGCCGTTAGGTAACCGGCTGACGGTGTTTACTCTTTTGCTTTTGCACATAATCCCGGATTTTCCATATGCCATAGTTGTGAGGGTTTTCACAGGCTTTGGTTAACCTTTGACATTCACATGGCCTTTCTCTGTCAAGTGTTTTTGGAGATTTTCCTTCCGTACTAGGAAGGACAATGAGCGAATAGTAGCTCTGTGATTAGTGTAGTTTTCCTATTTTTTGTTGAACCGATTTGCCCTTCCAGGAAGGCCACATCCAGAGATCTGCTAGAGCCCTGGAGGTGGTGGGCCTCTCAGCCTTTGCCAGATGCAGAGATCTTCTTTCCTCACCCAGGGTCTCTAACCGGCTGATGAACAGGGGGTCTCCTTTCCTACCTTTCCTCTATACAAAGCGTGTAATCACACATTTTTCTTATGTATTGGCAACTGCCTCATCTGGATGAACTACAAAAAACCCATCATTAGATCTATGAATTCAAGTCGCAATTGGAATTTTTTGCACATACTTGTCTAATTCCTTATTGGACATGTCTATAATAAAACACACACACGAAGCACTTTTAAAACGTAATGCACTTTCATCTTTGTGGAGAATTTGCCATTATTCTTTCCCGGGATATGAAAAACATTTAGAAAAAATTATATTTAAGAGAAGAGAGTAAATTAAGATGTTATGAAGCATATAATAGTTATTCATTTAAATGTTTATGATTTCTCGATGTTTTTTGGTTCTGTTCATAAAACTGGTGTTGTGTTTGCTATCACTGCTGTTTTTATATTTTCAGTCATTGCAGAATTCAGCCTATTACAAAACTACAGCCCTTTATCAGGTTTTTGTATTTCTTTTTGAGCACATGTTAACAAACTAGCCTTCAAAATAGAGTGATATAATGGAAAACGTTTGTGTCGTGGATATGTATTGACGTTTATGTCCTATGTGTATAAAGATTTATCTTTTATTGTAGATATTTAGACTTTAAACTACACAGAAATATTGGAACAGTTTATAAGATTAAAAGTATTCTTTAGAATGGAGCTCGCTTTGTGCTTAGAAATAATATGTTGAACTATTTTGCAATATACTATTTAAAAGCTAAATTCTGTTGCTTTGCTGCCTTTTTAAAAGTGTGGTATTTCAAATATTGCCAGAGCTATTTTCCTGATATACATTTGCAAAATATGGCTGCTTTATAATCAGGGAATATTTTTATTGATTAAAGAAAATGCCTGTATTGCAATTCAGAAGTAAACTTATTTTATTATACAGCTTATTTCTTTAAAACTCTATTTATACCTTAATATGAAATTCATGACTACTCTGAACTTGGGTGTCCATAATTCTTCCTGTTAAATATGAAACACCCTAAGTTAGAAACAGTAATGCCAACACTAAGGTCAGGGAAACGGTTGTTCTCATATTTAGATTAGGATTATTAAATCCATATAATGTGTATGTTTACATATACTATACATACAGATTAGGTGTTTTCATTTGTGTTTTGCTGATTAACTGTCATTCACAGTTCACTTCTTGAGCATTAATAAAAAGGGAAGCTGTTTTGGTTTTGGAATGTTATCTTGTCATTTACCCGACCCGCACAGCCCGTTCTCTTGGTGATTCAGAGCACACGGGAGCACACGAGTTCATCCTTCACTTGTTTTCGTACCACTGTGACTTGGATTTGTCCCATCCTTCTAGTGTCTTCAAAAGTATCATGCTTTCGGGGCACCTGGGTGGCTCAGGCACTTGAGCGTCTGACTTCGGTTCAGGTCATGATCTCATGGCTTGTGGGTCCGAGCCTGCGTCGGGCCCTATGCAGACAGCTCAGAGCCTGGAGCCTGCTTCGGATTCTGTGTCTCCCTCTCTCTCCGCCCCTCTCCCTCTCACACTCTGTCTCTGTCTCTGTCTCTCTCTCTCAAAATAAACACAATAAAAAAATTTTTTTTTAAAGTATCATGCTTTCTACTAAGCAAGTAAAGTTGTGTTTTTATCCACCCTCCTGCTGTATCGTTTTGAAGGACAGAGAGCCATTTAAAAGAAGAAAGGGGTTTCTACAGTTTTCTAAAATTGCTTAACTTTCTTTTGTACCGGTGGGATTTCATTTGTTTATTTAGGGTAGGATAGAATATTTTGAACTTAGATTTAAAAAACATATAAATAATTACCTACATTCTTCTAAAAAACTTTATTTTTCATTTTAGGGTAATTTGGTGGGAATAGTTTTGAAGTGCTTAAAAGTGTTCGGTTGCAGACGTTTGCGGACTCTGAACTTGGAGACGTGGCAGTCTTGTTCTGAGTGCCTTGTGCCCTCCTCTCCGAAGCTGCATATGCCCCTCTCGTGTTTTATTTTTCTCCTCAGCATTTGCCATCCTTGGTCACGCTCAACTTTCTGCTTAGCATTATTTCTCTCTTCCCTGACTAGATGGAGGGGTGGATTTTGACTGGTTCATTGCTCTGTCTCTGACACCTGGAGTAATGCTTGGCGCCTAGTGGATGCTCAGTGAATGCTTGTTGAATGAACAGAAGCAATGAAGGCCATCGACGGTTCAAAGTGGAGATGTTATCTAGCTGACTTCAGACAGGTGGCCTCGAGAGACCCAGCCGTGGAACAGGTAATTGTGCTGGGGAAGGAAGGAAAGAGGACAAGAAAGGTTAGAGTCACGGTAGTCCAACTTTCCCCCACAACAGTGACCTGCAGAAGATAGAAAGGAGCTGCTGGATAGGAGAAGGGGAGGGCACAGCAACAGGGTCCCCTGAGGCACCAGCCTGTGTGTTTTCCCTGGGGCGGGGAGGGGCTTTGAATTTCTAGTTGGATAGGATGGCAAGTCAGAGGATGGAGTAGCATGTATGGTCTGATGCTGAGTGTGCCCGACGTTGGTCCGTGGTGCCAAACGTTTTTACTCCAGGGTTTCTTTTCCGACCATTTAGAATACGTGATAGCATCATTTAGGCCGCACTGACCTATGGCTAGAGACCCAATGTATTAAGAATCCTTCTTAATTGAGAAATAGATCTAATAATTGTAACTACTCACTTGACAATTTTTATCTAAATGATTGACTCAGAGACATAATAGGTATCACCACATTGCAAGCCAGGGGGAGAATTTTTTTATTTTTTTCATGCCCTTTTTTTTTTCACTATACTTATAATACAAATGCAGTAGTTAATACAAAACTCACATCATCACATATATTTTTAGTAATTATCTAATAATCTCCCTTGCTACATAGGCCCTTATTTACAGTGTCACATATAAAGCTGCTTGAACATACGACAGACTTTCCTAATGACGCTTGTGTGTAGGCTGAATGAGTTAAATCGGACACGTTAGGATTTCGTGATAAGCAGAACACGATACTTTTGCATAGGCAAAAAGAATTTCCTCTACCAAAATTTTTGCTAGTGCTCCTTTCACAGGAGGGGAAAAGAATTGGGGTTGATGGGCACATGTTACCCAGGAGACTGTATTTTCTTTGTGCTCGGTAGAAATGAGCTGATTTTCTGCCTACTGCCTCTCCCTCGAGGAGAACACCAAGAGGTGTGGGAACCTTTTCTCCTCTTGTTCCTTTAGAATGTCTCAAGTGGGTGGAATCTTCATGCTGAAGCAGCAGCAAGCTTCAACATTTTCATCACATACTCTACGGTTCAGACAGGGCAGTGGGGTGCTCGCGGTAGTGCTGAGGGGGGGCAGGAAGTTCTGAATTAGTAAAAAATTAGGCGCTAGCTTAAAATAAAATGTTCCTAAAGACCACTAGTGTCATTTAAAAAGTGCTCATGAATCTGCCTTAAATTCAGCTCTAAAATCCTAAACAAACAGACCGGTGTGCTGCTTCTGTAGATATTGAGGGTATTGACCCACATGCACAGCCCTGGAGGAGTTTGGTCTCAGGGTTGGCTATTTTGTCAGAGTTGTTTGAATTGGATAGGTGAAATTAAATGGTCTCAGAAATCTACTTGGACTGCACTGGATTTGAGTTTTACTCATTTCTGGAGCGTAGGGGGTGTCAGTACCCAGATGCTGTGTCCTCATTGGCCCGAGCCAATCTCCTAGAGCTTAAGTTCTTTGAGCTCCAGCCCAACAGAACTGAGGCTGGCTTTCCTCGAACTAGACTTACCTTCTTCAGGACTGAGCTAATTACTCTTTACATAACAAACCAGACTGGCAGAGAAATGAATCATGTTAAAATGATACACAAAGCTTCAAGCATTCTTTTTATTCTTGTTCTAAATATGACTTCTGAGATTCAGCTTAAATCTCAGTACGCAGGGCTACTGACATTGGCTGCCCCTGACAGTTCTCGTTATGAAGGAGAGGTGTTACTCTCCAATATCTTTGGAAAAAAATATCCTAAGATGGATTTTAAAATGAATCCTGATAGCCACAAAAAGTCCCATATCGATGGCAGGGAAAGTGAATTTTGCATTACAGATAACAGAGAAGAGTAAAGTGAAAAACGCCAGCCCCCTTTACTGACCCTGCTAGTGAAAGTGAATTTCTAATAAGAATTCCAATAGATTGTGTATCAGTTCGAAGGATTGTGATTTTCTCAAGTCCTCCTGCCCCTTTCTTGAAGGGAATAGAGTTTAGGGAATAAAGAAGTCGCCTGGAGTTTCGGGAGGCCTCACTTCACACTGCCCGGTGTGTGACCAAGGAGAGTCCAGTGTGATACTGTGCACTAGGCTCCTGTCTTGCATGAAACTTGACCAGCTGCTTAGTGGTGCATATGCGTGCAAAAAGAATCTGCCTTTAACGTTATTCTATTTCTTCCGAGAGCTGTGAAACACTGTACAAATATTATTTGAAATAATGCAAAAGTGTTAATTTTTTTTTCTCTCAAGGAGTAGAGGTACTAAGATGTAGAAAATTTGCCTGCAGTCTTCACAATTTCATCTTTCGGTGGGACATTTGAACTGGCTCTCTTTGGAGATTCCCTATTTCTAGACGCACTGTGAAGACATATTATCTGCAACAAGTTTCAAAGACTTGCTATCCAGTAACAGTAGGTGTGTCTATAAACCTGAGAAGAGGGATTCTGTCCAATCCTCTGTAATTGGGAGAGCGGACTCCCGTTATCCTCGTTTAGGACCGCCTGACTCCGCAGACACCTCCTGGTCCCAAACTTGTGGCTTATTCTGGGCTTTGTTCTGTGGCTCTGGGAGTGGAGAGCGGGAGGTGCAAATTGGCAGTGGACAGGAAGTGCATCAGACCTATCGTGAAATATCGGGTGTGGCAAAAGAGAACCTTCCAAAGATAAGTTTTATGATTTTACTTTGCCAATAAGTCTGCAGTTGTAACAGACATTAAGGGAAGTGAGTGGTGTGGTGCCGAAGGCGTGAAGGTTGTTAAACGGACGTGATTCTCATAGTCCTGCTGCTTTCTTTCAGGAAACCGCCCGATTAACTTTCTTCGCTAATTTTATGGTTTGCTAAAGAGATCTTTGAATAGAAAGAATAAACAGAACTGAGACTATAAACTTCTTTCTGGTCCGCTTCTGTATAAAGACTAAACGTAATTTGGCTTACTGGGATGACACACTGAATTAATTGGCCTTGGCTCCCAATGCATTAGGGGTCAAGGTGTCAAGGTTAATGAAAGGCACACACGTGTGCCCACACACCACTCCTTTCCTGTGGGTTTGGGGCCGGGTGTTGGGATTTGCCTCACACAGAGGTGAAGTCTCATACTGTTAAGTGAGAAAGTGAGGGTTCACCTAACTTGCTTGAGTCACAGGGGTTGGTAACTGCACCCGGGGCTCTTAGCTGCTGCCCGGTCTGCCTGCCATCTCTCAAGGAGGTGCTGAGAGCTAAACCAGCCAAAATATTATAATCATCTGAAGTTCTGTCAATCTGCTATTCACCTATATTGGCAGATATTAAAACGTAAACATTCTAGACTCTAGCAACATACACTAGTTGCTGAAGCATAGTGGGAGTTCGTTTAATACGACTGTCTTTCAACTAATACCAGCTGACGTGCCTCTGAGCGAGCACTGGAGTGATGGCAGGATAAATAATTGTAATTGCTTTCAAGGAGGCAGTAGCCTTGGTAGATAGATGGAGTAAGGGGGATAGCTAGAGCGTGGGCAACAGAGGCAGCTGAGAAGTGGACTTTGGGCCAGCACTACAGACTCTGGTGTTTGCGGTCGTTCCGAGGTTAGCCCGGTAGCGCATCTTTACCTGAAGGGTAACACTTGTTTTACGTTTACTGAACACTGAAGAGCGGGGAAGTCCTTGCTTCGGTTGTGTGGTTATAGTTCGTGTTCCTTCCTGCCCCCCACCCGCATTGTAGGTAATGGTCTGTTCTTACACTGAACTTTTCCAATGTTTCAAAATTAAGTTAGAGCTAAAAATAGCTTTGTGCTTGGGTAGCGCATTAAAAGTGAAATACACCTACTCAGGATACCAAAGGAAAACAGAATCTTAATAGAAGCCTTACTGTTTGTTCTCAATAATTCTCTTTTATTTTAGGGCATCCTATGGAGGATTACGGGAATGCTGGGTTTTGTTTTGCATGTTCGCACAACATGGGCAACCATCTGCTGCGATGAACTTAGCAAAGTCAAATTGTATGTTCTTTGGGGACCCATTTAAAGAGTCATTAGCTAAAGACAGATTGACAACACACTTCATACAGTTTTATGAGTCTTGTCATGGGGAGTCTGTTATCAAGGGTAGTCTGAATTTATATGCATCTTGTTTTTAGGTCCACAAAGCTCATGTGAATGTTAATCTTGCTGTTATTGGAGAGAATCTATTAAAGTAGTCTGATCACCTCGAATTTCTTAGTAAAGTTAAGTTAATCTGCAGTTACAATCTCTTATAGCTCTAGAGCTTGCCAAGTATTATATGAAGCAGCCAGAAAATTTTTAAAAAATTGCTCAAACTGATGAAGTATCTTCCTTTTTGTGGTGCTTATTTTTAACATTTAAGCCAAGTTTTAAGTGTGATAGAGTCTTCTTATCCTTTTGAGCTGAAAAGGACTGGGTTCTAGCAGGTTCTTGCTACTGTTACTAAACAAGTGGCAGATGAAACCAAACCTGGTACGAACAGGAGAACCAGGAGGCCCAGAGGGGTGGGTACAAGGGCAGGGACATAGAGGCACATTGTGACTTTGGAAGTTCTCCCCACACCCAGCCCAGATCACTTGGGAATTGAGGAGGCATCCGAGCCAGTGCCTTGTGCTTGTATACACTTCGTAATCTCCATGAGGGGCAGCGAGGAAGGGAAACCATTCTCCCCATTGCACACGGAGGTGCTGAGGTCCAGGCAGATCCGATACCCCAAGGGGAGCTGGGACTCGCACCCTAACTGGTGAGAGGGAATCCAGTCTCCTGACTACTACGTAGATCATACTCTTTAAGAAAAATTAAGTTTATTCCCGCTCTTTTGATTTGCTGTGATTTTGAGGTGCCACATATTAAACTGGTCATTCTCTTACAGATTGCCAGTTTCCCAGTGGTACGGTTGTGAACTTGTGGTGAGCTTCCTTACGGATACGGAATATAAATAAGTTATTCTAGCTTATGGTTTAACTAACCTGGCTTCTCTAAACTGTCATTGTGTCTGTTTGTGCTCTAGGTCGGACTCTTCTATCATAGTGAATAAACAAGAGCATCTCTGGCATCTGTATGAATGGCCGTGGCCTTCTGGCCGGGGCAATACTGAGTGGACAGTAGTTGGGATTAATTTTGTGGTGATACCTAGGGCTTACAGTGAGTTAAATGAAACATCTTGAGGTCATATCTCAGTGTGGAGGTGTTTATTTACTTATCCACGTATACAGGCTTTTAAGACTTGACTATCATTTACATGAAAATTGATACCAATGAAGACAATTAGAATCAGCAAATCAAACTCAGTGGTAGTAAGGCACAACCTGAAAATGTAATGGATTTATAGTTTTTAAGAAGAGACAGGGATACAGTTTCCGCCCCCCCCTCCCCCCCACCATTAATGACAATAAAGAGTTGGCTGTTTAGCCATGTAGCATGCTCCCTGTTTAACTGGTTACTGGTGTTACAGATCTAAAATGAAATCGTTCTTCTCAGTTCTTGTCAGCTCCCCTGTCATTATCCTTTAGGAGACTGCATCTCAAAGTATCACTCTTGGGCCCCTTTAGGTGGTTTATGAGTTAGATTAATGTTTACATAATTGGACTGTTTACTTTTGTACCTGGCATGAGCCAGAACTGTACTGATTATTTTTGGCAGTTAAGATAAAGAAAAAGTGGTGTTGAGGGTATCAGATGTGCAGAACCACTGACGAGGGCAAGGCATCTGCCATAGAAAGAATGGACACTTGTCCAGCGTTGGCCTAGAACAGAATGGCTTTCCCACATCCAAAGTGATACTTGTGATGTGGACGAAAGTGGGGCGGTGGGGGAAAAGGCGGATATGTACATATAGTCCTTTTGCTCGGGAATGCTCGGAGCCTAGCAAGGAATGGAAAATGCTCTCCTCCCGAAGCAGTGCTTTGGCACAGCTACCACCAGGAAAGAAGCTGAGCAAAGGGCCGGAGGAGCAGCGGAAAGAAAGAACGACGTGAAAATTCACTGGTAAAGCCTTGTTGCGTAGGTGTGTGTGTGTCAAATTCAACTGGTCCCCAGTTCGTTTTCGTGGAAATAAACATAATGTGTGAAAAACAAGTTCAGAGCCCCCACGACAACATGCCAGTGTCAGTCTCTGCACGCCAGCCCCTCTCCTCTCTGCCCCCCCCAGAAGAAGAATTCTGTGTTTCGGTCTGCATTTGGTAGCTAGACAAACGATGCTATGTATGTTTGAGCAGATGTGTGTCCCCTCGTCCACTGGGATCACATGATGCAGGGGGATGAACGTAGGTGAACACTGGAAGGAAGGACACTGCACCCCTCCTCAGGACCACTGACGGCCTGTTACTCCAGTGACCCGCCTGTCATTTGCAGGTGGACACATCAGCGTGGTAACTTTCATGATGGAAACTGTTGGAAGGTTTTGGCCGGGGATGTATTGATACCTAGGCCCGTGAAGGGATGGGTTTCTATGCTTCAATGTATCACTGCTGCTTAAGATTTTTGCTTTTAAAAGATCAGAGTTTATTTTAATTAGTGGAAAGTTTTAAATTAAGTAAGTGATAATGCAAATCTTGAGTTTTCAATCCAGTAGGAATCCTCACACTCAGTTTTCCCCTTTTTAGTAGGAGGGTTTTCTTAAGGCATGAGGTATATTAGCAGGATGTTTGAATCTCTGGATCTGTACGTACGGTGTTTTGTATCATATTCAAAGTACGCTGAATATCTGCTTTTCATTCACATGAGTGTATTCACATTTTCTTGATGGTACCGTAACTATTCATGTTTTTACAATCATCGTTGAATCAGCGCAATCGAAAGCATCTGGACATCATCTAAAGGGACATTTCAGTTAGTTGTCTCTGATTTTTCCTTGCCCGGTAAAGAATGAATGTCTTTCCCCGTGCCAGCCCATTACAAGCACCTCCTTTATTTCTGTTCCCTCCCCCCTCTTCAAGTGGTCCCGGTCCACATCAGCAAGGTAAGGAGCCACCCATGACTCCGACTATGAGACACATAAGCAGCGAATTCTGACTGCACTGAGGCAGAGCACACACAGTTTGAGAGAAGCAGGAGGCAGCATACATCAAACGCCCCCAAGTCGGGGCCTTGTGTTTCTCGCTTGTCTTTATGATATTTTTCTTCTTTTGAAAGAATGAGATGAACCCATGCTCGAAACCTTTTCCTAAAGCATTTTGAAAATACAGCTGTTTCTGTGGCACTTCAAAACAAGTTGGCACAAAATGAAAAGTGACGTTTGGTCTCTGGTTGTGGGGGAGCCATTTCCTGTCCCTCCTCCACAGGCTCAGGGTTCCCAAGGAAGATAAATGAGTGCCAGTGGGCTCAGGGCCCAGGCTGGTTTTTCAGAATGGTGTCCTCGTAATGACTGGTTCCAGGGGCAGTGGTGGCCTCCAAAGGTAAGCCCTGTTGCTGGTAGCCATAGTTGACATTTCCACACGGGAAGTGACGTAGCCTGAACAGAGGCACTTCCTTCATGTTGGCAGTCAGCGAGGATGGTTCTAGGAGCAGAGAGGTGCCCGGAAGTCTGCCAGTTGCAACGTTCGGTGGGACGGTACAGCTTCCCTCACGTCCCAGGTTTCCTCTCTCATGGTGCTCCTTCTTTGCAGGAGGATTGTTCTTTTTGGTGGGTTTCTCTGTAAACCATGAGCCATAAGTTGGGTTCCATAGGCTGGTGGGTTTGTTTCTGGATCCCTGGACTTTGTGTAGCTCTGATGGCGGGTTGGACTGAGAGAACGCCATATTAACGTGTCCCCCTTCCACGGCGGGCCCCCTGGTGACACGAACAGAGAGCTCCGTGGCCGTGGGTTTCTTGGAGGCTTTGCCAGAGGAAGTGGAAGGCAGAGGGGGCGGGGCAGCTGGATCCTGCCCTTCCTCCCGTTTAGCTTGTGGAGGGGAGACTAGGAGAGGAGGAATACCCTCCGGGTCTTGGGGCCTCATGGGCACCTTTTCTTCCTCCTCCACGAGTGGGCCATACTCTATGGGCAAAGCGGTGTTGATCACGTCTGGGTCCTACAGGTGGGAGAAACAAACCGATTAAGATGCTGAATCACAGAATTGTTGGATCTGGAAGATCCCTTAGCGATGGTCTCATCCAAACTTACTTTACAGATGAAGAAACCATTCAGCGTTTATTGGGAATATTTTAATTCATAGGCACCGGGGAATAGGAAGTGAACGGGAATCATCCGCATCCTTGAAGAGCTCGCAGAGGAAACCCTAGTATAGAAGTGTCAGGTGCTGGGAAGCAGCCAACTGCCCGGGGCAGGGGAGGCGACCAGGACAGGCTATGCAGGCTATGCCCACCACCTTGGGCAAATCTTGCAGATTCAAGGGTTAAAAAAAAATATAAATCAGTTTAAAAAATTATTCCAGTGTATTCCCAATAAAATCCTTCAACTACAAAAGTCTGTGTGTTTGACTTCGTGTGTGTGTGTGTGTGTGTGTGTGCACACGCATGTGTATGCACACGTGTGTATGCACGCAGGACAAGAGGGAGGGGAAGGGAGGAGAGGAGACACAAACGCCGTGTTGGCTTACAAGATTTATCTCTTCTAGGCTGGGGCACCTGGATAGCTCAGTCGGTTAAGCACCCCACTTCGGTTTGGGTCATGGTCTTGTGGTTTGTGAGTTCGGGCCCCATGTTGGGCTCTGTGCTGACAGCTCAGAGCCTGGAGCCTGCTTCGGATTCTGTGTCTTCCTCTCTCTCTGCCCCTCCCCCTCTCATGCTCTTTCTCTGTCTCTCAAAAATAAACATTAAAAAAAAAAAGATTTCTGTCTTCTCGGGGCACCTGCGTGGCTCACTCGGTTAAGCATCCGACTTCGGCTCAAGTCATGATTTTGCTATCCATGAGTTTGGGTCCCACATCGGGCTCTGTGCTGACAGCTCAGAGCCTGGAGCCTGCTTTGGATTCTGTGTCTCCCTCTCTGCTCCTCCCCCACTCACTATCTGTCTCTCTCCCTTAAAAATAAAAACATTAAAAAAAAAAAGATCTCTTTTCTTCCTAGCTACCTTCCATTTTGATATTTGGCTGGGCTACACTTGATGATAACTTTCCCCCTGTTACATCTTTGTGTGTGCAGATTACACAGTGGTTCTTTATCTGGCCTGGATACGCTCAGCCTCTTTGTGAAACCCACGAAATGTTGCAGTGCTGTGAGGAAAACCACTTACAAACCCGACTTTGTGCTAGATCATTTTTATAGCAGTGGATTGTAATATAGAAAGGCAGAAGCAGTTGCCAGAGATTGGAAGGAAATTTGTGGAAGGAAGCTTAAACTTGGGGGAATTTAATTCTTTAATATTTTATGCAAATTGGGAAAGCCATTGCTTCAGTTTTGCAGAAGAGCACATTGGTCCAGGATTTGTCAACAAGGAGTGTGAGAATAAAAATAACTACATCCTGGTTCTCGTATTCTTTAGTTCTTTCCCTGTTAATTATTAATCTCTATGGGGGGAGTCATTCAAAATATACTTGTACAGAATTACCTGCTTTTAAGAGGGATGTTATATACTTTGGAGAAAAATTACTCCGAAGTGTGTCTACACACACACACACACACACACACACACACATTTAAGTGGGTATATTCCATTAGTATAACAATAACCTAAAATGCCATTCACAGAACACCAAGTTTTCTGAAAGAACCCCAAATAACTTGATATCTAGATAAATGCCAGTGCCCTCACTTTTTTTTTTATGTTTTTATGTTATTTTTGAGAGAGAGAGAGACAGAGTGAGAGTGGGGGAGGGGCACAGAGAGACAGAGACAGAATCCGAAGCAGATTCCAGGCTCCAGGCTCTGAGTTGTCAACGCAGAGCCCGATGTGGGGCTTGGACTCACGAACCGTGAGATCATGACCTGAGCTGAAGTCTTGTCGCCCAACTGAGTGAGCCACCCAGTTGCCCCAGTGCCTTCACTTTTGAACTGAAGATGCTGGAAGGGTGAGACTCTGGTGCTGGCAATGAAGGATGTGGCTTGAACATGTATGTGTCTCCTGTCACAACTAAGGTGATTTAGAGAGGTCGTGGCTCATTGTCTGACTTCTGAAATACTCTCGAGAGTCAGATATCCTGGCAGAATGAGAGCCGACAGAGGGAAAGATGTGTGGAGAGGTGACACTGCCACAGGGAGGGAGCATCCCTGAAGGGTCAGCTGGTGGTACAGGTGGAGGGACTCCTGGGGGAGGACAGGGGGGCACCATGCAGCTGGTGATGCAGGTGGAGGGGCTCCACCTCCACTGACACGTGGGGAAGGGGGTGAGACTGGGTGTAGATGTCCAGGCAGGGGGGGGGAAATGAATTCTTAGCTTCTCTTCTCCTGAGGTAGGAGGCATAGTCTGCTAGAATGGGGTAGAAGAGGGAGAATTTAGAGTCCTTTTTGAAAGTACTGCTAGGAAGCTGTGTGGCTTGGAGAAACCTCTCCAAGCCTCAACTCATCTGGAAAGTGGAGATATTTTGTGTTCCTGACTGAGGATACAATGGAATACATGGAAAGTGATTTGCGTATTACAGATGCTGTACTAACGCCTTTGATGATGTTACAATTTCTCCGAATCACGAATCACGTTGTTCCTCCCTTGAATCCCTCTGATATAGGTCATTGGGCATAGGATTTAACAATTATATACTGGCAGTGGTTTCACATTAGCATTTCTCTAGCCACATCATAAACTGTTTGAGAGCAGGTGTTTCCCATACGTCTCTGAAGCTCCAGTTTTGTCTACAAAACCATTAGTTACCCAGTAGGGTTTTAGTCAACACTTGTGAGTCCTGATTCCCTAATATTATTGAGTGTCTGAAACTGTGTCATGTGTTGGTGAAGGAAGAGGCGGTAACTAGCATTTATTTCCAAACCGGGCAAACTGAGGCACTCGTCATTTTACTGCAGAGATAAACAACCATTCTAGTGATTGCAACTCCCTATTTCCTGGCTGGTTTAACTTTCATTTCACATTTTGGTATTTGCCATCTTTTCCATATAAATGCTGGTCAAAGGGAAAAGAGTTTATACCTGGGTGCAGTATTCAATCCTCTCCAAAATTATGGCAAAGTTGGGCCTATCTTCAGGCTGATGTTGCCAGCACTGGGTCATTATCCGGTATCTAAAAGAAGAGTAAGCACACTCATTAAAACCGGGAGAAACAAGGGTGAAAAATAGTTTCCCCAGCACTTTCCCAGGGGGACCAGAGGTGGCACTGTCTTGGAGAGTGAAAACTCATCTATGTCCCATGTGGCTGGCATATGCCGCCCTCTGCCGCTGGGCCAAGGAATCGCGCCCAGGTGTAAGGCTATTAGAACACCAAAGCTCATTAACAGACGTCCTGGTGTTTACATGAAATATGGTTCCTCTCATTCCATTTCTGAACTAAAGTCACCTCTGGGAAAGAATATTCTAATTATATTTCCCATCTGCCTTGCTTGTGGGAAGGAGGTGAGGGATGCCCGACAAGACAGCAGAAAATGCAGGGATTGGAAATCTTTAAAGGTGACTTGAAACAGATGGCATAGGGCAGCCGGGGTGGAGTCTGGGACACAGATTCCTAAGAGGTGTGGGGGAGCCTGGTGACTCCACAGCCTCCAGTCAGTAGATAACCTTTCAAGTCATGACATTACTGCTTTCGAGGGGCTGGAAGACTAACCCTCCTCACGGAAGTCACAGACACACTCCTATCCTGGGGCATATTAAATGAGGTCAGCCATCTGCCCCTTCATCTTAAAAAAGCATATGTGGCTGCAATATTTTTTTAAAAGGAAAATCATCCTTAGCAACTTGTAGAAATGTTCCCAAAAGAGTCATACACGGGCCCAGGACAGTTCTTAGGTGGGTCCATCCGCCCTCCGTTGGTGACGAACTCCAGAACTTCCTGGTTGCTTTTGCTAGGGTATGGCATGTATCCAAGAGAAAATATTTCCCACAGCAGCACTCCAAAGGACCTGTGTACAGAACAGAAGATATGATATGCGCACACGCACACACACACACACACACACACGCAGATAGATAGACATACACACAGGGACACACAAAGACATACACATACAGATATAAAATTTGACTCTTTTGTTACACATTTTCCCAAATTGGGAATTCTTAATATGGAGAACAACAACAAAAAGAATGAGAAAGTAGCCACATGCGATGCTCCATAAAAAGGTAACCATTGTTAGCATGTTCTTTTTTTGTTTCAGTCAAGTTCCTGTACTTAGATTTTTTTTTTTTTTACATCACTGCAGTTATATTTAATAAGGAATTTTGAACCTTGACTGTTTTGCAGTTTCCATTACAGGATAAACATTTTCTATGTCAATAGAAACATTTGAAATGGTCCCAAAACATTCCCTGGAGTAGTTGTGCCATAATTTGCCTAATCATTCCATATTGTTTTTAATTTTTTACAATATTTCAAAGACTGTGATGAACATCTTTGTGCATTTTTTAAAAGAACAATTTCCTTAGGAAAAATTCTTCAAATTTGGGATTAGGATAATCTAGTAAAATCTAGGATAATTCTAGTAGAAATGACTAGATCAAAAGAAGATGAACACCAAAAAATTCTTGGCACATACTGTCCACTTCCACTCTTCCAAATGTGTCATTCCCAATCACCAAGCAGCACTATGCCATAATGCATCAGACATTCTCCCCAACATTGAGTATTCTTATCAAAAATGAGAATTATTGCTGATTTTAAGGTAGAAAATGGTAGAATCCTTTAGATTATATTTATTGACTTGATAATGAACATGGTTGTTTTCTCAAGTATATTTGCTTCCTTCCCCCCCCCCCCATGAATTGTTTGTATTTTTTTGCCCATTTATGTCTACCATATTGTTTTGGTATTTATTAATTTTATTTTTTATTTGTAGACCTACTTTATCAGAGATACTAACCTTTATCCAAAATTGAAATAATTCTATCAGTTGCTTTCTAATTCCACTTTTTAGCATCCCAAAGATTTTTATTTTAGGTAGTCAAATCTATTTTTTAAAATTTTGTGATTTCCTCCATCTGTTTTATAGAGTGTACAATCCTCCCTTCACCAAAGACTAGATGAGTATTTGCTGTTTTCTTCTAAGTTGTATTTGTTCTTCCTCTCCAGCTGGATTTGAGAACTTAGTTTGGTGTGTGGTGTGAGGTAAGGGTCTACATTGAATCATTTGCAAACAACCAATTCTCTAATACTATTCATAGAATAATTTCCCCCTGACTATTGACTTGTGAGTAAAAACACGTCTTTTCTGAGCTCTCTATTCACTTCATCTATTTGCCTGCTCCTTGCATGATGCCATTCTGTGTTACATTTTGTGTATTTATGTTGCAATATCTGGTAGGACACTTTTTTCCTTAAGAAATGTAGTTGAATTCTCATTTGTTAATCTGTTTTAAATGACCTTTATTTTTTTGTTTTATTAAAAATTTTTTAATGTTTATTTTTGAGACAGAGAGAGACAGAGCATGAGTGGGGGAGGGGCAGAGAGAGAGGGAGACACAGAATCTGAAGCAGGCTCCAGGCTCTGAGCCGTCAGCATAGAGCCCGATGTGGGGCTTGAACTCACGGAACGTGAGATCATGACCTGAGCTGAAGTCGGACGTTCAACTGACTGAGCCACCCAGGCATCCCTAGTTTTATTTTTTTAATGTTTACATTCATTTTGAGAGAGAGAAAGTGCATAAGCGCAAGTCAGGGAAAGAAAGAGAGAGAATCCCAAGCAGGATCTGAGATGTCAGCGCAGAGCCTGATGTGGGGCTCAAACTCACGAACTGTGAGATCATGACCTGAGCCAAAACCAAGAGTTGGACGCTTAACAGGTGCCCCCGTTTTAAATAAACTTTAAAATGATGCTATCATGTTCCAGAAGCATCATCTTTCATATTTTGACTAAAATTTTTATTTTAGCCTTTAATTTCTTACTTAGCTTTTTGGCAAAAAGAAAAAAAAAGGGTCTATCCTTGTTTTTGCATCTGGTTGTAGTTTTCAGATGTTAATAAATATTCTATCAAAAACTGTAGAGAACTATAGCTTCTCCATCTCCTAAGGAAAAAAAAAAGTACATCATCTTGGTGAAATTTCAAAGATTCTCGTGAGGAGCATTGGGCAAAGATATTGTCCATATTTTTCAGGTGAGAATTCTAAAGCAGAGGTTATTATACAGTTAATCTGAGACAGACTGGAATACGTTATTAGATCTCTTGATTCTGCTAACTATAAATTGCCTGGTGTATATATTCTTCTCAGTTTGGTGGTTTGTCTTCCCTCAAGGCAAAAGAAAATAGGCAAAATCATGCAAACAACCTGGCAGTAAGGCATAATGAATTCCAGCTATCTTTTTTCTGCCTGTCTAGGTAGCTAGAGAAATAGATTGTAGTATCCTTTGAGAGAAGCAGCCTATTAGACAGCAAATAGATATTTATTTTCTTGGTTTGGAGTTCAAAGGATCAAGAGGCAGTGTTGGTCATAGAACTTTGATAATTTTAGGTAAGGAGAGTTGTCATATTTAGCAAATAGCCATACAGGAACCATATTTCTTCCAGACAAACAAGAGATGCTTTTAAAATACAAGTATATCCCAAATACTGCCTGGGATATACTTATACTAAAAAATTATTCACTGTTCATCTGAAATCCAATTTTAACTGGTCATCTTTTATTTTATGTGCCAAATGGTTCTATGTTTTGTGTACCAAATGGTTCTTTAATCACCTATAAGCCTGTCCTAAGTAGGAGCAATAGAGCCCATGGCTTTGCCCCAAAACATTCAAAGCCAAATAAAAATAAGTATTTAAAAAAAACAAAAAAACAAGATACTCTTCCTTCTCTTGGTATTAAACTTGCTCTGCCTGAAATTAAAGAAACAGCTTAAGTAACTGCTGATTAAATTGTTTTAAGAATTTGAATCAGTGAAGATAATCTGGTGACAAGGTTTTAAAATCGTGAATCGTGCTGTGCTCATCAGTCTTTTAAAGTTACATTTTATTTTCCCTTATTCATAGCTTGGAGCACAGTTTTTGGAAAAATGGGAACCAAAAGTGCGTCTGGCTTTTGGAATGGGTAAGTTAAGGGGATGAAAGGCAGAGCGTCGGGAATACAGTCAGTGGGATTGTAACAGCGCTGTGTGGCGACAGGTGGTAGCCACATTTGTGATGAGCACAGCATAATGTATACACTCGTCCAATCACTATGTTGTACATTATGTGTCACCTGTACTTCAACAACAACAAAAAGGTTACTGTACTGTATTTAGGTATCCAGCCAGCTGATCCCACTGTCTCCTGCAGTTCTCCTGGGAGCTCAAGACTCACAGACCAGAAGCCCACTCAGCATCTCCACTGGCCTTACAGGCATCTCAGACTGGACTTGTCCAAAAACTCTTTCCCCACCCAACCCATCTCCTCTGTTCTCTCCAGTGGCGGCCATCCCAGGAAGTGCCCTCGACCTCACTCTTGCCACACCTCCCACTCTACAGCTGACTTTCAGCAATCCTGTCCACCCTCAAGGCACAGCTCGAATCCCACCACGGCTACTGGCTGCCCTGCCACCACTAAGCCTGCCTCTCTGTTCTCTTATCCAGAAATGGGCAGGGTTTCCCATCTTCACCTGCCCCACTCCGGTATCACTTCATTGGCAGCCAGAGTGATTTTTTTTTTTTTTTTTTTTTTTTACAGATCCTGTCAAGCTCTGGCTTCCAACCTTTCAGGGGCATCCCATTGTGTGCTGAATAGAACCCACGTCCCCTAACCTGGTTCCTAGGGCACTCCATGTCCGGCCCCTGCCTGCCCTTCTTTCTCAACTGTCACTGGCCCTCAGGCTCACCAACTCCAGCCATGAAGACTTGTTTTCATTCCTCAAACAAGCTCATCTTGCTTCTGCCACTGGCCTTTTACATTTGACTTTCCCCGCAGCCTGGAAAGCCTTCCTCTCAGATCTTTCCATCTTTCTGCCATTCAGGCATTGGGCTGTCACCTCCTCCATGGAGCTTTCCCCACCATCTGTACTAAACAGCCTCCCTCCTCAGGCCCCTCCACCCCACACTCTTTATCCTCTGCTTTTTTGTCTCCATGGCACTCATCAATATCCGAGGTTATGCAATTTATCTGTGTCTTTAAGCATTTTAATTAGGAAATAATGTAAGCTTTAAAAAGGAAAGGTAATATAATAGATAATTTTGTACCTAGATGTTAAACTTTTGTCTTATTTGTGTCCAGTCTCCTTTTCTTTTTTTGAAGAAAAAAAAAATACAGTTAAGTCCCAACCTCCCTCCTCTCCTCCTCCCCTCCCTCCCCTTCCCTCACTGAAGTTGGAATGTAACATTCCCATCTATGTTTGCAGAGTTTCTGCAATGTGTGAAAGCATAATAACAAATCTGTATTATAGACTTGGCTTTTGTATTGTAAAATTATGCATAATGATATCCCACCCCTTTCTGGAACTTGTCTTTCTTTCAATAAAGGTTGCATACAGATTTATCCATGTTGATACATGCAGGTTTAGTGTGTTCTTTCATATTGCTAAATAGTTTTCTGTGATATCGGTAAACCACCATTTATTTCCCATCCCCCGTTTGAGGGATACTTAAGTTGTTTTTGCCTTTTCTCTATTATAAACAGTGTTGCAAATGAACATCCTTGCCCAAATCCATTTTTGTCAACCTCTAAAGTAGACACTTGGAAATAGAATTGCTGGGTCACAGGATAGACATGTGTTCAGAACGGTTACCTAATTACTGAACTTACTATCTGCATTTGGCTAGGGTAATTGGTGATGCTCTAACTTTGGTGCACATGGAATCACCCAGAGGGCTCCTTAAAACACAGATTGCTGGGCCCCACCCCTAGAGCTCCTGTTTCATTAGGCCCGAGGTGAGGGCTAAGCACCTGCATTTCTAACAAGTCTCAGGTGATGCTGGGGCTGCTGATCCCAGGACCACTGTGATCCACTGGGTTTGGGTAAGTCAGATCCCAGTGACTTAAAACAACAAAGGCTCCTGCTCACATCATCAAAACATGGGTCAGGAAGGGGATTCTGATCATTGTGACTCCCCCGTCTTCTGATGTGTTTCGCAATTTGGAGGACGTTTGTCCATTGTCCTCTTGGTTTCCTGTGTTGCTGTTGAGAAACTCGAAACCATTTGGATTCCCTATTTTAATCTCTGATCATTTTTTACTATTATTATTTGTCTCCTTGAAAGCTTGCAAAATCTTGAACACCACTGGTCTGAAATTTCACGATGACGTGCTTTTGCGTGGCTCTTTTTACTCACCACGCTTGGCACTTGGTGGACACTTTCATTCTGGAAATGTATGCCTTTCTGTTCTGGAAAATCCTCTTGAATTGTTTCTTTGATATGTTTATTCCCTTCGCTTCTTCTGTTCATTCTTTCTGGGACTCCCATTTGTCAGATAATTGGATCTAATGGGTCTAATCTTCTTAATTTTCTTTTCTTTTCTTTCCTACATATCCCATTGGTTCATAGTTGTTTTATTTTCTAGAAGATTTATTCAACTCTGACTTCCAACCTTTCTGTTACTTTTACATGCCTATTATCATATTAAAATATAAACGTTTTCTTAACAATAGTTTTAGATTGTAAATGAAGGATGAAGGTAATAGTGTTCTCACATTCTTCACATTCAATTTCCCCCACTTTTAGCATCTTACATTAGTATGGTATATTTGTTACAATTAATGAGCCAATATTAAGGCATCATTATTAACTAGAACCTATAGTTTATTCAGATTTCCTTAGCCTTTGCTGGCATTTACTTTTTCTGTTCCAGGTCACCATTAGAATATCACATTTTATGTATTTGTCATATTTCCTTAGGCTACTCTTGACTTTGGCAACTTCTCAGGCTTTCCTTGTTTTTGATGACTTTGACAGTTTGGAGGAGTATTGGTCAGGGCTTTAGCAGAATGTCCATTTGGGATTTGTCTGCTTTCTTATGATTAGACTAGAGTTGTTGGGTGTGGGGAGAAAGACCACAGAGGTTAAACGCCGTTTTCGTCACATCATATCAAGGGCACATGCTACCAACATGATCTATCACTATAGATATTGACCTTGACCACCTGACCTAACATGGCTGTGTGCTGCTCACATGAGCTTCAGGAGACTAATGCTCCACCTCCTTGAGGGCTCTCTCATATTTCTATTTCTAAGAACTTTTTTTCTCTAAAACCCTTGTTTTAAACAATCTTTTGTCCTTAGATTATGGTTGCAACAATTTATCTTTCTGAGGATATTATAGTTTTTAGAAGTTTTCCTAAGATTTCTGCATTTTTCTGCCTCCAAATTCCTCTTTATATATTTGTTTCCTTCAGATTAGAATCTTCTCTCAAGCATTTCTTGATTCTTGGCTGGCTGTTCATATTTTATTACGGGGACATTACAAAGCCGATGAGAAGTTCTATGTAGATCTTATCCAGTGGGGGAGCAGCTGGCTTGCATGTTTCACTGGGTATCGGTCCCTGTCACTGCTGTCACAAACTGCCACAAACTTGGTGGCTTAAAACAACAGAAGTTTATTTTCTCACAGCCCTGAGGGCCAGATGTCCAAAATCAGTACCATATCCTGGACTGAAATCATGGTGTCTGCAGAGCCACACCCCCTCCGGAGGCTCTAGGGGAGAATCTGTTCCTTGCCTCTTCTGGCTTCTGGAGGCTGTCAGAATTCTTTGACTTGTGGTCACATATCTTCCACCTCTATCTGTGCTCACATTGTCTCCTCCTCTCTGTGTGTGGCATCTCCCTCTGCTTGCCTCTTATGAGGACCCTTGTGATGGCATTTAGGGTCCACCCACATAATCCAGGATGACTGTCCCACCTCAAGATCCTCAATCAATCACGTCTGCAAAGGCTCTTTTTTCCTTACATGGGTATCAATTACAGGTTTCTGGGATGAGGGCCTTTGGATCACCATTGTTTAGACTATTGCCACTTGGAGCATCTGGAATTTCTCTCTTCATTGGTCAGCTCCTCCAATGAGGAACCCTTTGGTCAACTCCTACCTTCTGCCATGTTCCTGTCACTGAGGGGAAGAAGGGTGCATACATTTATCTTATTTTATTTTTAATTTTTTTTAACGTTTATTTATTTTTGAGAGAGAGAGACAGAGCATGAATGGGGGCAGGGGGCAGAGAGAGAGGGAGACACAGACTCTGAAGCAGGCTCCAGGCTCTGAGCTGTCAGCACAGAGCCCAACATGGAGCTCGAACTCATGAACTGCAAGATCATGACCTGAGCCGAAGTTGGACGCTCAACGAACTGAGCCACCCAGGCGTCCCCCTATTTTTTTTAATTTTAGAGATAGCGAGAGCACAAGTCAGGAAGAGTGGGGAGAGAGAGAGAGAGAGAGAGAGAGAGAGAGAGAGAGAGAGAGAATCTTAAGCAGGCTCCATGCTTAGTGCAGAGTCCAACGTGGGACTTAATCCCATGACCCCAGGATCATGACCTGAGCCAAAATCAAGAGTCAGATGCTTAACCAGCTGAGCCACCCAGGCACGCCAAGGGGGGATACATTTTTAAGTAAGTAGACTTAATAAACTTAAGTAGGTAGACTTAAGTATATATATGTATATATACATACATACCTATAAACAGGGATATATATATTCCTGTTTATAGTAGAGAATTCATCCTCAGTGATGTCCAATGTCCCTAAGACCAGAAAGACTTAATTCAATCTCTTTACAGAAGGAACCGCCGGTCTTGTGTTATGGCAGGGGAGAGATAGGCGGTGAGGGAATGGGCCACGACTCTGGTTACTTTTAAAATATATCTGTCACTGATTTTCCTATCTGCTGCACCTCTACTTCCAGGGGTGCCTGACACCTTTACTTTCTGGGCCTTTCTTGGGCTCTTGGGCAGAGCGAACCAGGTTGCTTCTGGACCTAGTTATCAACTTTCTGGTGTCCTAAGTAAGGTACCACTTGTCCATAAACTTCCCAGTTTCCAAAATATTGTCATTGTTGTCATTTTTATCCTTGGGGATTTTTATACAACTAAAAAGACTCCCTTTAATGGTGTGTGTGTGTGTGTGTGTGTGTGTGTGTGTGTGTGTGTGTATTTCGGCAGGGAGCACAGGTTTAATCCTCCATTTAAAATTATGTGTTGCTCTTATAAACTTTGTGTAAAAAAGTACAGAGATTTCCTAAAAAATTAAAAAAAGAGCTACCTTAATATCCAGCTATCCCGGTTCAGTTGGTTAAGTGTCTGACTCTTGATTTTGGCTCAGGTCATGATGCACTGTTTGTGAGATCAAGCCCCATGTCAGGCTGTGCACTGACAGTGTAGAGTCTGCTTGGAATTCTCTCTCTCCCTCTGTCTGTACCTCCCTCTCCACCCCCCTCAAAATAAATAAATAAAGTTTAAGAGAAAGAAGAAACAAAAAGAAAGATCCAGCTGTCCCACTTCTGGGTATATAGCCAATGGAAATAAAATCAGTGTATCAAAGAGATATCTGCACTCTTAAATTCACTGCAGCATTATTCATAATAGCCAAGATGTGCAAACAACCTAAATATCCATTGACAGATGAATGGTAAAGGAAAATGTGGCATGTTTACATACAATGGAATATTATTCAGCTTTAAAAAAGAAGAAAATCCTGCCATTTGTGACATCATAGATAAACCTGTAGAACCTGATGTTAAGTCAAATGAGCCTGATGCAGAAAGGCACATACCGCATGATCTCACTTAAAAGTGGGACCATAGATGCAGAGGGTAGATGGTTGCCAGAGGTAGGAGGAAGGAGGAAATGGGAGATGTTGGTCAGGAGCACAAAGTTTCAGTTATGCAGGATGAAAAAGTTCTGGAGATCTAATGTACAGTGTTTTCCAAACGTATTTTTAACTGCACAAGGGCTCTCAACACCACTGTAACCTGCAGCACTTTTGTGCTGATAAGTATTTTCTTTTATCCTTCTGTTAATGGGGAGGATTTCACTGATCACTTTTTCTAATGTTAACTCAATGTCACATTCCTGAAAGAAACCCAACTTCATAGGTATGTGGAAAAAACAAATCACATGTGCCTCTCACTGTGTAGTCCCCAGCCAGTGGCATCAGCATTACCTGGAAACTTGGTAGGAATGCAAATTCTCAGTGATCCATAAGATTTCAGGGTAGGGAAGGTAATCTGTGCTCTACCAGCCTTTCTGCCGATCCTGATACATGCCAACATTTGACAGCCCCTGTTGTAGAGGTGTGTTGACTCGTCTCCTCTCCCCCTTCCCTGTGAGAGCTTGGGATCCTGTGGCCCAAGAGTGCTACCAGTAAGGCCCACAGTGAGACCCACAGGAGGGCAACAGAAAGACTCACCACGTGTCTGTTTTAGAAGTAAATATTCCTTCCATGAAGGCTTCTGGAGGCATCCATTTGACCGGCAGCATCGCACAGCCTCCCTTTCGGTAGTAGCTCGCTCTGTGGGGAAGAGGAAACCCAGACTTGGTTCTGGAGGTGTCCCTGAGTGGCCAGGCAACAACAAGCTGTAGCCATCACAGGATTGAAACTAACGAGGCCTTCCTGCGGTTCAGGAGGAGAGCAGGGGAACACAGATCGTTTAAAATTAAGTTAAGAACTTTGGTGTCATTTAATAGGAGGCAGCTCGCTGGAGGCATGAAAGTGAAGATCTATGCAATGACTAAAATATCCAGTAGCAGATGGTTAGATTTCCCCGATGGGTTTTGTGGATTATAACTCACAATGAATCACAGTACTCCAGCCTTGTAAGTACAGCCTGCTTCCTGATGGTCTGCAGTAATCGGAGACCCAGCCTGGGGGAGCTGAGAGCAGGGCCTGTGTCGTGTTCACTTTGGATCCTCCCTGATGCTCATGCAGCATTTAGTTTCAATATGGGTGCTCAACAGAGGGTCAAGGCAGCTGGAGGGAAGCTGCCTCCCACAGCACCCTCGGCAGGAGAGCCCAGGGCTGGGGGTGGAGCTGGCTTCAAAGGCGTGAGCTAGTTGATTGGTTTTTATCATGAGCTGCGTTAATGACGTCACTGACAAAGACTGATCAATTAACTCATACCTTTGGAGGCAGCTCCCCTCTAGCTGCTTAGATTAATTACTTCAATAAACATGTACAGTGGTCTCCCCTTACGCATGGGGGACATACTCTAAGACCCCCAGTGGATGCCTGAAACCACAGATAGTACCTAACCTTATATATACCACGTTTTTTCTTATATATATGTACCTATGATAAAGTTCAATTTATAAATCAGGCACAGTGAGAGATGAACAACAATAACTAATAACAAAATGGAATAATTACAACAACATGCCATAATAAAAGTTAGGTGAATGGGGTCTCTCTGTCTCTCTCGAAACATCTTACTGTACTGTACTCACCCTACTTCTTGTGATGATGTGAGATGATAAAAGGCCTACGTGGTGCGATGAAGTGAGGTGAGTGACACAGGCACTGTGACGTAAAGTTAGGCTATTAGTAACCTTCTGGTGGTGTGTCGGGAGGAGGGTCATCTGCCTCCAGACCACACAGGGGACCGCAAGTAACTGAAACTGGGGAAAGAGAAACCGCAGATAAGGGGGGATTCCTGTACTATTTACTCTGCCATGTGCTAAAGACAGAAGTCATAGTCCGTCTCGTCCAAGGGTACGGTTTAGTGGAAGAAACAGACACATAGACAACTGCGGTGTAGACAACGCATATGAGGATGTAAGTGTGCATGTAGCTCAGTGCCACAGGGGCAGGGGCAAGGCACAGGAAGTTTCCTAGCGGGGCTGATGGGAACAGCGGGGCTGTGGGCAAGTTGGGGTGGTGAAGCCTGGGGCCAGGGAGCTGTCAGGGCTGGTGGGGATGGAGAGGAGGCGCCCATCACCGATGGGCTCGCTAAGTCATGCTGCGACACTGGTATCTGAAACCATGGGCTTTCCGGGCATTCTGAGAAAGGAGGCGGAGGGACGCTGAGACTCTGAGAGCTGGGAGAAGAGAGAGTGGAGCACCCAGTCCTCCCTGCACTTCTCTGCTGCAGGAAGGGGGTGGCATCAGCATTCCCACCCATGTTGATGATTATCAGTTCTACGGGGGCCTGCGGGGGCGGGGTGGGGAGGCCCTTACTCTTCAAAGAGTGAAAACTCTAAGTGACCATCTCTCCTCACTCTTCCCCTGGGTCAGGGAGGGCGTCATTAGTGACCATGCGAAGGAGTGACTTTCTCAGCTCACCGAGCAAGTCACGGTTGTAAATAATCAGACAGAAGTGAACCTGGGAGTTGGGAAGAGAAGAGTAAGGTAAAGTACAATTGAAGATTTTTGTTTAATTACAAAAATTATTTTATTTTTTTTTAATGTACCCTTGAGAATACGGCAGGGATAAAGAAATGAAGCTAAACTAGGCACCCTCCCGTGGCTCCCAGAGTGGGTGGAGAAGACCAGTGAGCTTGCCCGTTATGTTGTCAGTTCTGGGGTGCTCCTGCCTGGGGTGATGGAAGCCAAGTCCATTTGGAATTCCCTGCTAGTGAGGAAAGGGGTTAAGTAAAAGTTTATTGAGAACGTTTTCCATATCAAGTATGCAGGTTATTCTGTGTCTGAGAACATCCTGGGATTAATGAGAGTTGGAACCAGAAAGAATGTGGTGTCAGTGACTGTAGTCAGCGATCCTAGAATTAGACCGCCAGGCATGGGCCCTAATTAAGATTTCGTATGTCCTGGACAGGGACTCAAGGAAATCTTAGGTGGCCAGTTGACAGGGTACCAGCGCAAGCACAAGCAGCGACGTCCCATCCTCTTGAGGGGATGGGGCTTGGATGGGTGACAGCAATCTTTGCTCACCTGTAGATGTCTCGGGCCATTCCAAAGTCTCCGATCTTGGCCACTCGGCCAGGGCCTGGACACGTCAAGAGGCAATTCCTGGCAGCAATGTCCCTAGAAAGAAAAATGAAGGAGAAAATGCACTTCCGAATTTATTTCTGGGAAGATAAACGTGATATCCATCATAAGGACTTCCACCTGCAATCTGAGTTCAAATAGTTCCCTCTCTGCCCTGTATTTCCTTTGCTACTTCTACCTCAGTATGAAAGAAATAGCTGTACCAATTCCACCCTCAGAACTACCAGGGAAATGGAAACAGAACAGGGGAGATGATTGAAAATGTCTAATGGGAGAATAATAATGAAAGTAACGATAATAGGAACTAGAATTTATTGGCCTCTTGCTCTGTACCAAGCGTTGTTCTAAGTGCTTCATGGGTAATTATCACAACAACCCGATAAGATACAGGGTGCTATTATTGTTCTCATTTGGGTAAAAAAGGTAAGCTAAAAGAAAATAATAGAGGGACGTAAGAAATGCCATTTGGCCTTAGGCTATTGTTTTGTACAGATTGTTGTTGGAGTCTGCCAGTTGTCTCAAGGATTGTGCTGGGACAGCAGGACTTCCATGACACCAAATTCAAGCAGGTCAAGGTATTCCTAAGTAATTCTAGTTTTCTTTTCTTTCCTTCTTTTTTTTTTTTTTTTTAAGAAGCTACTATTGTTCTCACGTCCATGATTGTCACTAAAGCCTTTGCTAAGCTGTGTGCATCACAGCTCTGTGGCTGAAGAATCTTTTCTTTCAAGTTATAAAGTTAGCATGTCTTCTTTGCTGTTGTATACCAGATGGCCTGCTTTCCTGTGGCATGCCTATAAGGCATGATCAAAGCTTTCCAAGGCTCCTCAGCATCTACTTGCTGACTGCTTACCCATTCTTGACGTGAGCGTGGGAATGAAGGATGCATCCAGAAGAAGTCTGGAATGGGCCTCTCATAATATTAAAGTCCCGGACAGAAAAAAAAAAGAGTACTTCTCAGGCAGTACAGGTAGTGCTTCCATAATTTCAACTGGTTTCCCAAAGGTCCTGATCTTTGGTTGAGAAATAAGGACATGGAAAATAAACAGGACCAGGACTGGGGGTCATCAGGACACTTAAGATACCAGAACAATGGGTTGGAGTGGGAGATGGATGTTGTTAATGCCACTGACCTGATGCCGAAGGTTTAAGTTGAATTTCGAGGAGCAATAGTGCATCAAATGCCCTAATAAAACTATAAAAGCATAACATATATGACATCAAAAAGAAGAAAAATAGTAGGATATATAGCCATTGCTTCTCAAGGAAAATAGACTGAAGTAGAACAGGAACAATATTTATATCTCCAGGAAGGTCTTTACGCTGATGTGCGTGAAATGGTTGCTTAAAAAAGTGATTTTGAATTTAACGGCAAGAAAGTGAGTGTGATATCATAGAACATGCCATGAATTGGTAGAATGACCTATAATTCTTGAAATGGCAATAAACCATGTCCAAAGGAAACAGATCTAATAGAAAAATGGGAGCGTGAGAATCTGGGGGAAGGAGTTCCTCTCTGAATGCAGAAGGTGTGCATGCATGGGAGCCTGTGAATCTTGAGGCAGATGTCGGTGGAGGAGAGAGGATAAGAGGTCACACTACTGTAGGAGTGTGCCACAGAGCCCATAGCCAGCGAGGAAGTACAAAAGACACCTTCCTAATGCCAGTTACCCCAGAAGAAAAACTTTGATTGAGATGGACAATTTCTATTAGAAGTTGCCTTTTGCTTATAAAGCAGACCATCTGATACATTCCTGATTTGATCTTTGACAATTCCATTTCTCAAAAACGATAAGAGCAGCAACAAACTATTACCCTGGGATCTAATTCTGACCTTTGGTAGCTATTTACAGATGTGGAAGTGGTAGGACTCTTGAGAGAATGTGGTCCTGTTATCTTATTATCTATGATGACAGAATGCTGGATATAGTCGAAATATATCACGGCTTGAGGAAAGCAGATTTCAAAACGTCAGGGGAAAGAAGGATGTGATCTCTAAGCTAGAGGATCTGGATACTGGGTGAATGACACGGGGTGGAGATAAAAAAGCAGAAATGATCTCAGTAAGAAGGGAAGGCAGGTATCCGCAGTCACCAAGGTGATTGCACAGCTTACTGTCCGATGAGTCCAGACTTAGAGAACACAGACAACAGGTGGAAAGATGGCTCTAGCTAGGGATGAATTCTAAAAAGAGTACCACCTTGTCTTGTCTGAATAGCAATAAAGTCCAGAACTGAGATTTATGGAAAGTTCTGGGCACAATGAAAAGGGCAAGACTGCCCTGCACTTTGAAGCAAAGGGTGTAGCTTTGGAGGGAACGCGAAGGATTGGTCCCAGCCCCTTTTGCACTCCTGTTATTTCTATCAAGCACAAATCCTGCAAGTTGGACAGAGTTAGAATTAAGATGAAGATCTGAAGACCAAAATGATGGAGGGACAGTAAAAGGATAAGCTGGTGTGAGCATTTATTGCCTTGTTTTAGGAATGACTTTGGGAGCCTGGGTGAGCACATTTCTTGATCTTTAATGTCTCCATTTTTATTAGGGCAAAAAGCAGGGCTTGCTATCTGCCTAATTGCTTTTCCATTTCTGAATTCATACAGCTTCTCGCATTTCCTGCTTTGTACTTTACGTATTAACTATTACACAGATGTGTTACACTCTTTGAAGACATGGGTTAAAAAGTGATTGATAGTTCACCAGGTGGATATTTACCAGTCGAGAAGTGTATCATTGGGAGGAGCTTTGCAAAGAGCCTAACAATCTATTTGACTTTTCAGATTTCAGAATCAAGGTGTCAGCTGGGAAAGTCATCAACGTCGCCTGGAAAGAAATATGTAGACTCTATCATGTCTATAGCACTACATGTGGATTTGATGTCCCAGTCAAACACGATTTAAACGTAAGGGTCATAGACAGTAGATGAAATGAACTATGGAGGCAAAGAAAAGAAACATTATGCTTCATTTCAGAATAAGTATTTTGGAAAAAGTTTAGGTATCCAACAGACATTAATTGTGCCCCACGATATACCAGGGCTATGAAGATGAATAAAACAGGGTCCTTGCCCTTGAGCTACCGATAGTCAAATATGTGAAACTATGAACTCCTTTAACTTCCCTTAAAGAGGCAGGTTTTCTAGATGGGGGACACACTAACGTGATAGAGGGCTGTGATATACAGACAGGAATCCTCGCAGGAGGTCAAGGACTGCTCAGCTAGGTCTCCAGTGCTGGTGTGGATATTTTATGATACCTATTTTACATATGGGGCAGATGAAGCCCTGAGAGAGTAAGTAGTTGTCTTAAAGACAAGTGAGGCTGGGGCACCTGGGTGGCTCAGTTGGTTGAGTGCCCGACTCTTGATTTCTGCTGGGGTCACGATCCCATTGTTCATGGGTTCGAGCCCTGCATAGGACTGTGTGTTGACAGCACGGAGCCTGCTTGGGATTCTCTCCCTCTCTCTGCCCCCTCACACGCTCTCTCTCTTTCTCTCAAAATCAATGAATAAACTTTAAAAAAATGTTTAAAAAAAAAAAGACGATTCTGAGTCATCTGAACAAGTCTGGAGAGACACCCACCACTCTACTCTGAAGTGGGGGATCTGGGCCTTTGAGACACGTAGGGAAGCATACGGAAAGAAGGCAGAGGGAAGACCGAGGTCACTTTGACTCACCGGTGGATGAAGTGATTTTCCTCCAAATACTGACAGCCACAGGCGATGTCCCGAGCCACGTGCAGAAGGTCCAGCATGGCCAGGGAGGAGGGCTGGTTCTGTGGGGAGACAGAAGCGATCCACTGCCAAGAGATTCGTGGGGAGAGAAGATCTGAAATATGGGCTTCAGGTGCTGGCAAGGAGCCAAGACGGACACGCTGCCCAGCTGGGTCTCAGCCTGGCCGCACATCAGATATCACCTGGCGGCTTTAAACAAACACAGATGCCGGGGCCTCACCCCAGACCAATGAATCAGCCTCCCTGGGTGGGTGTAGCGTTTGCAGCCTTCACAGCACCCCCTCCCCCCCAGGTCAGTGCAGTGCGTCACCAGGGCTGAGCACCCTCAGCTGCAGCAGCCCAGGATGGGGCGGGTTCCCCTGTTCATGTAGTCTGCAAACTTCCACCTCAATCTTCACCACCTTCGAGTCCCCCCAGCTTATAAACAAACCTGTGAGGAAATCAAGCGAGCTAATGTTTTTAAAATGCTCTATTGAAATGTTTAAAAGTATTAAAAAAATTAATCTTCTCCAAGAAGATCTGGACCTAAAGTGGATTGAAAAGGACAAGCTTGCAGGAAATGCTGGGCAGTTGAAGGGCGATCTCAAGCTCTTTGGTATGGAGTCTTTTGTGCACAAAAAGACGTCATCCCACCCCCGGGGGTGAGCTCGTCTCCGCTTCCCAGACAGCCTTGCTGAGCACCCAGAAGTCTTTTCTGAAGGTCGAATTCCCATCATGGTGTCTCTTTTAATTCCTAAATCCACGAAATCTGCAGCAGCATGTTGTCATGCAGTGTCACATTCACTTCGCTGTTCTGTTTATTCGACCATGTCCCCAAGTAAACTTTGAGGGCCCCAAGACAGGGATTTCAGCATCCACTTCCACGGTACGCAGCACGATGCTCGGGACACCGCAGTGGCTCGATGAATATCGGGGGGTAGGTTGGCCGATCACAGCGGTCTATGATTTACCCAGATGCTGGCTGGGATTTTCTTTGCCACAGATCAGGGCTTCCGCAGGACTCCTTGGAGCAATAGTATGGGTCTAGGGGAGGCAGGGAAGGGTTGTGCTTCTCTAGGGCATGCTTCAGTTCTGGGGGAGACAGCAGGGAGGGGAATACCCTCTGCCCATGGCACATCAGGCAATGCCTTATGTGCAATACAGCAAGTCCACGCACTTGATGCCCTTTGACGCAACATCCTGTGTGCTGGTAGGCAAGAGAGGGTATCTCCGTATTAAAGAGGAGAAGGCTGAGAGCTCAGAGAGGCTAAGTGACTTACTCCAGGTCACACAGCCAACAGGAAGGAGCCAAAACTGCCCTGAGCTGGGCTTTGAGGATCTGGGTTGGGGGAAGCAGGATTGTAGGAGCATGTGTCAGGGAAGGGATGGAGTGTGCATGGACACAGTGCAGAGTACCCAACTGAATCAGAATACAGCACACAAATGCCGTGAGCACCTTATTTCAGTGGAGCTGAACTGGGCATCATCCCTGCTTGTGCCCTACTGGCTGTGTGACCTGGGACTAATTGCTTTGTCTGTCTCAAAGCCAGTGTTCCTGTCTGAGAAAGAGGCACGACACTATCACCTTCACTAGATGGTATTAAGAACCCACAGCAAGAGGCACAGAGTGAATCCCTCATAAAGGCATCTGCAATTATGGTGGGGTTACTACACGGAGGGGACTGGGGGTCTCGGGAAATGGTCCTTGTGTTTGGCTTCTCTTAGGAGCCTTGTTAGGATCGGAACTACTGGGCACTGTGAGAGAGACAGTCCCCATTTCCTGGGGGAAAAACGTAATATATTTCCAAGGGAACTATTAATCCATTTTGCTGCAGTATTAGAAATATCTTCTTTCTCTTCAGGAAAATGTTCTGTTCCTATAAAAGAGGACCGGTCATAGCTTCCCCCAAGTCTCTTTGTGTCTTAGCCCCCATCACTCAGGATGCCAGGACCATTGATGTCTTAAATGCCTGGCAGGCTGCAGGGACTAAATCTTCCCAGGCTTTAACCCATGGGCCAGGTTTATCTGAACTCCCTGTCTTGGCTGCTCAGAGCAAATTAACTGCTCCACTAATCAGTCTGCACAGAAGCAGATAGTTGGCAACCTATGTGTGTGTGTGTGCGTGCATGTGTGTGCGTGTGTGTGTGTGTGTGTGTGTGTGTGTGTCGGGGGGACTTGGGGGGAGGTGTAGATGTTGTGCCAAAACTGATAATGAAACTAGCAATGCAGAGCATAGCTGGGATGTCCAATGGCATTTGTATCTATCCTGGACAAAGAAGGAGTTGGAATCAGGTTTTTGTTTTTGTTGTTGTTGTTGTTTTCACGGATTCACTGATGTGGCCAACTCTTCACTGGCACCTGCTTGCCCCTTCAAGCATTTTGAAGCCAGTAGCGGTATGGCAACACCAGAGCCAAAGATTTACACCTGGACATTAGCCCAAAGCAGAGGTTCTCACCTGTGTTCTGTGACCTCCGGGAGCCAAGGGGAGGCTGTGTTCTGTGAGGTTCTCACCTGTGTTCTGTGGCCTCCGGGAGCCTCCTCCCATGTACTGAGCATATTCTCTAGAGCCATTACCAGAGGCATCACCATGTTCCGGACAGGCACAGACACTATTGTGGTTACTGGACTGCCACCTTTAATTGAGAGATTACTGAATCCTTAATGGCTTCTCTTGTTATTGATTAAATCAATGGATACCAAAGGACAGCTATTAGCCCATATCTGGCATATATTAAACTCTCAATAAATATTTGTTGAATAAAGATTGGTCCTGTAAAATTATTTTGACATTAAACAGGGTCCTGGGACCAAATGAGGTTTTCATCTGTACCCATGCATTCTGTTTCCATGACAGACATGGTTGTTTCCAGGGTATCCGTTCTGTCCTACTGTGTCTGTACATCTGTTCCATCACTTCATGTCCATCTGAAGCCGGAGTCCAACAGGCCATCTCTGAGGTGCTTCAATCCTAAGAGCCTATGGAACTGCTGAACCCCAGGGATGGCAGGAAGACAGGACCAAGACCTTGTCTGATTCTGGATGCCCGGCCAAGCGCCTCAAACGGCAGGTCATTGGGTAAGCCCCGAGAGTCTCGGGGGCTCAAACAAATGAATCAGGTGTAACTCAGGCCTTTGAATCCATCAAGTGTGGCAACTCAACCCACCATCTTTCGGGGTGTGTATTTCTCCAGCTGTGATGCCCATTAGCCAATCCTTCCCTTCTTCGTCATGTACAGGGCTTACTGATATTTGGCCCCCTCTGTCCACTACAACGCATGTTCCTTTCTCACAGTCAACCTGATCCTTACTCTGCTCAGTTGGATTTTGTGGCTCTGAGAATCCGTAACAATGCCCAGCAAATCTCCCCAACCCCTAGGAAGTTGCTGCCAGGAACACGTGCATGGGCTCACCCTGGAGGGCTCTAGCCCAACATTTAAATCACCTCTCGTGGGCAGGCATCTCAGGAGGGACCAGCTCACCTGGGATGGGTGGGTGTGTATGAAGGTGAGGAGCAGGATGATTGGGGTGGCTTCAAAGGCTTGGGGGCATGGCTGCCAAGGAGAGCCACATGAAGGAAGAGTGGGGTCAAGGGTTAAAAGAGTGGATTTGGTGAGCGGGACCGTGACCCTCAGAAGCAGCTCTCCCAACTAGAGTCGACCCTCTTCTGGCTTTGGGCATCCCCTTGGCAGTGCCTGCAGTTAGAGGTCACAACTTGGCACCAGGTTCCTTGCTCTGAGCTTCCTTGGGGGTAGGAAGCGGTGGGAGGTGCCCATGAACTGCACCTTTGCTCTTTGGGACGATATTCAAATCATCATTACCATCAAAAGAGAGACAGATGCCCTTGCCTGCAAGAGACACAGAAGCTCCTCATCCCTGACGTCCTTGGGCTTGCCAAGTGATGGGGTCCCAGATCCCCTTTACAAGGACATCTGTCCTTTGCATGCACAATACCTCCTTCTCCTCAAGCCTCAGGAATGTCCAGTAGGAAAATCAGAACTAAGCCTCTTTCCAGAGTGTGATGTTTCGTGGCCCTATTTGACCTCTGCCAAAAGCACTGCTGAGAATCTCAGAGCACAGGACTTGAAGGCTCTGCCTTCCTGAGTGGTGGTGGAAAGCCTTTGAGGCTGGTGTCCAGACCCTGGCACAGACGTCTGCATAGCTGGGGGTATTGGCTGTCAACGACCTGAGCTCATCTTGGCTCCATGGCTTCCCAAAGAGGAGCACTGAGATGAACGGCATAATAGGCTGGAGAGAGCACTGAATGGGGAGCCAGTCACAAGTCCTGAGTTCTAGTCTCAACTCTTCCACTTCCTGTGTGGCCTCAGCAAGTCACATAGCTTCTGTGAGCCACAGTTTTCTCATCTGTAAAATTAAGCTGAGATCTACACTGTCTACTTCATAGGGTTTTTTTTGTCTTTTTTTTTTTTTTTAGAAACGTGGCAACCATGAGGAAGATGAAGACAGTGCTGATGAGGATTTTTATGAGATGGGGGTTGGTCTCCCCCCCCCCCACTTTCTCCCACTAGGTGTGCTCAGGTGCACACACTCATCTTTTCAGGGAGTTAGACCTGATTCTTCTTAGATGCCGAGACAGGTCACCCAGAGGCTTACAGGAACGGTATGGGGAGGCTGCCAGGGCAAAGGTTTTCTAGATGCAGCCTGACTGTCGGTGGGGGTTAGAGCAGGTGTGAACTTGCAAGGTTTCCGCCTCCAGTTTGAGTACCTGAGAACATAGTGTTCAGTTCTGGGCTTTTCGTAGCAAGGTGGCTGTTGTCTTTTTCTGCTCTCCTGGGAGTGGGGAGGATGCAAGTCTTCCCTGTGGCCTTCATGATCCAGCGGCAACTTGAGGAAGCTGGGTCCTAACTCAGGGGTCTGGTCTGCTCCGGTTCCTGGTGCTCAGGGCCTCCTGAAGGCCCTGCAGGGACAGGAGTGGGCAGCTGGACTCTGAGTGTGCCCAGTGTGCTACATCTTCTAATTTAGAACCCACCTCCGAGATGTTCTAGTCCAGCCCTTGGATTTCACCCTGCAGATACTGAGGTGAGGGGGTTCACAGTCCGAAGCCACATCGCTGTCTAATGGCCAAGCGGGGCTAGGATATGGCATTCCTGGGGTCCATCTAGGTTTCTTCACCTACAAGCTCCAGCCACTTAATCATGACACACATGCAGAACCTTCATAAATATTTCACAATATACTTTATAAGTATTTTATTTTGACAGTAAAACTACAAGGTCAGGATGTCCCCACTTAAGCGATGAGGATAGTGGGATTCAGAATGAGTAGATGTAGAATAATCTGCCCCAAATCAGTTGAGTTAATGACATGGCTGGCATGAAAGTCCCCCTCTGTGCTTGTCCCTGGTTTGGTTTTCCAGAGTCAACAGGTCACAAAAATGGATTCAGGCTAGAGGACCCATTGCACAAGCCTTGCGCAAGTTCCCCAGGGGTGGCCTCAGCCATTGTCCGCCTTCTGTCCAATCTCTCCTGGCCATTCCCCCAGATCCAAGCCCAGAGGCCAACTCCCTCGGTCCCACTGAGTATGTTGCTTCTCAGGCTGTCCACTCCTACTGTTTCCACCCTCTGCTCCATTCCCTGGTACAACCACTAAAAGACCAGTTCTCACTCACCGGGCGAGGACGGGTCTCCCGGAGGAAGGACTTGAGGTCTCCTCCCGCCATGAGCTCCAGCAGGATAAATCGGGGCAGGGCTTGCAGACTCACCCCAATACAGCGCACGATGTTCTGGTGGTTGAATTTGCTGCAGAGCAGAGGAGGGGGGGTAACCAAATTTAACGGAGCTGAGTCTGGGAAAATCTTAAGTGGGAAAAGCAGGATACAAAGTCATGTTTTCAGCAGCTGCATTATGTGAGTGCATTCTGTAAATGTGAGTAGCATGAGCCGAGGCTGGGGAGAGTGTCACCCCTGAGCAGGTGGAAGAACCAGGGAGCAGGCGGGGCGGGAGTTCAGTCTGCATGGGAGTGTTGGGTTGGAGGCTGGAGAGGTGCTCAGGAAGGAAGTAGGTTGGGTGGGGGAACAAGGGAGCAGCCAGTGTCTTGGACATTGGTGCATGGGCTGCTCGCTAGGATTCACGTGTGAGTTGTTCGAGAAAGCCCTAAGCAGAGAAGCTGAAGAAGCTGCTTCCTTCAGGGACTGAGCGAGCCCTGCCATGTGACCGCATGTGAAGGAGAGTGAGGAGGAAGGCCATGTGCATCCCCCTTGGGTGCTCATGGGGAGGTGCTAAGTCTGGCCAAGAGGTCCCAAGATTTGGGTTTTCTTTCTTTCTTTTTTAAATTTATTTATGAAAAAAAATTTTTTAATGTTTTATTTATTTTTGAGAGAAAGAGAGAGAGAGAGAGAGAGAGAGTGCGAGCAGGGGAGGGACAGAGAGAAAGGGAAACACAGAATCTGAAGTTGGCTTCAGGCTCTGAGCTGTCAGCACAGAGACCGACATGGGGCTCAGACCCACGAACCGCAAGATCATGACCTGAGCCAAAATCAGAAGCTTAACCGACTGAGCCACCCAGGTGCCCCTGGGTTTTCTTGTTAATGTGGTCCTGTTAGGACACATGGGGCCGTGGGGCTGGTGAACCCCGCATGGGAACTGCACGCAGAGCTGAAGCACACACCCGGCTGTACACTGAAATATAGCAGTGATGGGTTATCAGCAACAGTGAGATGGAATGATTTGGGTCTCCTTCCATATAATCTTATACTCTCCGAGCTATATTCAATAATCATGGATTACATGTGTAATCACAAAGTATGCTAGTTTTTAAGCAAGGTGCTGAGACTGCTCGTGGCGTCCTCCTGTGGCTCCAGGCACACCACGGGCACATCGCATACTGCCCTGGCCTTGTTCCCCTACCACTTTCGCCCGGGGGGGGCCCAGGTCACCCCAATGTGTCAGGATGTTTGAGGCTCTCCAGTGTAACAGGAGGACATGAGCGCGGCCAGATCTCAAGGTCAAACACCTGCATCCTTGTTAAGGCCATCTTCTGTCAGAACGCATGCCCTCTGGAGCTCTGGGCACTTAGATTCCCAGCGAGGGTCCCCAGAGCCATATGTTGAAGGGTGCAAGCCCAGTGTGCAACAGGGTGTGGTGGCCTCCCTCATGTTAGGGACACACTTCCTTTACATAAGATCTAAGAGCTGGGATTGGTGAAGGGCCTTGTGGAAGGCTTACTTGCAGGGAAAATGTATCTTCCACTGTCAAAAACTAGCATGCTCTATTAAGAAAAAGGGGGAAAAACCCAACAGATGACACAGGGGTACTAGGTGAAGGCAGAGGGATATCTATTGAATTATTAGGCCACAGAGGTTTTTTTCCTCAGACAACCACCTGGGGCTATTCGCTCTGGTAAGATGTGCCAAGAATTTTAGGGAGTCCCCTGGTGGAGAGGAAGGGGATGCTGGAGGACAGTGCTGTTTCCCTTGGAGACAGTTAGACAGGAATGTCTAACAGGGATGGGGATGTCTCTCTGTGGCTTTACCTGATAATCAAGGCTTCCATGAGGAAATCCAGTTCATCCTGTTCAGAACACACCTCAGGCAGCGTCTGGACACAGAAGGGGAGGGTGGAAAGGGGGAGAAGGCTGTGAGCAGCAGGGGTGAGAGGCTGTCAGGCGAGAGCTGAGGCCCACAGAGACTGCTGGTCAAGGTCAGGCCCGTGATGGAGCCTGCCTCTTACCTTTACAGCTACTTGCAGGGGGCTTGGGTCACTGGGCACTCCAGACACCTGACCTTCATACACCTCCCCAAACGCACCATGGCCCAGACCCCTGTGCAAAGGAAAAGGCAAGATGAGGCAGGGGGGTGGGTCATAAGAAGGAGGCACATAAGAGGCAGGGGTCACGTACACGCTTAAGAGTAACACCCTCGACCTGGCTTTGCCGTACCATCCCAGGCCTCCTACTGCTTTATCTGAAAACTGGCAAGAAAGGTTCCAACAGGATTCAGAACACTGGTTGAATGTCCATTCACTCAATGAAGACTGAGTTTTTGATATTTGCCAGGGTCATAAAAGTGACTAAGACATGCCCTGCCTGGGGAGAGGCTCCTGATCCCTGGGGAGGGACAGGTCATGGGCAGACACTCCTGTAAAGCGAGCTCAGTGAATGATGGGGGAAGGCATGGCATGCTCTGGAAGCTCAGAGGAGGGGCACGGTGCTCCCCTAGAGGAGGGAGGGACACAGAAGGCTCGGGAAGGAGCGCTTCGGTGGATTCTGAGGAACGCCCTGATTCCCTCCTGTCTTGTCTTCTTCTCATTGTACAAATGCCATGAATGTATAGGATGTGAAGCAATTAAATACCTCCTCAAATGGCCCTAAACATTAACCCTTCTCCCTCTGGGAGGGCTGGAAATGCCCCGAGGGGTTGCTTTGCTGGCCTCTTGTGCCTAGAAAGATCCGTGGTGCAGGGATGACATCCAGCCCCCTAGAACTCCCCCACCCCACCACCCCGGAGGACAGTGGTGGGGCACTCACCGGATGAGGGTGATGTTCTTCCGAGGCACCTCCTTCAGGTCACTGATGGAGGAGGTCTTGCCGGCAAAGCAGTAGTTGGGGTTGTAGTCAGTCATGATGGTCGAGGTGCAAAGCTTGCTTAGCTTGTACTCAGGGCTCTGAAGCTCCATCTGCATGGCTCGCAGCTCCTGGTGCTTCCGGCGGTACACTACAGACAGACGAAGGTCGGCTGCAACGTGGCCTGGACCAGGCAGCCTGGCCCTTGAAGCCTAGCTCAGGCCACCTCCTCCAGGAAGCCTTCCTGGATCTCCATCTCCTCCTCTGGGACCTAAACATTTCCATCGCACTTAGTAACACTAACAAAATGATTATGGATATGAAAGCGTCCCTTAACTGACAGGTCACTTAAAGTTAGTGTAAAGTTTGAAATCATATAAAGGGAAAGGTTTTAATGTGTCACGCAGGGGCAGAAACCCATCCGTTGGAGGTCCTCTGAGAAGCAGACCCAAGGTGGGATTAAACATGCAAGGATTTCATTAGGGGAAATGGCTGAGAGGAAGAGGGGAGGGAAGGCTGAGAGAGCCATCAGGCACTGACCCCAAGTGTGGGAGCTTGAGGGAAGGGTGAATAAAGACCTGGACAGCTACACAGTCTAAAGAGGTTTCGGCAAGACCGCTGAAAGGTCTGGAGCCAAAGTCAGCCATCAGAGGGGTCCTGTGTCTCCCAGAAATGGGCCTGCCTTAGAATCTCTGCTAAGCCCTGTTGCTGGGTGGGACAAACATGGCAGTGGAGTTGAGAGTGCATCTGGGTCTCTTGATCACTTATGCTTCCCGTAGTTGGAAATTGTCCAGCCATGGGGAGAACTGCCACAGAGTGAGGAGGTCTCTCGCTGGTGCCTGAGGACCTGCATTCTAATTCCACCTTTATCACTTACAAGCTGAGCAACAGTGTGAGGTCATGTGACCTCTCTGGACCTCAGCCCCCTTCTCTGTCAGCAGGGACAGTAACTCCTGCCTGTCCCCTACGCTCCCCACCCCCCACCCCCTCGGGAGGTCATAATGAAGTGAATTCACCAACAGAAAATGGTTTTGAAAAATTTTGAAGAGCTCTACCAGTGCACGTGATCATTACCCCTGCTATTGCTATATGTGAGAACATCCTGTAGGGCAAAGTTCACTGGAGGCGGAACAAAACTGAGATGCCCAGGGTGGATTCTGTTTCTAAAGCTCTGCCCCATCAGTTACAGGCCAGGGCAAGTGGGTCAGCTGTTGTGTGCTCAGTCCCCTCCTCTATGAAATGCACCAACCGTGATCGTAGGCTTAAGTGAGGATTGGGTGAACTAAAATGTGTAAATCGCCTGGCACGTAGGACGTGTACAAGTGTTAGCTCTCCTTATCCTGTCCCTTTGAAGGATGGCATCATTTGGGAATAACACATGTTGCCATCTCCCTGACCACCCCCAACCTCCACCGCCCACTGTGAAGGGTCTAAAAGTGTTGCCTGTGCGGATCTTCCCCTCTGCCTTCCTTCGTGTACCTACCCACCTGCCCTGGGCATTGCCAGAGTAAGAACCTGGCTGGACTGCACTGAGCCCTCTGAGACCTGCCTATCAGCTCACCTTGGCTCACAGGCGTAACAGAAACACTTAGAAAGCAACTTTGCATTGTCTGCTTGAGATGGGGAATGGTGGGGCTGGCGGTGGTCCCTGGGGAGTGAGCCAAGCCACGTGTCCACTGAAGCCCATGTCTGATGACAGCTGAAAATGAACTCTGGGGGTGGGGGTGAGCTTTGGCTACTGTGTCCCCTCTGCAGAGTGCCTCCCCACCTCTCCTAGAGCATCCAGGAGGCCTTACAGGGGGTTGAGGTGTGGCATCAGCAGTTCCTCTAGGGAGCCAGGGGGCTGGGAGAGGGGGCTTCGGTTTTTGGCCTGGCCTGGGCTGCTCTAATCACCACCCACCCAGAGTGATACCTTGGCATCCATGGCAAAGCCTGAAATGCTGTTCCGTTCTGCCAGATCTGCCTTCCTGCCACCTCCCACCCCCTTGGAAGCCCCGGGACTCTGGCACACTCACCAATCATGATGCCGGAGAAAGCCAGGACCAGGGCCGCCACAAGGGCTGAGGTCACGACAGAGAGGACCAGCGAGAGCGGCAGGTGGGGCTCAGGTGTGGGGGACACTGCAAGACAGGATCCCATGGGGCACCAGTGACAATGCTGATTGTCCTACGAGCTAGCTCCAAGAGAGAAATGCCCTCCCCAGCCAGGACAAGTGCCACCCGCTCCTCCTCCACCTTGGGGGCCTTTGTTTGCAGACAGCGGGGGCAGGAAGTGGGGTCAATCTGGTTTACAACTTTCAACAGTAGCTTTTGGCTGGAGGGAACATGTGACAGGGATAAATATCAAATTCTGGACATCGATCCTAAGCATCAACTGCACAAGGACAGGATGAGGGTGGGAAGGCGAGCCAATAGTGGCTGTAGAGGAGATTCAGAGGACTTAGGGGACCACAGACTCGGTATGACCCAGGAACTGAGGGTGACCATCAGTAACACTTGGAGGCTCAATCACTGCCTGTAGTTCCGCAAGCACTGGGCCCCGAGTGCAGAAGCGGGGTCCGGGTGCACACTGGCACAGACCACTCTGGGACATCCTGCCTGGTCCTGGGCACTACATCTCAAAAGGACATTGGTATCGGAACGCCTGCAGACACGGGACACAGGATGGGGAGGAGACAAAACTGTTCTGTGTGAACTGAGGGAAACAAATGGGTTGTTTCACCTGGAGGTTTGCAGGAGGAGGACAGAGCCCTGTCTTCAAACGCCTGCAGCATCTGAAAGGCTTTGGGAGTAGTAAACCTCAGGGTAGAAATTGAAAGGAACAGAGTCTGACTTTGGAACTCTGGAGGGGACAGTGTGCCCTGGGGGTGTCGATGGCCTAGGCACTGGGGGTGTTCCAGTGGAGACAGGATGGCCCCTTGGTGAGTACGTGAGGGCCCACACCCTGGGATAGGGGTGTCACTAGATGTGTTGGGGCTCCTTCATCAGCCACGACCTGCCTTTCACACACAGGTCCCTTTGCCCAGTCCTTAGAGCACCCGTGTTGGGACAGGCAGATGGGGGTCAGAAAGCCAACAAGACTACATCTGAGGTGCTCCAGAATCATGGAAACCAGCGGTAGCCGCCATGGGCTCACAGTCTGGGCCCCTTCTCTGTCACCTCCTTCAACTCCCTCTTACCAATGCAGGAGACGCCGTCCTCAGCCAGCACTGTCCCATGGTCACAGAAGCAGATGACCTTGTGGCTCTCGGGGTCCATGTGGCACTCATCTACCTCACAGTGGCTGCAGTTTAGGTAATGCTTAATATTCACTTCCCCATGGCCCTCCATCACTGGTGACAAGAAGGGAGGATCAGCCTCAGGTGGAGGCAGCAAAGACCACGCTGCACCCCGTTCCCGGCCTCTGTGTTTTATCTCCAGCTGGTCGGTGCTGGTTCTCTGGTCCCTGTCCCTATGTCCCACTGATGCCACTGAAGCACCACTGTGTGTAGGGAAGTCCCTGATGCATCTGATGGAGCTCAGAGGACACGTGGCTGTGTTTTTGTAGGACGATGGGAAGGTCCAAGTGCATGACCCTCAGGTTGGCTGGCACAGGTAAGGGGACTATCACTGCTGCATTTTCTAGGTCCCACCTGTCTAGAAGCCAGTCTTCCACCTCCAAGTGCATATCGGGCCACACATTCTGACTTCCAGAAAAACTTGCTGAGATGAGTGTTAGGAAGACTTGCCTGTAAGGGACCCACAATCATGTCTTTGTACGTTGGCCTCATGCCAGTAGCCCTGAGGTTTTATCTGGTGGAAGAACTGGCCCGAGGAGGTCGGTTCTGCCTCCTGGCAGAGGGGATACCTTTTAACGCTGGGGTGTACAGGATGCCCAGTGGACTGATGAAGGAAACCCCGTCCTCCCCGTCCATCTCGGGGTCATTGTTTGAGGCCGCGTTGCCGCCTGTGCCAAACCAGAGAAGAGTTTAACGCAGAGAGGCTCAGGCCCAAGTCTCAACACATCTGCACATCAGCGGGGCATGCATGGGCCTCGGGGTGGTGAGGGGCCTAGGGGCAGGGCGGTGGGGAGGGAAGGGAGGCCCGGGGCACAGGGGCTGTGCTTGGGGTTTGGCTCAGGTAGATGCTGTGTGTGAGGACCACTTTCCCTCCAGGTCCAGGCCAGCTCCCACCAGGGAGTCCCCACCCCTGCACGGGGCTGTTAGGAAGCAGTTCATGTGAACAGGAGTCAGAAGAGGTCTAGCGTCCCCAGGCTGGATTAGACCCTTGGCACCTCTTCCAGGACTGGCCAGGGCAGTGGCACTGAGGAGTTGCTCTCCAGTCCCATCGCGTAAGGGGTGGGCATGGGGGGATGGGCCCCTGTGCCGTTAGGCTCCTGTCCCTCCTTTCAGCTGGGCTGGGTCATCTTTGGGCTCCCCCCTCAGGCTCCTCCCACCCACCCAGAGTTTGGGAAAGAAGAGCATCTGGTTAACACGAGCATCTTACACACAGCGTAAAGCAAAACAGACAGAACATCACAGCATATGCATGCATTGTGTCCTAATCTGTGGGGAGGGTGGAGCTGCTATCTCCCAGCCTCTGGGCTTCAGAAGGCTATTCTGCTCTGCTCTGAAGCTCGGAGGAGAGCTGGGGCCAGTGGCCGGCTGCTGGCTGAAGGGCTTGGGCTGGTGCTGCCCATCAGCATGGAGAGGGGTTCTGGAAGCTGGTGGGCTGGGGCAGGGAAGGGAAGACTCAGGCCAGGCCATCCAAAGGGAGGCACAGGGCTGGGGAGTCTGGCCTCCAAGGTTCTCGTGCCAGCACGACCTGGGGGTGGCTCAGAGAACAGCCCGGGGAAATCAAAGCCCCTTTAGCATTGGCTTTGGGGGAGGGGGGGCCTCAAGAACACATAAGATCTTGAAGCTGTTGCTATTGAAGCCTCGAGGCAGGATGCTGGCTCGGAAGGCAACACCCTGCCTCTGGCTGGTCCTGTGGGGCTGAGAGGTAGGCGTGCACAGTGACATCACAGTCCACAGGTGAGGTGGGCCGAGGGAGGGGCAGGTGAGGGCGAGGGAGAGGACAGGGAGTACCTAGGACTAAGAGGGGAGGGAGTGACACCTTGAACACGAATCATCTTTACCTATATATCCTCCGCCTCCTCCACCTGAGGAGCACCCCCCTCCACCCCCTCCGAAACCCCCTCTTGTCTCCCACCCCCACTTCTTCATGGCCTGGGGGCAGGAATGTCCTCCGGTGGCACCCTCCAGCAAAGATTTTCCAGACCAGAGCAAGGAAGTGTTATCATTCCAGCCACCTCCACCACCTGCGGGAGACACGGAGAAAACCCCAAGTGAGGATGCTGGCCAGGTGAGGTCAGCCGCTGGATCTGGCAGAGGAAGCAGGATGCAGTATGCTCTGAGGATGTCTGCTTCCGCTCCAGGGCCTGTGGGGCCTGGGGGCTTCAGAATCCACGGGGGGGGGGGGGGGGGGAGACAGGAGCCATGCCCTTTGCCCTAGTGAGACCTGCTTTGGCCACAGACATACATATCCAGATGGGACCACGCCTCACACCCCTGCTTCCCATCAGGCCTTTGGATTAAAAGTTGGAGAGTGTGCTTTGTTAGGGATGGGGGAGGGGGGGACAGGTAGCATGACAACTAAACCCACTCCTCTGCCTTTTTTCCATGCCCCCAACCCCTGAAGTGCTGGGACTTTGTTTCATTAGTGCTTCCCATCCAACAAGAACCGAGACCCACCGGTCCTTGGGCAGCCAACTGTCAGAGCCCCGCTGGGGTCACCGCAGTGAAGTTCTTTTGCAGGAACTCTGGATTAGGCCAGACAAACCAATGGGCTTTATAGTTTCCTGGGAAAGAACTTCTCCATTCTGAGCCTCAGTTTCCTCACCTGTGACTTGGGGATAATAAGACTTTCCTCATTGGGTTGATGTTTGGACCAAAGAAGACAACGAGTGTGCAAAATGCTTCAGAAACCACGACGTGTAGGGATCGTTGGGCATGAGGTGAACACGTGTGTGCACAGGGCCTCACGCTCTGAAGCTCAGGAAAGGTGATGGGGTTGTGGGGGGTTGTGGGGGGGGAGGAGTTGGGGGAAGGGATGGGCAGTACCCTTGGGAAGACAGCCACCATTGGAGCTGGGCTTCCTAAGGCCTGGGGGCTACTTTGAACTCTTGCAAAGGAAATGCTATTTACAGAACTGAGGTTGAATGCAATGTTATCTTAAGGCCACAGGCTGATTACAATCAATCTCTTCTGCTGGCCCCTGAGATTCCGGGACCCCCATTCTCTCCCCTTATGTTGTTTTGTATGATATTTCAACAGGTACTCTACTCCAAAAGACCCCAAAGTCCTTTCTGTTCCAGCAGATGGTGGTAGCAAGGACCTGGAGAAACAGCAGTGCTTGAGTCTGCAGAACCATGAGGGTTAACTGGCCGGGAAGGGCGGTCTGGAAGAATGAGTGGCAGAGGTTCGTCTGGACCCCGAGGGGGCAGCAGAGGGATGTCTACATGGGGGAGCTGCAGCTGGGGATCACCACTATGCTAGAGAGAGGGAGCTTCGTTTTAGGAGAGGAGGCCAAGGTCAGGAACAAGCTCAATCTAGAATGGACAATCAGAGCTGAATTGAAGCTGCCAGGCAAATCAGCTTTGAAAGCTACAGGGTGCTGGCTTCCTTTCCTCCAACTGGAGGGCAGAATGTGGGCCTTTCAGGGCCATTGACATCTCGTGGCTAAGGGAAGGCCCTCCAGCCCCATTAGGGACCTGAAGCGGGGGCATGAGACCTGGCACCATGTCTGCCCGCCCTCCCCTGTGCCCACCCTCCCTCCCTCCCCTGCACCTGCCACTGTACCCTTGCGCCCTGCAGGGTTCCCGGCTGAGATGGTTTCTAATCCCTCACTCCATCTTACAGCTTTTAAGCAAATGTGTGGAAAAGAAAACAATCGGCATAAAGAGAAAAAAAACCAAATGAACCACAGCAGTGTTTTAAAAAATGGACTGAGTATGAAACAGTTTGGTTATTTGGAGAAAAAAAAAACCCACCAACTCTATGAGCTCATTGATTCTTCTGTAAAATGGGAATAATAGCACAACGGGAAAGCCCTGCAGGTGATGCTGAGAAGCACACGTACAACAGATGTGGAAGTGCTTGGAGAGTTCTTAACTGCCGCTGTGAACATCGCTGGATGGTTTTCACCAAGCACCCAAGCCCTACTCCCACTCTCCCTTCTCTTCTAGCCGTTTCTCACTTGTAGGGAAAGTTTGAATACTTGTTTTCATTAATCTCAAATCTTATATGCCTTCTGAGATCCTTGGTCTGATTGTGGAGAAAAGAAAATACAAAAATGAACTGCATTTTCTCTTCAGACACGGCGTCAATGTCTGTCTCCTATTTCTGTGTGGCTGGCTCTCACTAACAAGCACGGATTGCCAAACCGTGGCGATTCCAGAAAGAGATTTTCCAGCGGGATGTGTGATCTGGTAGCCCAGGGCCTGGAGGCACCGACCGGAGGGCCTCCAGGTGGGGGGGGGGGGCGCCCTGACTCTGCCCATACTTCTTCCATCCACTCACATCCAGTTGGATCTGATGAAGTTCAGGGAGGCTGGGCTGCCCGTCCTAATGCTGCTGCCTGGCTCCTTTTCCCAGTGGCCCGCAATCCAAACCCCAGGTCAGTGAAGACGACTCCAGGTCCCTGAGCTGTGGGATGCCCTTCCTCCCTGGATATTGGTACCAATATCCAGAGCTCCCAGCTTCTCGAGTGCCAGCAACCAAGATGCAGGTGCAATGATGACCGGCCGAGCCCAAGCTCTTGCGGTCCTGGGGGCACGTCCTCGGAAAGGGCGGGCTTGCGGTGCCTTACCTGCGGCTCCGGAATTGCCATTCAGCCCCAGAACCGAGGAGTTATTTTCCAGTCTCTCTGGGTGGAATGTGTCTGTCTTGGCCCCGTAGGCCCTGCCGCCACCGCCAGCTGCAATGATCAGGGGCACTGGAACGCCATCCTTCATCTGCCCGGGGAGATGTTCAGAGACTGAGAAACAGAGCTGGGCTTCCACTACGGGGATCTCTGAGCCACTTCAGTGTTTAAAGTGTCTGAGCGCTTGCTGGGCTGTGGGTGACATCTCGGTGGTCTGAGGGGTCTGACCTCATGCTACCACCACCCATTAGCTCTCACCCATCCCCCTTCCCGCCTCCCCCAGCTCCTGAATCAGTCAGGGTTCAATCAGAGAAGCCAAAGCGCCGGGAGATATAAATATACCAACACCAGGAGGTGGGGATGGGCTTTTCCTGAAGCTTCTCACACTAGCCTCAGAGGGCTGGGTGCTGGTGCTCAGAAGCGGGTCTCTCTGCTCCCACTTTCCTCCCCGCTCTCCAGGGTTTCTGGCTTTGACTTCCACAACTTCAAGATTAAGCCCTCGGCATCACTGTCCTGGCGGAAGGACCGAGCAAGAAGCCTTGGCCTGGGTTTCATCATGTCAGAAACCCCACCTTAGGACAGAGGAGGGCACCAGGGGACCCTCTGGAACTCTGAGGCAGGGTCTGCCTGGTGACATCAGCGAGAGCAGAACCTGCTAGTTCTTGGACAGACAGGGACCCTTATGTCCCTCTGGGCCTCGGTTTGCTCATCTTTAAATGGGGCTGAGGACACCTGAGGTGTTTCATCCCCAGGGCCGTCGTGGGAACCCACTGTGGTAGGTCCACGATTCGCGGACATCACCACCCATGGGAAGCTGGCACGGCCGACCTTACCTTAAATACGTAGGTGGCTCCGCCCCCTCCTCCGCCCCCTCCTGCCCACTCATGCACACTCCTGTTCACGCGGATTTCTTCTTCTATCACGTTGTTCTCTCCAATGCAGACTTTCTGGATTAACCGGTTTGTCTGTGGGAACAAAAAGCACCTCAGGTTTGTGTCCAAGGTTCTCTACTTCCCAGCAGACAGACCTTCTATGCTTAATGACAGGCTCTGAAGACCTCTCAAATAGCTTACAGTTGAGTTGAAGAGAGAGAAAAAAAAATCTATACACAAGTAACTGTCACTAGGGAGTAGAGAGAAGGATGACAGGATAGCTTAGCTGGAAAATGCATGGGAAGTTGGGGGAGGGAGAGTGATTTTGTTGCTGATGTGATCAAGGAGGCCTGCCTGTAGGAGGTGGTGTTTAGTTGGGCCTCCAAGCATAGGGAGATTTAAAACAGAATGGGGAAAGGGCATTCCAGGGGAAGAGAGCAGCATGAGCCCAGAGAGAAGGAGGTGAGGGGGGGCGGGCAGATTTGAGGAAACGCACAAAGAGTCTCTTTGGCTCAGAGAAGTCCACCTTAGGATCCTCTGGACTCTGAAGGGGGAATGGCCAAGGCCCTAGGTGGGGAGATAGTGCAGAGGAAGTGTAAATGTGAGTGGGTAAGGAAATACAACTGGACAGTCAGACAATGGCCAGAAGCCTTGAATCCAACCAGACTTCATTCTCTAGGCAGCGGTGAGCCCTTGAAATAAATTTTTGAGAAGTTGCCATTTTGAAGTATCATGGGAAGAGAACACAACAGTGTGAGGCCAGGCTCAGATTTTACTCCCAGTCCATCTGCAGGAAAATCATTTCTCCATTTTGGACATGTCTTTCCTCCCATCTAATGTCCCACTTCTTGTCTCCAGAAATCCTCTGGCACGGCTCTAAATGGAGCTCTCTGTATTCATCCTGGAGAACAGGGTGTGACCCCAGGAATCAGCAGACACCCCTGGGGGACCATGGAGGAGGTGCTCCACCTCTCCGACCTCCAGGTGTGGGATGGGAATACAGACACTGCAGGCATCTTTACTGAGGGTGGTACAGACAGGTGTCTGGGATAGCATGTCACAAGTTAGGGACCGAATAAATGGCTGTTGTTATTTTATATAGATGTACTCTGGGCCTGCACGTGGTCCTGGTGTGGGCCCAGGCATCTGGGAGTCCCTGGGGATGTGCAGGAAATCCCTGTGGCCCAGGATCCTGGAATCCCTGAATAAAGAGGGTAGTGCTTCAGGAACAGCCAGCCGGCTCGTCAGGCACAGCAGCTAAGAAGAACACTCCAAACATCCACCCAACTTCAGGGGAAAATGGCTTTCCTTTCACTTATTAGAAACAAGGCCAATAAAACATCACATTTCCATTGAATGCTGCTGTGTAACCAGCCAGTGGACGTGGCAATTCATCTTGAGCCACTCCTTATGCTAAAGCACTCAGGGGTGCCGGCAATGAGTACTAGAGAAATTTCCAGATAAATAGCCAAGATGCAATTTGTTTTATGGCATTTTGGATTTAATGATGGAAATAATTTGATATTTTTTAAAGTGGATTTAGTGTGGGTGGAAGCTTCTGAATTGCTGTTGTCGAGAGCTGACATTTCTCCTGTGTGTGTGCAGTGCTGTCCAGGTGGGGGATGGTGGGGGGAGGGCTGCTAACTGCCGCCTGGGGTGGACATGAGATGTCAGGGCATGCCGTGAGGGCTAAGCCCGGGGGGCAGCGGACCCAAAGGTGGGCTGTCTGCTGGGCAGAGCAGAGCACAAAATACGGGGTCCAATCCGGCTTCTTGACTGGCTCTGTTGGAGATTTGCTGAGCCACATTGGGTGAAGCATCTCACCTCCCTGGCTCTGCTTCCTCCAGTGTAAATTGAGGGGCTGCCCAGTATGAACGAGTGGTGCTAAGAAGGTCCATGCCCTCAGACCCTACTTTCTTCCTCCTCTCTGCCCAGCAGCAGTGAGGCCTCAATTCCTTGGGAATGCCTTCTTCCTGTGAACAGAATCTGCAGAGGGCTGGAGATTGCAGGAGTGGGAAGGAGGGAACCATTGGGCTAGTGGATGACCTTTAGTCTAACCAGAGCTGAGACTCTCGCCCATCCCCCGTTGCCCGTGGGCATCTTCTTTAAATTGCATGGGCTGTGAAGAAGGGTGGATTCTCAGCCTGCCTCTTGCTGGACCCAGCAGCAGCATTTGGCGGACTTGCTCAAGTCTCCATGATAGACTTTTTCACCTGACCTCCAGGAGACCACACCCTCTGGAATCTCCTCTGACCTCCATGGCTTGTTCCCCTCAGCCTCCTCTGCTCTTCTATTCTTTAACCTCTTAATGTTGGGGGGTCCCCGGGGATCAGTCTTTGGTCTTCTTCTTAATCAGTACTGCTCCTTAGTCACTCATCCTGGCTCAATTTTATGCTGACTTCTCCCAAATTTCTATCTCTACTCTAGACCTCACTCCTCGAGTCCAGTGGCCCATCTCCATTGGCTACTGGAAGTCTCCACCTGGCTGTCCACCAGACCTCTCCTAACCTTGCCCCCAATCTCCTTCCACAGCATTCCCGGCTCAGGTGACAGCAGCTCCCTCCTTCCTGTGGCTCAGGTGCAATTCTTGGAGTCGTCCTTGATCCTTTTTCTGTCTCAGTTCTTCATCTAGTTGGGCAGGAAATCCCTTTTGATTTTGCATTCCAAATATGCCCAGAATTCAGCTACTGTTGACATCTTTGTCCAAGCCATCATCATCTCTTGCCCAGACTAATGTAGTAAGCACTGAATTTATCATGCTGACTCTTCCCTTGGGCCCAAGTGGACTATTCAGTCTATGGCCAGGGTGAGTCTTACAACAGGCAAATCACAGCAGCTCCTTATCCCACCTTATTCCCACCCATAGGCTCCAAACCCTCCTGCGGCTTAAAAATGTCCTTATGGTGGCCTGATCACTTCATCTCTCACCTACTCTCCCTCTTGCTCCCCCAACTCACCCTGGTTATTTTGGGAGCACACCAGGCACACTCCCACCTCAAGGACCTGGCTTCTGCTTGGCTGGTGCCCCCAGATATTTTCCTGGTTCCATCCTTTTCAGGACTCTGCTCAGCTGTCATTTGTCCAATAGGCTTCCCTCGACCACCCTATGTATAATTGCAACCTGTCCCACACACCTGACTCTTTTTACCCTACTTCTGTTCACTGAAACACTCTCACTTCTGGGTGTTCTGACTGACTGATGTTTACTAGCCATTGTTCATCCCTCCTCCCCCAACGGAAATGTTAGCTCCTTCAGGGCAAAGATCTTTCTTTGTTCATGGATATATATCAAGTTGCTAGAGCAGTGCCTGGCACAGAGAAGGTATTCGATAGATATTTGCTGAATACATGTGAATGAACTGGGGACTGTCTGGGTGTGGGCTGATGCCTCACAATATTTGCCTTGCGAGTGATGGTAGTTGTGACATTTAAAATTTAGACCTGTGGTTTTGCTGACTTGGGGACACCTGGCAAATGTCTGGACACATTTCTGATTGTCAGCACTGAGGGGATGCTACTGGCATCAGGTGGGTAGAAGCCAGAGATACTGCTCAAGAGCCTACAGTGCCCATCACAACAAAGACCTGTTTGCTCCAAAATGTCAATAGTGCTGATGTTGAGAGACCCATGCCACCAGATCTGGTGGTCATGCCACCAGATGAGGCTTGGGAGGAACTGGAGAAGCAGGAGCTGAGGGGGTTTCCAGCGGCCAGAGCCCATCCCAGGCTCAAGTGTAGCCATGCACAAAGGAAGAACGACTCCACACAGGTGTGCTATTGCACCAGGAAAGCTGCCAAACCCTGCAGTTTAATTCTTAGAGTGCACTCCATTCTTGAGAGGATCCTCTCTAGGCACCATGTTTCTGCCTGGAGGGGACTGGAGATTGAGTTAGTGCTGTGAATGAAGGTCTTTCTTTCTCTCTCTCCCAGTGACTCCTGTGATGTGGAGCCAAAGGGAAGCCCCAGGACTAACCCCACCCCTTGTTCCTACGATGCCTGGCCCCACCAGCAGAGGGGGCTGCCCTCCGTCCCTGGCTGAGAATGGGCTTCTTCAGAGCTCTTCTTGTGGTTTCACAAAGTTTGAGAGCAAGTAGGTTGATTAATACAATGATAAAGTGCAGCAACCCTGAGGAGCAAGTAGATTACAATTGAATTAAAAAAAAAAAGGACTTGGTCCTGTGAAAAGACATAACTGATTACAATCCAATCAAGTAAAAGTCCCTTGCAGAAGTCAATGCAATCTTTCTGCTTAGATGAAAGAATTACATTAGCACTCAATACATTCCTGTGGAAATTACAGCAGCCTGTAATTTAATGACTTAATATATTGTATCAGGTTGGAAAGTCCTGATTATAGTTGCTAAATAAAAGTTGGAGTCCAGACATTTCTCATGCACAAGATTGCACCTGCTAAGCCTCCTCCTGTTGCTTTGTTTTAACTCTGAAAGGTGGGGGTGGGGATGGGTGTTGTGCTTTACTCCTCGCTCCCAGCCTGCGGCCCAGCTTTTAGGAGTCTTGAGTTTGTTTTGTGGAATTGTACACCTTTCTGTGTAGTCCCTGTTCCCACATCTGTCCCCCAAGGCTACTCTTGAATAAGTTCTTACAGAAGGGGCCCTGGGTCCTGGGCACTAGAACTCTGCTCCCTGCCTTGGCCCCACCCTGGGCAGAAGCCGTGCTTCAGGTGAGCACCTAAGGTCAGTACCTAATGGTGCTGAGTTCCCGCCAGGAGAGCCGGCATCACCAGGCTCCTGTCTCCGCCAACACAGACAAGAGGCAAACACCTGGCGTGCTGGACTCTGCATGGTTGCTCCTTTGTTAGGCTTCAGGGTCTCCTTCTTCTGGCAATTTTAGAACACTGTTGGCTTTCTTAAGTTCTGCTATTGGAGAGCTCCCTGTTTGACAGGTGGATACTGCAATGGGGTCAGAAACCAGAGTGACAGGCTGTTTCTGGGACTACAGAGGATGGCAGTCTGGCTTGTTAGATGACAGGCTCTAAGTGGGGAAAAGGAAAAGGGCATAGAAACCGAGTCCCAGGTGGGGCGCCTGGGTGGCGCAGTCGGTTAAGCGTCCGACTTCAGCCAGGTCACGATCTTGCGGTCTGTGAGTTCGAGCCCCGCGTCGGGCTCTGGGCTGATGGCTCGGAGCCTGGAGCCTGTTTCCGATTCTGTGTCTCCCTCTCTCTCTGCCCCTCCCCCGCTCATGCTCTGTCTCTCTCTGTCCCAAAAATAAAAAAAAAAAAAAAAAAAAAAAAAAAAAAGAAACCGAGTCCCAGGCAAGCACAGGGCACAGCACAAACAAGAGCCAGAGCCTCTACTCTGTGCTGTATTACGAGTGGCTTTGGAAAAGTCCCTTCACCTCTGTGGTCTCCATTTCCTCATCTGTAAATTGGGGAGAGTGGACTGCATGGTGTTCTAGCTCTGATTCTAGGCTTTAATTTTTCTTTTTCAGTTTTAATCACCCAGATAATAAACATTACATGAATACATTCTTTTTGTGATATCAGACATCACTAGTAAAGCAACCCCAACTCTAGTCTCCTCCTCAGAAGCAACCACTGTCTGGGGTGCCTGGGTGGCTCAGTTGGTTAAGCTACTGACTTCGGCTCTAGGTCATGATCTCGCAGTTTGTGAGTTCGAGCCCTGCGTCGGGCTCTGTGCTGACAGCTCAGAGCCTGGAGCCTACTTCAGATTCTATGTCTCCCCCTTTCTCTATGCCTCCCCTGCTCACACTCTGCGTCTCTCTTCTCTCAATAATAAATAAACATTTAAAAAAATTAAAAAAAAAAGGAAGCAACCACTGTTATCTGTATCTTTTGGAAATTTCCCTATGCATTTATGTACAATTATGTGGCTATGAATCTGTTATTTAGAGCTGAGCAGAAAATGTTTAAACTGGTATTTTCCTGGGGTGCCTGGGTGGCTCAGTCAGTTAAGCATCCAACTCTTGGTTATGGCTCAGGTCATGATCTCATGGTTTATGAGTTCGAGCCCCATGTTGGGCTCCATGATGACAGTGCTGAGCTTGCTTGGGATTCTCTCTCTTTCCCTCTCTCTGCCCCTCCACTGCTTGCTCTCTATCTCTCTCTCAAAATACATAAATAAACTTAAAAAAATTTAAACTGGTATTTTCCAGTTTTATAATAATGGGCTAAAGACGTTGGTGTCTGTCCTAGCAAGAAAGTTTAGGAAAAGGGCTTCAACTTGTAGTCTGCTGAGAACAACCATTTGCCCATTCAAGTTGGATCCAGCTTTTTAGTTTTAAGGGTTCCTTTTGAAATCCATGCCTCAGTCTTAGTTCCTGTGGGGAGGTGAAACCCCAACAGCCATACTGCCTACTTTCTTATGTACCCCAATGGGCCAGGAAATGGAGGGGCATTTGCAGGCAGAACAAGGGCTGAGTCCTGCCATCTTTGAATATGAGCCCCCAGAAGGAAAGAGTCTAGATGCCCTGTGAGGGCGTGCCCAGGTCCTGGTGAGTGTGAAGGAGAGGTCCCCACTCTGGACACTTACGCTGGGACAGGCGTCTTCCCCCTGTTGTCCGACCAGGATATACAGCGTGTCGCCCTTCTCCAGGTTGAAGATGCCCAGCACAGACACGCCGTGGGACCGCATCATGGTGTTCTTCCCGCCTTTCCCGCCAGCAGCTCCGTAGCCCGAGATGCTGCAACAGAGCAGAGCACATGAAGACTGACTCCTTTCCTTTGAACCCAGCAGGTTCCAGTGGGCTCAGTGCACCCCATCGTGGTCCTGATGGTTCTCTCCCACATCATCAGGCCATGAGGTCAGCAAGGAGGGATCCTCTCCCCATGGTCAGAAGAGGACAGTCAAGTTTAGAGAGGGATAGGGAATTGCCTCATTCACAGAGGTAAGAAGGTAAAGAACTAATAACGGGTACAAAAGAGAAAGAAAGGGAGGAGAGAGGGAAGACAGGTAGAGTCTGTTCTAATGTGGGGTGTTGGGGGGATGATTTCCTGAATGTCTGGGATTTCCCATTATGGTTTCTCTCCCTGTCCAAGATCAAAGGACTCATGTGACCTTAGACAAGTGACTTAACTGTCCTGTTCCACATCTGTAAAATAGGGCTAGTAAGAGGACCTACCTTTTAGCCCATGTGTGTGTGAGGAGTAAAGGAATTAAGACAAGCAGCCATAGAATTGTGTCTGATACATAATAAGCATTTATTATAATAGTGGTTATTACATATTATTATATTATACGATATATATGATTATAACTTATATATTATTATTATTATTAATGGTGAAAGTAGTAGTAATCGACTTCATACACAGTTTTAAAGTTTCCTCACCGGGTCTAGACACAAGTAAGTTCCACATGGAATGAGTGAGGTGAGCAGTGTTTCTGAGAGCAGACTGTTTATTCCCATCCTACTAGCAACTCTTTCTAGAGCAATGTGTGGGCAGAAAACAAACAACCAATCATGAGAAATAAAAACAGAGTAGGGGGGAGGTGTGGCGGGATTATTTCTGCTGCCTCTTAGGTTGTTGAGATGAAGTCAAACAAGGATGGGAGAAAAAGAACTCAGTTGGTGACCCTTACCAGGAAAGCAGCATGTCTGGAAGACAGCTACACACTAGCTACAAATGCCTCCCCAGAGATCATCTGCCAGGGAAAGGGACGGGGGAGGTTTTCATGTCCCTGTGCATTCAGATCTGAGGTCCTTTATGAAAAGCGTTCAGGAAGAGATGCAAGGCAGTTTTGTACGTGTGCACACACAGTGGCTTTCGCCACCTGCAATTCTAGGAAATGTTCCATGTTCCAAGCAGGTGAAGGGTCTCCTGAGGGCTCTCCTAAGGCAGAGCTAAGCCCTGTTCTGCAGAGAGAAGCCTGGAGGGCTGGCTGATTGCTAATGTGGCAGGTGAAGGACTAAGGTCTCCGTGGAATGCCACTGTGGGTCGCCAGGCACTGAGAGTAGTTCACTGAAAACTGATGTGGCTTAGGGCTGTGTGCATAAGGGGAGATGGGAGATGGGAGATGGGCTCCAGGCCCTCCTGGGGCTTAACAAAGAAACTAGAGAGACAGGCCTAGTTATGAGAAGAGAAGTCCCACCATAAAGGTGGCTATATCAGGGAGGCCAAGTGGAGGGACCAGAAGACTCTGAGTTCTATGAACAGAGTGGACTATTTCCTAGCTGTGTATCCTCTTAGAGTCCTAGCCTCTTCTGTAGTCAAAGAACCATATCTGTCTTTCTCATATGTTTTCACTCTTATGTGGATCCTGAGAAACTTAACAGAAGACCATGGGGGAGGGGAAGGGGTAAAAAAAAGTTACAGAGAAGGAAGGAGGCAAACCATAAGAGACTTTTAAAAACTGAGAATAAACTGAGGATTGATGGGGGTGAGAGGGAGGGGAAAGTGGGTGATGGGCATTGAGGAGGGCACCTGTTTGGATGAGCACTGGGTGTTGTATGAAAACCAATCTGACAATAAATTTCATATTAAAAAAAAAAAGAACCCTATCTTCTTTTCTAAACTCACAGGATAGAGGGGAGGTTAACATCAAAAAGAGATAATGGGTAAAAGCATTGAGAAAGTGGCAAATCTCTGCACAAAGTCAGGGCAATCAGGTGTTCTGAGCCTGAAAAGGGAGACAGGACTGTGACAGGCATTGTAGTAGTGGCATGCTCTGGTGGCACTGGGGGTGGCCGAGATGACTGACGGGCAGGACTCTCAGACAAGCAGAAACAGGTGGAGGGTGGGAGTCAGGTGGAAGCGAAGTGAATGGAAATGAAGAGGCAGGAAAACCTATGGAATGTGTGGCTGTAGCAGGGTGGCTGGGGTGGGGAAGGAAGAGGATGTAGGTCTGCAGAGGGATGTAGTGTTAATTCCTGAACATCCCACAAGGTGGCAGGCATGAATGCACATGACTCCCCCTGCACCCCCCACCCCCCCCCCCCGCCCCAGCCCATAACCATAAATAGTAGCTGTTAGTAATTCATTTGACAGACGAGGACACCGAGGTTCAGAGGGATTAAGTAACTCATCTGAGGCTACACAGCCGGTCAGTGGCAGACCCTTGTCCAAACCCCCACATTTCCCCTCGAAGAGGCCATTTCCTCTCTGACATGCTGCTGTAAGGCTTCTGTGGATACACAGGGAGGGTGGCCTGAGAAGCTACTGGCCCATCCTTGCTCCTGACTCATTAGAAATAAAGACGGTGGCAAGGACAATTAAAAGGCTGAGGGGAAAGGAAGGCTTATTGATGAGAGGAAAGCAGCAGAAAATTCTTTAGCCCAGAGAAGGGAAGCCTGGGGCAGGGGTGGGTGGCAGTGGGGTTCCAGAGACGGTCTGTGTAGAATGTAGGGATAGCATGTGGTTAGGCCCCTCTCCTCAGTCCTGCCAGCTACTCCGTGTTTCGGGGCTTTGCCAGGTTGCAGGAGAAAATCCTGTCAACCTGAAGGTGTGGTTTGCTTGGAAAACTGCTGCTGGAGACAGAGACCTCATCCTGCCCACTTGTGCTGTGGCTGAGAGGTAAGTGGTACCCTGTGCATCCCATCCTGCCTTGTTTGCATACCATTTGCATAAATCTGCATTCATTATGAATCATTCTGAACTCTTGCACATGTATAAATTTAGCCAAATTATTATATTTTAGAAGTCGTTTGTTCCTGACTCACTTTCCCTCCCTAGCCCTTCTTCCCTATTTCTCCTACCCCACCCCCCCCCGCCCACCATTATGGACTTTAGCCCCTTCTAGGCCTTGACCTAGCTCTTGGAAATTAGGTGGGATGCAAAGAGGCCTGAGTTCTGAGGCACATGCTGGGCATTCTGCGGGCTGTGTGACTCGGGGCAAGCTGGTTAACCTCCCAGAGCCTCAACTCCCCACCAAGGAATAAAATGAGGACAAGGACCCCTGCCCTCATGAGGAGAAGTGGTGGGTTTGAAGAGACCACACACTGATGCCAAGTGCAAGGTAGGACTCGGGGCTGGGGTCAGTTCTCCAGAGTAGACAGTAGAGCCTGGCAACTGGCAACTGGCCATCAGCAGCCAGATTTCATTTTCCTGTTGCTGGCCTCAGCCCCACAACTCCACCCTGGATTAGGGACTGGATTAAAGCCAGGGGAGCAGGCGACAGCCTGCCTGGACTAATTGTAGGAGAAGGGGCACCTCCCTCGTCAACCCTCTGAGTCCTGAAGTCCCACCGTAGAGCTGCCCTCCTTTGGAAGCTTCGAGTTGCTGCTACGTACAATGCTCATCTCCTCTGGAGTGGGCTGTGCCACAGCAAGAATGCAGATAGACCTGGATCCAAATCCAAGCTGTTAGTCAATGCCAGGAGTGGGTGAGGTGCCCCTTCCTGGGTGCTGACCCTGCACTTGGCCGACCCTTACATTTTGTGTCTGAGGCACCTTGACTACCTCTCCTGGCCCTGCCAGCATTACTCACTGGCTGTGTGACTTTTGGGCAGGCTACTGACATTTTTTGAGCTCCACTTTTCATATCCACAAAAGAGAGGTACCTACCTTGCAATGTTGTTGTTTGAATTAAATGACATAATGCCCATAAGGGACCCAATTCAGTGCCTGGAGGGTAGTCAGCAAGCACCAAATAGCAGCTGCTGTTCTGATGCATCCCTGTGGGTGAGCCTGTCTACTCCTCTTCTGGGGGTGACTTCTGGGAGGTGGAAGCAAGTGAATGAATGAGGCCCTGATTTCTGGAGAATAGGCCAATAGGTGGAGGAGGCTGTGGCCACAGGGATCTGGGGTCAAGGCTATCCAGTTTCACCCAGGGAACCAGTGGGGGCACAGGCAGCCTTGACGATTCTAAAGACCCCCGAGTCATATGAATCATGTCACACAAACTTGTGCCAGAATAATAACCTCAGCCTGACTCTCCAAAGCTTGCCCCCCACTCTGATTCCTTGTAAACAATTTATTTTTGATGGTTGACAAACGACAACAAATTAATATACCTGCCACTCAAGTGGGGAAAATGACTTGCAGTGATTCCAATTTACTGGAAATTACGAGATACTGTTCTTGACGAGCTGATGCTGTAATTTTTTTGTTTTTCCTCATCTAAATCCATGCCCCCTGGTCAGAATGGATGTTTATTGGGTTTGCGTTTTGTATTATTGACTGTGAACCATTGTTACCTGATGTAATTGAGTTGTGAATCTTTTTAAAATAAAGAATCAGCAGCAAATCAAAGTGGCTGCCTGCCGGATCCCGAAACGAAAGCATGGCTAGTGTGCAGTATGATGGCCTGTCAGCCGCCACGCATCCGTGGGGACGCTGGAGGTTGACCGACGGAGGGAGTGAGTGAACCTGCTTGGAGATACATGAAGCACCTCATTCCTCTCCTGAACCCCACTCTCTGCTCTGCCTCTACTTCCTAGAGGGACCTTGGGTGAGTCCCTCTCTTCTTTGAGTCTTGAAATCAGGGTAGTAAGATCTGCCTTGCCCATCCCAGCCCACAGGCTTATCGTGAGGGCACAGGAGGCATGGGAGTGTGTACGAGGCTTGGTCAGTGGAAAATTCCTGCTTACATGCATAGTTGCATTATCTAGATGGGTCATTTGAGCCATCAGGAGACACCCCTGGGGGTAAGGGGTGAGTTGTGGAGGCACGTGCTTCTTGCAGCCCCAGTTTTTTTCTGGATCGCACCAGTGAGCAAGGCTGATGGTGCACCCTTCCTGACCAGTGCAGCCCTAAGCACCTGGGAATATCAGAGCTAGAGGGGAGCCCAGTAACCTCTCTCTAAAACCCTGCCCGCCACCCCCCCGCTACAGATAGAGCCACTGCAGAGAAGGGAAAGCACACTTTCAAGGTCACATGGTGTCAGTGGCAGAATTTGGACCCAAACACCATTCTGCCTGCAGCCCATCAATCGTTGTGCAATCTCCCTGCCTCTGACTTTCCCTGCTCTGTGCTCTCCATGGCGATGGCTATCTGCACAATTACTCTGGCAATTGATCATGCCTGTGACTCTCTCCTACAGTTGTCTAGGACTGTATTGGCACTGTGGACTGTTAATTTCACTTTTGTGCCCTGCAGTCTTTGCAAAGATGGTGAGGCTCCAGTGTCTCAGTCCTCTCTGCAAGTCCTGCAGCGCCTATTCAGTGGCCGGCACGCAGTAGGAGCCCCATGGCTCAGTACCCGGCATGCAGTAGGAGCCCCATGGCTCAGTACCCGGCATGCAGTAGGAGCCCCATGGCTCAGTGGCTGGCACACAGTAGGAGCCCCGTGGCTGCTTGTGGATTGGGTTGAATGATAGTGTCATCCAGCTGCACACTCTGGTCCCTGGAGCCAGGTGAGGAAATGCGTGTCAGTGATGGAGACCACGAGGAACAGCTGTGGCCCAGGTCAGCTGGCAGGATTTGCTGGCTCCAGCTGGGGTCCGGGACCTCTTGTACATTATGTCTGAGGAACAAGTGAACCATGAGAGAACTGCCATCGGGAGCTGTGGGCCGTGCTTGACAAATGTTTTTATAAATGATCTGTGTGTGGGGGGTGGTGGGGCAGGGGGAAGGCTGAGGGCTGGGGAGAAAGGTGAACTCTAGAGAAGCAGGGAGGAAGGCAGAGGGGAGAAAAAGAGGGACAGACAGGAGAGGAAGGCAGGAAGAGTGAGAGGTGGCTGCCGACATCTACTGATGTGTGGGGTACGTCCCACAAAGAGTCAAAGTCCCTAGCAGTCTGTCTCCACTCCATGGTGAGGCTGAGGTTCTCCCCACCCCAGCATCCATGATCTTTTTGTGCCCCACATTGGCCGCCACCCCCACGGGCACACTCTAGACATGGTCACTCAGAGCTGTGACCCAGAAATCTCCCTTAATCAGGTGACACTCTCCCTATTACCCTAATCCTTGCCTGTCCTTCTCAGCCAAGCTCCTCGAGGTGGTAGCTGTCACTCGCTGTCCTGCCTCCTCAGCCCCCAGGCATGGCAGTCATCCTGGGTCCCGCCTCCTCACCGAGTCGAGCAGTCACGCTGAGTCCACCTCCCAAATACTTGTTGGCCCCGGGGGGCCCCTCCATGTGCACCTCTCTGCCCCAGCCTAGCTCTTCAGGACTCAACCCAGCTGCCTTCCATCTGCTATCGCCGCCTCCAGGCTCGCTTCTCTCTCAAGCTGGCGCCAGAGGGAGCTAACGGCATTTGGGACGCGAGGCTCCAGCCTAGGGGCTCCTTCCTCCCCTCTTCTCTGTGGACAAGTCTACCACCTGCGAGACTGCCCTCAAGCTGTCTCCCCGGGGAAGCCATTCTTGAACTCAGGCCCTTCCCGGGCCTCTGATAGCAGCGCCCGATGAAGCCTCCATGCAGTACTTTCTACATCACACCGAAATGCTTTTTTCTGTGTCCGACACCCCCATTGGCTGGGGTTCCTCTTAGGCAGGGAGTGGATCATGTGCACCTTTATATACTTTGTGTCAGGCACGGCGTCCTAATATGGGCTGAATGCGGTCCACTGAGACTTGCGAATTACGAGGGGGAACAGGTCTGGACACAAGGACATATGTCCTTGGGGGGAGTGAGACCATCTCTGTTTTGACAGAGGAAATGGCAAATCCAGAGAAAGGGGAAGTCCAAGGCAGGAAAGCAGCGGGGTGGGGGAGATGAGGATTTAGGGGTTGTCCCCGAAAGCCCCTCCCCACCAAGCCTGCTCTTTTCTTCTCCCCAGCCTCTTCTTCCTCTCCCTTTTCGTGGTGGTGGGCAAAGGAGTAGAGGGTGGGAGACGGGCCCAGGATAACTGACCGGTTAAGAGTAGGGGACACGTTTACCTGTGTGCATCCCTGAGGAAGCCCCAGGCAATGATGGCCCCACCTTGGCATAACAGTAGGTGCATTTAGCTCTCTTTCCTTCACCTCTCTGATCAGTAGTAAAGAAGCAGCTGGAACGATAATAGTGGCGGGTCTCAGGTAGCAGCCAGATAGCACTCGCTGAGCGCTCACACTCTTCCAGGAATAGGGGAAGATCATAAGAAATGCTCTCACACTTTCTCACCTTTTTCTCATCTCTCTTGATGTGTTTTTCTCACTAGAGGAACTGTACTTACTAAACAAGAATTAGTTAACATGGAGAAAATGTCCTCCAGAAAGAGGGTACCTGAATTTTCCACATGGATATTCTGATGTGGGGACATTTTGATGTGGGCTAAAAAGCAAATCATTAAATGGTCTGTTCCTTTGATACTCAGTTATATGATCAATATACATTACCGTCCAAGCCCTGAGCCTCATCCAGGGTCAAGGTGAGAAATATCTATTATAGCCTTTAAAGGATTAAAAACCCCCCAAGGATTCAACAACAACAACAACAAAACCCCGAAGTTTTCCGGGTTTTGATTTTTCCCTTTTTGATGTGGTGCTATCTCAGGCCAGTCTTAAAAAGTCCTACAGATCAGAATGTCCCCTTTGCCAATTTGGACACTTTGACGTATCCGGCTTGAATAGCAAGATGGCTCCTTGTACACGTTTCCAGTGAGTGTTCCCCAGGCAACGCTGGGGGCTGCGGGCTAGTCTCAATATTCCAGAGAGAAATGGGAAGAGTTGCCGGATTTGGGCTGGGATTATATCCAGTGCACTGTGGCAATACTGTGGAAATTCATGCAGATCAGAAACCTGGCTAGACTTAGATGTGGTTGTGATTTATTAAAAAAAAAAAAAAGAAAAAGAAAAAGAAAAAGGGAAAAAATAAGTATAGTTTGTCTTCCGGGCAAAATCTTTCAAAACATGGGGCCCATCTGAAGAAGTCAGAAAAAAGTCTTTGGAAACAGAGAAGTTAGGAAGTACTCTCTGTGGGACCAATCTGTTGCCGGAACATTATGCCACTGCCTGCTGCCTGACATTATCACTGCTCCAGCCGGTTTCTCTGCCGACAGGCCAGGGAGCACCTAGCATGAGCAGGCATCGTGCGAGGCACTTGTACATAATCTGTGCAACCAGCTGGGCAAGTGTTAGCAACCTCCAGCCCCTGCCTTTTACAGATAGGGAAAAGGAGTCTCAAGAGGTTAAATAACTTGCCCATATTTGGAGGTGGGTCTGATTCATACTGTCTCAGGGGGAAATGCAGCCCAAGAGTAACACCTTACTTACATGGTGCCTCTTATTTGTGGATCTTTGTGGGAGGGGCAGTAAGGGACTTTCAGCCAGTCTGGTTTGGGAGCTACCCTGGACAGTGATGGGACAGTGGGTCTCAGTGGGGGTTTACTGTTGAGGTCTCTGCCTTACAGCTCCTGTGCTTTCCTCTTCACATTGCTTTTTATACAGGGAGAGCTGCACCGAGGGCTGGGCTGGCCAATACCCCTTCAGGCAGGGTGGGGGGAGGGAGGAGGGCTCCCCTCCCAGGCTTTCATTTCCAGAGGCTTCCTGGAGGTGGGTGGTGCATGACTGCCATGCCTACTTCCCTTTCTTGTTTTCTCTGTCCCCCTGCATGCTTCTCAGAGTCCCTGTGTGACTTTTAGTGGAAAGAACACACCGACTTTGAGCCCGAGGGCCTTGGGTTTAAATTCCAGTTCCGTCACTGATTATGTGGCCTGAGATCTGTTGCAAAGTGGCTGACTCCAGTTTCCTTTTATGGAAACAAGGGAATATCACTAATAATAATGACATCTGCCGCACCGCTAAAAGGAGGAATACCTGGTAGGTCCTCAGCAAGCATTCATCTCTGTCTCTCTGGGACAGGGGGTGACCCATGAAACCTCAGCCGGGCAGGAAGGAGAGGTCTGGCCTGCTCAGCATGGCCAGTCCAGGGGTGGTTGAGTGTCTTTGACCATTTACTGGGGATGTGTAGGACCTAGAACAGCTAATCTGATTGCAGCCAAACCTTGTTATTGCATTCCTGCCCAGAATGTCATTTAAAAAGCACTTAGGGCTCTCCCTGAAATGCATTTACACTGAGATCCCAGGGGTGGGGCCGCACAGAAAACAGGGCAACTTGAGAAGCCTCTTTCCTTCCCAGGGGGCTGAGGATGTGTTGGGGGGTGGGGGTGGGGCTGAGGAAGTGGAAAGAGACCTCACTCCCCACTGTGTTTGGCCTCTGGGGCATTTGCACCAACAATGTCATTATCATGATGCTTCCTGTTTAAGCCTGCCGTTTGCTGTGGAAGGAGCCTCAGTAAGTCTGTGCCTCAGAAGGCTGGGGTTGGAGGTGATATCCAGACTGTGTGTCTGTGGGGACGCTCCTGACATTCTGAGCCTCGGTTTCCTCATTTGTAAAATGAAGACTGCAGCACTGGCCTTGTCCACAGAGCTGAGTGAGGACTACACTCAAGGGTTTAACCTAACTCAGTCATTCCCAGGGGCCGTATCAGCATTACCTGGGAACGTGTTAGAAACTCATATTCTCAATGGATGAATGAATGAACACAATGAGTACGATGAATACCGTTTATGTCTCCCTTCCCAACCTGGATCCAATAAGTGTCAACATCTTGTCACATTTGCTTCATTAATATAAAAATGTTTAGCACAAAAATTTTCTTAAAATTTGTATTTTTGGACCCCACTTTAGACCTACAAAATCAGACCTTCTCCACGTGGGGCTAGTAACCTGCATCAGCCAGTCATTCAGCCATTTCGATGGTCGAGAACTACTGGTCTGAGCCTTGCTGGCCGTCAGCTTCACCTATTAGCCAAGTGGCCCACTGGAGTCAGGTCTCCCTCCAGCCTGGCCTCGCTCTAGTGGAATACCATGCAGTTGGGGTAGGTGTGGGACAAGAGTTTGAGGACCGCTGTTTTACTTGCAAACCGTGAAGGCCCAGGAAAGGAGGTTTAAGGATAAGAGCATCATCTTTCATGTACATGGTATGTTTGTTTCCCAGACATTTTACATGCACTGCCTCATGTGAATGGCATCCAGTAATATTCAAAGAATCCACTATAATTTCAATTATTAGTAATAAAGATAAGGAATGTTCTGAAGCTAGCTCATGCATGTATATCATCTCCATAAATAGTCTGTGGGCTCCTTGAAGACAGAGAACACATCTTTGTTGCCATATCCCATTATCCCCCATCTCCCCATCTCTAGTCCTTATATCCCTCAATGGGCCAGAGTCTGTGGCCTCCGAGTCTTGTGTGCTCAGGCACCCCACAGCATGCAACCACAGGCAGGACCCCCATCATTTTCAGGAGGGTAGATCTGCCCCTTGGCTTCCCCCACCGCCATACATACCTGTAGGTGTCGGTGGCTGGCACCTTCCAGGTCTGGATGCCCTTCAGGGGCCCCTCGCTTCCCACCACCACGCTCAGGTTGGAATTCCGGTAGGCGTTGTTACACTGGGCCTGTGTGGGGCCATGGGGCCCACTGGCCCCGCACGTGGTGAACAGCCAGTGAACTGCAGCACAAGAGGAAAGGGAATCACTCACTTGGCCTGGCCCTCCCTCCTCCTTGGGCTTCCCTGGGTTGCCTCTGAGCTGTCCGCTCCATTGCCCCAAACCCATGTTCCAAGATGGCACCAGGATCAAGGCAAGAAACACTGATCAGCCATTCAAACTGGAAACTTCTCTTGAGGATCTACTATGTGCCAGGCCCTGGGTCAGATATGAGGGGATAGACACAGAGCTGACTGATCTGGGCTTAAGAAGCTTACAGTCTAGGGGCATCTGGGTGGCTCAGTTGATCAAGTGTCCAACTCTTGATCTCGGCTCAGGTCATGGTCTCATGGTTCGTGGGATAGAGCCCCACAACGGACTCTGTGCTGGGATTCTCTCTCTCCCTCTGTCTCTGCTCTTCCCCCACTTGCCTTCTCTCTCTCTCAAAACAAATAAACTTGAAAAAAAAGAAGCTTATAGCCTACTAAGGGACACTAAAAGGGATGCAACTATCTACAACACAGGATAGTAAGAAAAAAAAAGGCCCTCTGAGAGTTCGGCTAACTGCACTGTGGGAGTTCTGAGGAGGGAGAGAAGACTCTTTTGAGGTGAGTCAGGCATGGGCAGTGGCTGGGCCCTTCCCAATTTCTCACCAAGTTGGGCATGGCGCTAGGCAAATCACAGGTGCTCAATCTATGCTATTGTAACTGCATCTAACCTACTCCCAAAGGTTGGACACATGCATGTAGAATCCCCTTAGCTTGGAGAAGCTCAAAAGAATAAACTGGAGGTAGAATCAGCTCCATAGCCCTCTGTTCCCCATTGGCCAAGCACCCAGGACAGTGGCTTTGTCCATCTGTCAGGCCCCCAGTGAGGCTCAGCCTCCTTATTTATAACCAAGTTAGGTTTGTAAACACAGTGAAAGCGTCTTCCAGGCTCTCTATGTAACAGAAAGTATAAAAAATGGGAAACAGATCACATTTCTCTCCAGTGCATGCTCTCCTTTTCAGAGCCCCTCACCACCACTTCCGGGTGCTGTGTCTCCAGAGCACCCAGTGTCCTTAGGTGGCCTTCTAGGGGTGGCTCAGGATCACTTAGCACACCCCACCCCTCCTTTGAAACTTTCTATCTTTGAGCCAGGCTGGATCCTGAGGAATTGTAAGATTTCATATTGGCTACAATTCTAACATTTGTACAACCTATAAAAACTTCTTAAAAATGTGTTCTTGGTAAATTACTTTTACTTAAAATATAAAAATGTCATTATAAGACTGAAGAAATTATTTCCCTCTAAAGTGATTAAGTCAAATTCTACCTATAGAGAATTATTGAAAAATTAATTTGGTATACATACTTTCACTCACTAAAATGTTAAAGTGAAAAATTTTTTGAAGATTTTCAACTGATTTAATGATACAGAAATGAAAGCTTAGTTTGGGTTGCTAATTACAAGCAATCAGATTGAGATTGCACTGGGGAGTTTTGGTAATCTGAAAACTGGGCCAGTGTGGTGGGCTTTTGTGACACTGCCCTGGCCCCAAGGTCAGGAAATGGAAGTTCTAGTTGAGGTTCCAATGCATACAGCTAGTCAACACTGGGTATTCAACACTTTCTCCACTTTACTTTTTTCAAATAAAGGTGTTGATATCTATTTGGTTTTTGAAGGCCGATTTGGTTTCAAGGGCAAGAAGGTGATGAATCCATTCATGTTTGTGTGAATGGTTAATTGTTAATTTTCTTATCTTTTTATAATCTAAAGGAGTAACCTGTTATTTCAAAGAGCTAACTCTTTACTGAGGGCATTTAACAGAGCTCTCCTGGTCAATTGCCCTTTTACTCTCTCCAGCACCCAAATCCTAAGTGTGGGCTGTGTCCAAGGGGTGAAATGGATAAGGACATGGGTTTTGGGGCTCCCTTATAAATTACTGGTTGTGGGACCTTGACAGAGCTCCTTAGTCTGTAAAAGGGGCTGGATGGGCATGAGGATTAAAGGGAGCAAGGGATATTAAAGGTCTTTGTAAAGTGCCAAACTCTAAAAATATGAATTGTGTTAATGACTCCTGCCTATGCCTAAGGTAGGTGCTGTTCCTGACAATGGGAAATGTGGCCAGGGGAGTTTCCGTGAATATGGATGAATCCTCCACCAGCAGCACCTAGGGATTTAAACCCAGTGAGCTAAGGATGAGAATGTGAACAGGGAAAAAAAAGATAATCCTGGAAGGGGAATCACAAAATCCACTTGTCCTGTGATCTCCAGCTCCTTGAAGCCTGTTCTCAAATCCAGTCTGTGTCTGAGGCAAGCAGCCTAGATTTGGGGGCAGCATTCTCAATCTGGAGCAGAAGCATGACAGTTCATGCAGTTAATTCAGTCCTGGAAACGAAGTGTGTGTGTGTATGTGTGTGTGTGTGTGTGTGTGTGTGTGTGTGTGTGTGTGTGTGTGTGTGTTTTCTTTTTTCTGTTTTTTTCCCCCAGTTTATTTATTTATTTTGAGAGAGAGACAGAGCACATAGGCAGGGGAGGGGCAGAAAGAGAGGGAGAGAGAATTCCAAGTAGGCTCTGTGCTGTCAGAATGAAGCCTGCCTCTGGGCTTGATCTCACCAATCTTGAGATCATGGCCTGAGCCTAAATCAAGAGTCAGACACTTAAATGACTGAGGCACCCAGGCACCCCACTTTCTTCTGTTCTTAAGGGTGTGCTGAGGAAGAGAGCTAAAGGTATGGGCTTGGCACCATACCTGAGCATTTCCCCTTCAATGGGACCCACTTCTAACTTCCATCCAGGTTAAACTCTGTTCTAAATGTTCTGAGACATTCCCAGAAATGCTGGGCTTCTACTTCCTGACCAGATGGGGCATTTGGTGAGGTAGGGAGAGAAGCAAGGGCTTTGGGTCCAGATGGGCTAACTTTTCCTATCCTGGATTTTGCCCCTCACCAGCTATGATACCCAGGGTAAATCATATACCTCTCTGAGCCTCAGTTTCTTCATCTGAACACATGGAGAGTAGACTTAGTGTGAATATTAAGTGATGGCTTAAGCAAAATGCTTAGAATAACATTTGGCATTGGAGATACATAATGAACACAGTTTAAAATTGTGTAAATTCCTATTCAATTTCTGATTGTGAGAAGCAGAGACACCCAATCTCAAGATTTATGTTCCCATTCCATAAAGGAGGGGCATTAGGGCTGCTTCTCAATAAAGGGATCAGTATTTTCCCAACTCAGTGGACATATGTTAGTCTCAGGTGGTTTCTGTACACAAAATTTTGTTTTTATTTTCAGCAATTTCTGATGGAGAGGTCCAGAGAGAAAATTCTTTCCAGAGTGGATTCCATGGGAACAGGATTTGCCATCCCAGGTCAGACCCATGATTTATCCAGCTAGAATTTGCTTGCTTTCAGCGGCCTTCCAGGCATGATGGTCTTCCCTGCTCCCTCGGATGGCCTTGACCCTCATAAATCTGCCCAGAGTTTCTTGGAATCAATTTATGTTTCCCACCAGCTATATCTCTTAGGGGTATGGGGTTTCTAACTTCATTGTCCATTGTCCAAGGGCTTTCCTGCTTATTATGTGTGTGGGCTTGTCTTGCTCAAGCCTCACCTGTTGGTTCCCTTTGCTTATTCTTTCTGGAATCTGACATCATAGAATGTCACAGCAAGATGGGACCTTGGAGATCACTGAATTCAGTGGTTTCCAAACCACCTGAGGACCTTTAAAAGTATGAATTTCAGAACTCTGGGTATTCAGATTAGTAGATACTAGGTTGGGCGATGGTTGGGGGAGGACAATACTTGCATTTTGTAAAAACTTTCCCAGGAGAATCAATGAGATTTGTGAACTCAGTCCTATCTACTTCATTGTTCAAATGGAGAAAGAACATCCTTCTCCAGACTTTTCTGAGTAAGTCAGCCTTAGAGAAGGAACTGAAAAATTGGGGGTTCTTTCTCCATCCAAAGATGCTTTGGTGGTGATAAGGCCTTCCCAGCTTTTTGCACTGAAGACTTCTAGCCTTTTCAGATTGTTCCTACAGGAGTCCCTCCCTGATCCTGTGTCCTTATTAAGACTTTAATGTTAGAATCTATTTTTAAAGATAAGTTCACCAGAACTGTAAGTTCCTGTGGCTTTGTATAAAGGGACAGGGACAATCGCTACTCTGCTCTATTTCTAGTGTCCCTCTAAAGTGCCTAACATGGTGTTGGCTCCCTTCCGCTGAGCACTGGGTTAAGGTTTGCTGGGAGCAGACTATATTAATTTCCAGATCTTTGCTTGAGGGGTGGGTTCATGGATTTAAAAGAAAATTACTATTGCTCTGAGCCTGGTGATATTAACTGCTGTGGGCCTAGGAGGGCCCCAGAGGAGGTATCTGGAACAAGGGACTCTTGGAGCAGGAAGGGTCTGGCAGGTACTTTAGGCAAGGTAGGCATGATATCAGTTCCAAGCTAAGGCAGATAGTTAGAACTATGAGACAGTAGACAAATGCTAGGGTGATTTTCAGAAGTGTCTCTGGGGGTGGAAAGTATTGGATACAACCTTATAGATCAAAGCAGGTAGGTCCAGAATCTGAGAGGCAAGAGATTTAGTGACAGTGGTTCCAGGGGGGAGAAGTCAAAGTAAGCTTTGGTTCTCAGGTAGAAGCTGTTTATTTCCTGATTTGTTTTATGCTTCTCTCTCTCTCTCTCTCTCTCTCTCTCTCTCTCTCTCTCTCTCTCTGTGTGTGTGTGTGTGTGTGTGTGTGTGCGTGTGTGTGTGTCCAGTGGTGAAAGGCTGAACCTCGGATACCTGAGAAGTAAATTCTTCCCATGAAGGTGACAAAAACCTCTCAAAATAGAATGTGTATATAATATGAGTTAGGTATTGTGCCTTTAAATATGTATTAAATTTAAAAATCAGGAAATTCAAGCTGAGTGACTAGCCTGTGGTACACAGAGTGAATAATCAGTCAAGCCAGGCATTAAGCACAGATCTGAGTTCAAGTTCAAGACTTGAAAAAGTTGCTAGACTCACCAGGAAATTCTCATGGGACCTGTCTGAGAATCTATTTTTCTTTTTCTTTTAAATCCATAATGCTTGGGCTCAGTTAAAGCCAGTACAGACCATATCAAGCTGGCTTAAGGCCCAGAGAGTAGGCAGGCCACCATGAGGGGACAGGTGAGAGTCTGGTCAGGATATCATGGTGCGTGGGCCCTCAGCCCCAGAATATCCTACCCTGGCCCTATAGTATCATAGCCTAGCACAGTGTAGGCTTTAGCGGGTCACAGGCACAAACCAGGGAGAGTTGGTCCTCAGCATCAGGACTCTGGTTCCCAGAGAGGCCATGGGGAGCCAGGAGGTGTCGAAATAAAATCCAGAAACTGGAATGTTTACAAGGTCAGGAAGCAGAGATATAACAGAGAGGGACTGGGTCAGAAGCAATAAGGCAAAACCTTGGTTTTTGGTGAGAAGATCAAGGTCACAGTTAGACCAGTAGTGATATGGACTTGATGCTGAGCTGCTAACCTGGGAGCACAAGGGTCCTTGTATTCCCTAGATGAGAGTCTACATTGGACCCTGAGGTTCTGTGGAGGATTAAGTGGACCCCAAGGAGGAACCTGGATTGGGGGTAGAGGAAGGAGGAAGACTGGCTCTTTTCCCTTCACTTGGAAAAAAAAAACAAAACAAACTATTGTATTAAATCTCATTTAGGAAAGAAAAAAAAATGAACTGCTTAATCTTGTTCTTACTTATACCACACATTGGAAACCTAGCTTAATACTCATTCACATCTAAATTGTATAAAGGACCCACAAACACCAAAATACTGATTGGTTATAGACAGCAGAGTAAAGAAAAATCCATTAAGCACTGGGTTTCATTTTAAGTATATTGCAGCACCCTCCAAGAAGAAACAAATCAATTAGTAATATACCTCACCATGTTAAAAAATGGGCTAGACAGTGATTGTACTAGTTTTATTACTGTTGCTAAGCCATCTCATCTGCTCAATTGAATGCAAAGAAATAAAGCGTGATACCAAGGAAAATAAGTTTTCAACTATTACTATTAATCACAATAATAAGGAATTTGCCTCATGTTTAAGGCCTATGCAGCTGTACCACACAGTAGCGCTCAATGGCATAGGTGAATCTTTTGTACCATTTTGATTCTGATCCATGGAGTTGAATTTTATTTATAACTGTTGACTGAGCTGAACTTCACGGGAGCTGTGGCATATTGAACCACTTTGATGGCCATTGTAGATGCCATTAAATAAAATCAGGACTAAAATCCAAGTAAATATAATTACTCACCATCCATAAATGCCTATGATATCATTCTTTATTATAAATTGAAAAAAGTAACCCCTTTTTGGGTACATGATGATAATTAATAAATTGTTCTCCTTATTGGGGCAAAGTAAAAATATACACATATTGTAGCCATCGTGAGGTTAAAACATTTCTATCTGTCTCAACTCTTCAAACAATGGAGCAGTGTCTACTTCTAGATATATGACCAGTGTCTGATTATTGTTTTGTTTTCGTTTGTTTGTTTGTTTTTGTTTTGTTTCGGATGTTAGCAGTTGTTGAAACGTAATGCTTAGGTCCATTTATTTACTGGACCATCATTGTAAAATAATGATATTCAAATGATATCTTTTTTTTCTTATTTATTAGTTGGAATATATAAAGAGATGCTTCCTCTCATCTACTGTTTGGTTACCAAGTGGTACAGTTTATATAGAAAAAGCAAGATAAATGCTCAATTCTTTCTCCTTACAGTTTTCAAGCTGATGGATTCATTTTCTATCATCCTCCAAAGTTGACCAATTAGTTGTTTATATATCATTATTAATCCATGAATTTAAGCATGTTTTTGGCTTTAATTAATCACAATTAGTATCCTTTAGAAGCTCATACCGTTACATTTGTGCCCAGTGGTAGCCTCCTTAGTTATTTTGCTTCCTCGCTATCTTGTACGATGGAATGTTCCTTCCCCAGACCTGGACTCAGCCATTTTCTCAAAAGCTTTGATTTCTTTTAGTGGAAAAATGCTCTGTAAGTACATAATCTAGGTGCTATAGACACTTATTGCTACAGAACTGGTGATTGTTTCTAGGTTTCTCTAGAGGCCAGAACTAAGAAACATGTATGTATATCAGTATACACATACATACATATGAAGTAGACACATATGTATATGACAAAATACGCCATAAGCCCACAATGATACTTCCAGTTCAAATTCAGGACTACAGGGTTTTAAATTTAATCCCTTCTGTATTGCATACACATTTCTTTTTTCCACATGGAGAATCTTGGTTCTCAAGAACACAGGTGATAACAGGTGTAGAATATTCTATAATTACTCAGTTCCTTTATCCTCCATTATACACGCGATAGTATCAGGGTTACAACACTACTATTTTACCATCATCAATATAAAAGTAAAGATCAGTTAAATTTTTGTGCACGGTATATGTGCTCTCCATTCTCCTATGGTTTCCTGAAGCTGTACTCTATCTACACTGTTTGGGGGTATCACCATTACATATGACACTCTTTCCTCTTAACCTCCAGCTAGTCTTTCTGTAAGTACTGTAGGTTTAATGTGTGTATCAGTTGTGTTGATATATCTCTAGTCAGTTTGGTTGTCAGAAGCTTGTTTTCAAGTAGATTCACTAGAAAGGGTCATAGAAATAATATTCTTTGAGCTCTTGGGTATTGATAATATTTTTTCCCTTGAAAAAACACATTACTCTATTTTTTCTGGCATAAATAGTACTGTCAAAAACTCTGATGATAATTTAAATTTCATTCTCTGATAAATCACTTGCTATTTTTGCTTAGGTGTCTCCAATCCTTCTTTTTTCTTTTTCTTTAATTTCCAACAATTTTACTGGAATACCCTTTGGCATTGCTCATTCTGGGTCAGTTTTCTCAGCAACACAGTGTGGTCTTTTAATAAGTAGTTTCAGTAAAAAATTTTCCTTGAGTGATAACTTTAAGCATTTACTTTTCTCCCTTTCTCTGATTTTCTAATTCAGGCACTCCTGTTATCTGTATATTGGATCTTCTCTGCCTATCCTGATGTATGTTGTCTTCTTGATTTAAAAATTTTTTCTCTTTTCACCTTCTATTTCTTCTAAGGCATTTAACTGTGTGTTTATTTGCTCTTGCATGTCTTCCAATTTAGTCTTCACTTCTGAAGTTATTTTTTCCTTTTATCTCAAATTCTTTTCTGAGTTCTACCACTTGGTTTTTCATCTCTTGTGGTACTGATTTGTGTTATTTTTCATGTCTTCTATTATTGTTTTAATGCCAGTTAGCTCATTTGGAAATAGAAGATTACAATTTTGATATTTTCTGCGGTGTGTCTTTCTGGTATGCTTTCATTTTTCCGTGGAGGTGTTGTTTTGTTCTCTATGCTCTTTCAAGATCCTCATTGTAATGTCTATTGATGGGTTAATGGACAAAGAAGATGTGGTGTATATATATACATATATATACATGTATATATGTATATATACACACACACACACAATGGAGTATTACTCAGCAATCAAAAAGAATGAAATCTTTCCATTTGCAACTATGTGAATGGAACTAGAGGGTATTATGCTAAATAACATTAGTCAGAGAAAGACAAATATCATATGACTTCGCTCCTATGAGGAAGTTAAGATACAAAACACATGAACATAAGGGAAGGGAAGCAAAAATAATATAAAAATAAGGAGGAAGAAAAAACATAAGAGACTCTTAAATACAGAGAACAAACTGAGGGTTGCTGGAGGTGTTGGGGGTGGGAGGATGGGCTAAATGGGTAAAGGGGCATTAAGAAAGACACTTGTTGGGATGAGCACTGGGTGTTATACATAGGGGATGAATCATTGGAATCTACTCCTGAAATCATTATTCCACTATGTTCTAACTAACTTGGATGTGAATTAAAAAAAAAAAAAAGAATATATTATTAAAACGTTACAATTTAGAAGTGCCTGGCTGGCTCAGTCAGTAGAACATATGACTCATGACATTGGGGTCATGAGTTTGAGCTCCAAATTGGGGGTAGAGTTTACTTTAATACTACTACTACTACTAATCATAATAATATACATTACAATTTGAACATCTTTTCAATTATACTTAAAGAAGAGATATTCAATGGGGTTGGGGGAGAGGGGAAAATGGGTGATAGGCATTGAGGAGGGCAATTGTTGGGATGAGCACTGGGTGTTGTATGTAAGCGATGAATCACGGGGATCTATCCCTGAAACCAAGAGCACACTGTATACACTGTATGTTAGCTAACTTGACAATAGATTATATTAAAAAAATAAAAGTAAAATTCTCATTGTAACATGGATGAGATTTGGTCTTGATAACCTATGCATTTTTACATGAAATTAATTTTCTAGGATTTTAAGGGTTCAGGAGTTTTTCTAACTTCACCAAGCTCCCTCTACTCTTTTTTTCATGTTGTGTTGAAAAATATGGTGTTTTGCTTTCAAAAGTTTCTGGCTCTGTCTCATTCTTTCATATTTATCTAGACATCATTTTATTCATTTATTTTGTTTCTATTATTCCTATCCTATTCAATATTGATTTGACATCTAGAAATTTCTTCTCAGTGTGGGCCCTTTCCTGGAAAGGAAGCTTGGTGGCTGGGGTGGTCTAGCTCCTTTGAACATTACCATGGCCACCTTGCACTCACACAGCCCTGGACTGGACAAAGCCTCTCCCAGGTTCAGCAATGGTTCTCAGATTGGCTGTCAGTCATTTCCAGCAAATATCTGTCAGCCATTTTCTCCTGTTCTCAGGTTTATAAGACCAGCCTGTTGTTTTCCTCTACTTTCTTTTGTTCAGATGCTGATATTTTTCAGGTTTTATGGTTGTTGTACTTTGTCCTCACCCATTTGTATTTCGGGCATTTTTTAATCAAACATTTTTGTTGTAAATGTCTATGGGTTTTCAGTTTTAATATATGGTCATTCTGCTTTTAGATTCAGAGAGTTAGACAACTAAGCTGTTACCTCCATCACTACTATTGTCCCAGAATCCTTGAAAACAATTATGATGTAGGGATCACTTGAGGTCACTTGCTATGATTAGCCCTTTTATATTATCTATCTGGTCAGGTCTCTCACCTGCATTTCTACTCCTGGGCTGCAGGGTTTTCAGATTGCATACCAGGGATGTCTCCAATGACCATGGCCTAGAACTTGCTGTTATATCATGTTTTTCCTTTTTTTGGGAGACAGCCCACTAAGTATAACTTAGCTTTTCCTTGATAGTGCCACCCACACCTAACCAGTTGTTTAGGGCTATTTGTCCCTTCATTAAATGGCGCCAGAGAGAAATGTTTTACACTAATTTACTTTCTTCTCTCTCTCTGTCATGTATGTTTTTCTAGTGCTTCAGCACATCCTCCTGTTAATTTCAAGTTTATACCCGATGTTGGGTGAGGGCACGAGAGTGGTCCTGTATCTTTGTGTATCAGGCTGAGGTCCAGCTAGCTGCGACAAGCTTTGATTTCACAGTTTTGGAATGTGCTGATATTTGGTACTTACATTCGATAGATGGTGGAAGGTCCTGGAAGTCTAACCTGAGGTAAAAAGATGTCACTATGACTTTGAGTGAACAGGGCTAGAAATTGTTAGTCCTCCAATGTCAATTTATTTAATTATAACACATTAACGTGGCACCTCAATATTCTCCAGCAGGTTTAGCTCCTGAAAACCATGTTAGGTCAGTAGATAGGGAAGGGGGAAGAATCGCTTTTATCCTATCAGATAGGCAACCATGTAGAAAAGTTAAATCTCAGGCTAAGTGAAGAGAGGCAGGTCACATTGACTCTTTCTACAACACAGTCAGCTTTCAGTTGGTGAATTCTTCATGTTCTAGTTTGCTTCTCAGACTGAGTTTGTTTGCATGTTTGCATGGCATCGGCACAAACATGAACCTTTTCACACACACACTCACACCCACAGTCCCATACACTCACACACACCACATATACCACACACATGACACATACAGCACACACTTACACACTCATACCGCACACACCATCACACACACCTAATACAACTTCTCACACTCACACCTCACATTCACACGTGGTTACACTCGCACACACTCTTGCACACACACATTCACACACCCCGTGTTCATCTATGCAAAGCTTTCTGGTTATTTCTTTCTTGTTCTTTTTTGATGATGAGAAATTGGGACCTGGTGACAATAACTGTAACACCAGCCCTGCCTTTTGTGCCAGATACGCTCACACGTGGTCTGTTTTTACTTTTACACCGTCATCTCGTTTGCCCCTCACACAGTTCCACTAGACAAAGAGGATGCCTAAAAATGCTGAGGTCTCCCACAGAACAAAGACCAGAGGCCCACTTCCCTCTCTGCTGGGAGGCAGACATCCCTTCATGGAAGGGAACCTCTGAGCAAGCCATCAACAGGGCAGCAAGTCAGGGCTGTTGAGATAAAAGCTGCTTTCAGGACTGAATTACCCTAAACAGCTCTGACACATGGCAATCTGAGGGAGTTTTTAATGGTTCCTGTGATGGCTCCTGTGTTGTGTTCTCAGCCACCCCCTGCTCCCTGAGGGAAAGTGAGTAACACATGAGAGAAGAGAAAGGTCACAGGAAAAACACTATCTTGAAAGCATAGCTGTAAAAATTAAGTTAAGGGAGTCCTCGGGGCTAATTTGGTTATTCCCAAGTTGGTATCAGGCTGGAGTTGTGTTAATAAAGTATTTGATAGGGAGAGGGGTGTTGTGGACTCACCCATCTGGGGGTTACACTATACACTTAATGGATTTGGTTTTGAGTTTCAAGTGGGAAGTGGTGGTGGTTCAAACACCAGCCTTGTCACATGCAGCCCTGAAGAGTTATTGATTTCTGTCCTTATCTGCTCTTGTCCATGGACCAAGGGGAGAGAAGACCTTCATCTGGTGCTTGGCCTTAAGGGTTATGTGAGTAGGGCTCGCTGCCTCCTGAGAGACAGCAATGGTGCTGGAGGCCAGAATCACTCCTTCATGGCTTTATTCTTTTTTTTTTTCTTTTAATTTTTTTTTAACGTTTATTTATTTTTGAGACAGAGAGAGACAGAGCATGAATGGGGGAGGGTCAGAGAGAGAGGGAGACACAGAATCGGAAAGGAAGCAGGCTCCAGGCTCTGAGCCATCAGCCCAGAGCCCGACGCGGGGCTCGAACTCACGGACCGCGAGATCGTGACCTGAGCTGAAGTCGGACGCTTAACCGACCAAGCCGCCCAGGCGCCCCCATGGCTTTATTCTTAGTAGTTCTTGCTTATTGTCTGGTTCTAAGTCATGACGGGCGAAATCCTTACGAGGCCCTTGTGACTGGAACACCTCTGACAGATGGACAGATGGAGTACAGGCAGCCCAAGTGGCCAAGTGATTTGGAACTAGAAAAGAACAAATGGGTCCTGACTCTGGGTCTGGGTCTTGGACCCTCTAAGATGAATTGGAAAACAATGACACCTGAGAGGGTGGGAAATACAGATGTCAAGGGCAGAAGGGAAAGTAGTGGTGGAAGAAATAGGACCAAATGGTGGACCAAAAAGGGAAGGCAATGCATCTGAGATGAGGGGACTAGAGAAAAGAAGAGAAGAGATACTTCTGTCTTATTCCTGCCTATGATGCTACCAAGTAGCTAGAGATGGGCACCATGATCAACAAGCATGAGGAAAAGGCCAAGAAGATCACAGAGATGTGTGTGTCGACATGGTCAGGTACCAAATTAATGACACTAGTCATGTATAGGGCCAGTGGACTAATGTGGCAGTTGTCTATAAAGAACTTTTTGTTATGGGACTGGACCCTTCCTTGGGCTCCCAGCTATTGTTTTGACCCCTCAAGCTGAATGAACCTCCTAGAATCAAGATATCCCACCTGCTTGTAGTAGAAACACCAATGACCAGAGACTCCCGTTGTTATCCCTCAAATAGCAGTGCTGGTTTAGATAGGGAGTAGGTTTCCCAAGGCCCTTTAGACACTGTTCATGGCTTTTGGCTTGCCATCCCCCTGGTGAGGAGCCAGGCATCCAGGTCATTCCCACCCCACCTGGCTTCTTCATTCCAGGCATGTTCCCCTTTTTCTACCCATCTTCTGCTGTGTCTCTGAACACTTCATAGTCAAGGCCGCTAGAGTTTATGAGAGTTATAGCTATGTCTTGAGGGCCTTGGAAGTTTCCCCAGGCCACGCCAGGCAAAGAGTAAAACATAGGACCTTAATGGTGGTGACAAGTAGTATTATCTGGTTCTGCTCTGACATACACTTGAAGGAACTTGAAGTTTTCTCTGTTAACACCCCCATTGTTATAGCACATATGCACATACCACACATGCTATGCCACTGTCATTTCTGTCCCCTTCACTTGCTTTGATTTCTTCACAAAACATCACTATCTGAAACTATTTCACCTGTACACTTGTTTGTTGTCTGTCACCCTTACCAGCATGTACACTCTATGTAAGCTTAAGTGAGGCTTAGTTGATTTTGTTCACTGCTTTGCCTCCAGGACCTACAACATTGCCAGTCACATAGGAGGAGGCTCACAAACCTTCGTTGAGTGAAGAACAAAACAATATAGAAAGAAGAGAGCAGACCAAATATCAGCCCCTTGAACCCACTCAAGTGGTCAGAGGAGGAGATCATGCATGCTGAGGGTGCTGGGTGTGGTTTGGTGGGAGCACCACTGGCACTTGGTGTTCCTGTATTAGAATTAGAGCAATATAGGATGGAAGGATCCAGGGGGGTCCTGGTCATACAAATGGATGTTTGTTGAGAGGCATTTTGTCTCTTACCTATAACTGCACAACAGAAAGGGGTAGGGTCCTAAGGGGCCACAACCATCTCTCATAGTCATCCACATACACAACCAGCCCACACTCATATGCGTACAACCACACCGACATTACTGAAATGTAGGGAGCCCTGCAGTCTATATGAGAATGCTTGAGTCCTACTCCTTGGCAGTATGGACACTCCATTGACCTGATGGTTGATGGAACCTATCAATTGATAGGCTGAATGGACTAGTTAGTAGATCAAAGTCATAAGGCCAGTTGAGGAAAGGAAATAGTCCTCTTTATCAGGGAGCTATTCTGAGGCCTGGGGCATTTTTCTGATTCTGTTAGGTTGCTAGACAAGTGTAAGCCATGCCTTAATTTCCTCACTTGTTAACATTAATCCTATGCATCAGCAAAAAAAAAAAAAAAAAGTTACAGAAAGGGAGGGAGGCAAACCATAAGACACTCTTAAATATTGAGAACAAACTGAGGGTTGATGAGGGGTGCGGGAGGGGGGAAGCGGGTGATGGGCATTGAGGAGGGCACCTGTTGGGATGAACACTGGGTATTGTATGGAAACCAATTTGACAATAAATTATATTTAATATTAAAAAAGCATTAATCCTGGAATAGGATTAATCTGCCATTCACTTAAGAAATAATAATTAAATGAGTAAAATGTGCTCATATTATTATGAAGATACTGTCAATATTCACTAAAAACTAAATCAGACCGCTCAGATCCAGTCTCCTGGGATTTGCTTAAAAACAAATTAAGACTGAGATCTTGACAAGCTTTAAAAGACTTGGGGCGCCTGGGTGGCTCAGTCAGTCAAGTGGGCCGACTTTGCCTCAGGTCACGATCTCGCAGTCCGTGAGTTCGAGCCCCGCGTCCGGCTCTGTGCTGACTGCTCAGAGCCCGGAGCCTGTTTCAGATTCTGTGTCTCCCTCTCCCTCTGACCCTCCCCCGTTCATGCTCTGTCTTCCTCTGTCTCAAAAATAAGTAAACGTTAAAAAAAAAATAAAAGACTAAAAACCCTCTTTCAATTTATATGGACGAGTGGGTCTTTTTGGAGCAATCCACTATGGCTCCACATTTAAGTCACTTATTTTCCCCAAACAGAGTTTGAATGCTTCATTTGCAAATTGACAATGACCTATGTTGGGGGAATTGCTTGGACAAGAGGACCCAAAATGCAAAATACTACCCCCTCTCCCTTTTTAGCTTTAAGAGCTGGGATTTGCTTGAAACTTTTGCAAAAAAAATTCGAGGAAAAATATACCTAGAACACACAATGTATAAACAAATGTGCACACCTCATAGTTTGGGAAGGAGGAGGGCTATAAATACCCTGAAAATTTATAAAGGGCAACATATGGAGGGATGAGTAAACTGGCCCAATCTTTTCCATTATATGTTTTAATAATAATGTTAATAACAATAGCACAGCATTTTATATTAGTATATTCTTTTGTACCCTTCAAAGGCTGTTAGAAGTGATCTCATTTGCTCACTACAATAGCCTACTCTGAGAAAGCACCATAGCAGTTCATCCACCCCTGCTTTGCACATGAAGGAAAACCTGGGGCCTGGAACGTTTGATTCTCAAATTGCAGAGCTTTTGAGACCTTGGTCTCCAGGAATCTTTGTCAACCCACTTATCATCTTGCTGTGGACTGGCACTCAGTAGGCGTTTTGTGAATATTTAAGTGTCTGATAGGTGTGAGATCACTTCCAGGAATTTTGCCCATCAGACTCCACAATGAGCCCTCAAAGCTTGCTGGTGATTGAGTGATCTCTGGCACACAAAAGCCCACTGCAGGTAGGCTCTAAGGTAGTTCCCAGTGATCTCTGCCTCCTGGTAGTCATGCCTTGCTTAATCCCCTCCCTTTGAGTGTGGATGAAACCTGTGCATTGCTTCTAAGCAATAAAATATGATAAAAGCGACGGGATGTCATTTTCATGATTACATAAGATTGTAACTTCCATCTTGCTTGCAGCTTCTCTCTCCCTTTCTCTTTCTCCCTCTCCCTCCTCCTCTCCTCTTCCTAGGCTTCTCCAAGAACTGCCGACAATTATGTGAACTTGGAAGAGCACCTTCCCTGATGGAGCTTTCCGATGAGACTCAGCCTTGGCTAACACCTTGATTGCAACCTTATGAGACACTATGGAGCAGAGGACCCAGTTGACCTGAGCTTGGTTCCCCGACCTACAGACACCGATATAACAAATGTGTGTTGTTTTAAGCTACTGCATTTATGATAATGTGTTATAATGCAATAAATCACTAGGCACCCCCAAACCCCACACCAGCACTTTCATGCGCTTCCTCATCTTTTGTGCAAGTACCCAGCATGGAGGGCACTGGCTAGACTCTGTTCTTCCCGGTGCCTTCGCTCTCTTTCCTCCTTGACGCAGTGATGGCTGGGGTGATTCCACCTCTTGGTCCTTTTCCTCTTGTCAGTGGAGGAGCAAGTGGGGAGGACTCCCTTCTGTGATCTAGAGTTAGTATTTCAGCCTGTCTCCTCAGGTTCCTCTGTCCAGCTCTGGGCCCAGATGAATTAAAATAAATCTCTCTGTCCAGGACTACTGCAGCTTTGCTGCAATAAGCAGAAAGCTGAATAAGCTCCAAGGGGATGTAGGGTTGTTTTGCAGGCTGACCCAGCAAGTCTGGGAGTAGGGTGATAATTAAAAGTGGTCTTCCCTCAAAACAAGTGCTTAATGTATTTGTACCGATGGAGGGATCTTTTGTGTCTGCTGGTCTTGGAGCTAAATGATCTTAATCAAGGTGTGCTGAGACCCGAGTTCCTGGATCATTTGTTGCCTCCCACTTATGCAAAATTTCACTGAAACAAATGGGAAACAAGGAATATGTTTTCTCAAGCCATCCAGGAGAGAGAAAGGCAGTGAATCCTCTCTTCTGCTAGCAGGAGTCATGGCCTGGTATTTTACAGCATTTTGTCTGTAGCCTTGCCATACTCCCAAACACCAAGTACATTAGACTGGGCATTTATGAGGGGTTTTTGAGCCTATCAGAGCTGGATGATGCTGTGCTAGTTCTCTAGGGGGGCCCAGGATTGGGAAGTTATGAAGTAACAATATAGATTCTTTCCTTTCTCAAAGGACACTAGATTTCTTTTCAAAAATGATGATCAGTTTAGTATAATTTGCAGTGCACCAGTCTTGGATAAAGACCTCCTCACCATCCAGCACAGAGTGAAGCCAGAACCATGGAGCTGGCCGGGGGTGGGGTGGGGGGTGGGGTGGGGAGCAGGGAACCTGTCCTAATTCCAGATACCATCAGAATTGGAAATTGGAAATGGAACTGGAATTTCTCTTGTGCCAAGAGAGTGGCGGTTTCACATCAGGCTTATGTGGACCTAGCTCTGGGTGGCACATTTTTCAAGAGTGGTGCTTTGGCTCACTCCCAGTTGCAGGCCCCACAGCACCCAGCACAAGGCTTGGCACACAGCAGGCATACAGCGCATGCTTGTTAAGCTTGTTGAACTGAACTCAGCCCTACCTGATTTTTTTTTTCCCTTCTAGGATTGGGATTTGGGGAATTATAAAAGCACACTGACTAGAAAGCAATGATGTTTTCTGTGTTGAATGCTGAGTTGAATCTCCTGAGGGGAAAGAGAAAACCGGTCGATCTGGATATAGCAAGAGCTTTTCCCTTGCTGTGGTCAGCAGCTGGGTGGTTTTTGGGATTGCTCCCAGTGGGTATGGGGTTAGAGCGGGAAGACTTTGCGGAGTGAGCCAGCTTAGGTTTGGATCCTGGCTCTGTACGTGATGGGTGGGACAAGTCACACAACCTTTCCTTACATCTGAAATGAGAAAACAGCGATGGCTCATACAGCTCACTTTGTGTCTCGTTCCCCTTTCAGCCTGTGATATGCGTTCACTTCACTGAACTTATGAAATGTAAGCGCTAATAATGTAAGCGTCATTTTTTTTTTTTTTTTTTTTGACGCGGGGAAACAAAGGCACGGAAAGGAGAAGGGAGTAGCTTAAAGTAAGTGGCATAGCTGGGACTTGAACACAGGCAGTCCGTGCTCTTGAAAAGCATGCCAGACTCAAAATGGGTGATGAGGCGTGGGAGGTGCAGCTTCTGGTCATGGAATGAATGAGTCATGGGGATGGGATGTGCAGCATAGGGAATATAGTCAGTGGTGCTGTAACCATGTTGTATGCTGCCAGATGGCAGATACACTTGTGGGGAGCACAGCATAACATATGGATGTGCTGAATCAAGGTGTCGGACGCCTGAAACTTGCGTAACACTGGGTGTCGGCTAGAGTTCAACAAAAAACAAACAAATAAACAAACAAAGCCCTATGGCATATTGCTTCCTGAGAGTGATGTCTATCCTTGGGGACCCTGGGGGCCTGTAAAGACCAAATGAAAGATGCTGAGTGTGCTCAGTAACTGTGTACAGATCAAAGGAGGCAGCCCCGAAGCTGTTGCTGGTGGGCGGTCTGTAGGGGAGCAAGCCTCCTCCTCAGCCTTCTGCTCCACCCCGTACTGCCACCAGGTCCCCGCGCAGGCAACTTTCTCTCCTTTGGCAACCACGCAGGCCACCTCTTGGGGATGCTGACTAGGTCTCCAAAGTACAAAACCTCTTGTACCGGAAGAGACTCTTTAACGTCAGTAATGGGGATCGTGAATCATGAATTAGTTCCACCCCACGTCTCTTCCTGGAGCACAGCTGTGTTAGCTTCCAGGGAAGGCAGACGCGCTCAGATGAAGAGTGACATTGTAACCGGGAGGGCTCTGAACCTGGCGCAGTGACTGGGGTCTCGCAGGCCTTGTTAAGGCTGGCGCTTTCTGTGTCATCACTAGTCCCCTCGCTATAAATAGGTGATAATCTAAATTTAGTAAAATAAGAAGGAACATACAGCACTTGGTTGAAAAGCAGGCCGGCTGAACAGGAACATGGCCAGCCACCCAAACCGGCCCCAAGGACTGTATTGATGGCCCCATGCCTGCCTGAGTCTTAAGGAATTGCTACCCCTAGTTGAATGGGCGCTAAGTGCCTTCATGCGCACTGACTAGGGAGCGGGGGGTGGGGTGGGGTGGGGGGGTTGGTTTACACAGAGGGATGCCAATTAGCTGCAATTATCAGCTTTCTTACATGTCTGTGGGTACACTGTGTACCCAGTGTGCTGTTTTGAGTATCCGTGAAGATGCAGATGTGCTCTGTCTAAGCAAAAGCGCTAGAAACCCGAGTTTTTCAGGGAAGAGATTCCTCCAGAAGACTAGTCAACAGTAGGATTCTTAGAGGATTTATTACAACTTGCCCTTCAATATATTACCTGGCTTAGAAAAATTAATTTTTTTATATGATTAAAAAATGAAAGACCATGTTCTTTAGCCTCTTGCACAAGTTGTGTAACTTAAGGCAAGTTACTCACCCTCTGTGGGCCAATTGCCTCATCTGTAAAAGCGGGATTATGTTATAGTACCAACTAATGAGACACTGCATACAAAAGAGCCCAGTACAGTTCCTAACACCCAGCACCACCCTGTGACTGATGGTTTCTAGGTGTGTAAAGAGGTGATGACAAAACGCAAGGCCTTTGCTGTCTAAGAGAGAAAAACTTGGAAGTATGTCACGTGACTCTGAGCCAGCCTCTCACCTTCTCCAGACCTAGGCTCCTCATCTGTTTAAAAGAGGCTGCCTGTTGGGGCGCCTGGGTAGCTCAGTTGATCTCACAGGCTGTGGGTTCGAGCCCCGGTTCGTGGGTTCAAGCCCTGTGTCGGGCTCTGTGCTGACAGCTCAGAGCCTGGAGCCTGCTGCCGAGTCTGTGTCTCCCTCTCTCTCTGCCCTTCCCCCACTCGCACGCTGTCTCTCTCTCTCTCTCTCTCTCTCAAAAATAAATAAAACATTAAAAAAAAAAAAGGCTGCCTTTTTAAAAGAGGGTTGTTAAACTTTGTTTCAGATCAGGCTTTTCTTGAGAGTTTTGTTAAACACGCAGAGTGTCAGCTCTCCTTTCCTAGACATTCAGATTCCACAAGCCCGTGGGGACCAGGAAGCTTCAATTTTAATGAGCAGCACTTCTGGGTCCTCCCTCCCCTAGCAAGGTGATCAGAAGCAGATGGTGTCGGGACACACTTGGAGAAACACTGCGAACTCCCTGTCGCACCCAGGAAGTCCCAGATTCTGTCACTGTGCATTTCTGGGGAAAGCTGTTAATGATGCAATGAACCCAAGAGTCCAGCCTGAGTACCCCCCAGGGTGGGTGGGGCTCCCGGCACTTCTACCCTTACTTGTTTCCTGTCCTCCCTGCCTTGGGGCCCCCTGCCTCCAAAACTGGCACATGGTAAAAAGCTAAGGCGAAAGTACGAACCCCAGCTTCCTCGCTACCCCCAAGCTGGCAGGTGCTGACAAGCGACAGGATGATAGGATTTGTTTGGAATTGGATTAGGATACACTTGTTTGTTCAGGAACTAGATGAATCCTGACTATTTCGGTGGGCCACTGAAGTAAGCCTGGCCGCGTCTGCGGCACCTGAGCACAGACGGCTCTGGTGGACATGAGAAGACAGGTTGTGAGCGAGGGGGCCGGGCCCTGGGAAGCCGCCTTGCCACAATGCCGTCATCCCCAGAAGGGCATGCTTGGATCATAATGGCTCTAGCTACAAATTCTATTAACTCTAATAGTTGTTCTGTGGTGAATGGATAATGCATTTAGCAGAAATAGACTCAATCAATTTATATGAAACACATAAAACTTTCTCATTGAAATTGGCATCTGTTCTTGAATCATAGAAGCGTGTGTAGAAATGGACAGTCTGTTACCCTTTCTTCTGGGCACATTAGCAGTACTGTGGGTTAATTGGAGAGATGGGCCAAGAAAGCTCTGGCTGCTTTATCCCACATCCCTTCTGCCTTTAGAACCACGGGGCTGGTGATGGGGAGGGACCTGAAAACTGTCTACTTCAAACTTCGAGGGTTTTTTTTAATGTTTAATTTTTTTTAAGAGAGAGACAGACACAGAGACAGAGTGCAAGCAGGGGAGGGGCAGAGAGAGAGGGAGATACAGGCTCCAGGCTCTGAGCTATTAAGCACAGAGCCAGATGTGGGGCTTGAACTCATGAACCGTGAGATCATGACCTGAACCAAAGCTGGACACTTAACCGACTGAGCCACCCAGGTGCCCCAAACCTTGAGTTTTGAAAGAAGCAGTTTTCAGGATGCCTGGGTGGCTCAGTTGGTTAAGTGTCCTACATCAGCACAGGTCATGATCTCATAGTTCGTGAGTTTGAGCCCTACATCTGTGCTGACAGCAGAGAGCCCGCTTTGGATTCCCTCTCCCCCTCCCCTCTCTCTACCTCTCCCCCACTAGAGTGCTCTCTCTCTCTCTCAAAAAAATAAACGCTAAAAAAAAAAAAAAAGAAAGAAAGAAAAGAAGCATTTTCTTGCCTTTGCCTGTGTTGATGTTAGCCCCTCTTCTCTGAGCTCTGCTACTTGTGGGTTTGCTGACAGGCCCCAGCTGTTACATGAGGAGAGAAAAGGCTGTGCAGAGGTGGGACACATCCCTGGACCTCAGTTTGCTAGTGCAAACCTGCCAAGGCTGTGCACAGAGGTTCTGACTCCTGGTCCAGTGCTCTTTTCATGATCCTACACAGTTCTAAATGTCCGCCCCCCCCTCCCCCCACCCCGACCCTACCCTTTGGCAAGAGATGCCTACTGAGAAAACAGTAAACCAACGATCACTAAACAACTCACAGGCAAGACTGTGATTTGATGCTAGGGCTCCATGAGTTACAGATACTTGTGGGCTGGGCCCAAGGTTTGGGCAGTTCTTATTATGTAAACTGAGCTAATTCCCTCTTGCCCTCCCTATACAACATGTGAGCTCACAGGAGAATGAGAGAGGAAGCTGAGGAAGCTGAGGCAGGATCACTGGGCCTTGGGGGTCCTGCCTGTCCTTGTCTGGGCTTTGGGGGTGGGTGGCAGAGCCTGCTTGCACACTCATTACTGCTGAGAGAGAGACAGAGAGAGAGAGAGAGAGAGAAACTCTGTAGTCCCGTGATTGCATTATCCCAACCATTTGGTTAGTGTAATTGTATGTGCAAAGCTGACAAATGTAATTTCCCCAGACTTAATACTCGCCCCATTTTCTCTCTGAGTTTCTTCATCTGATTAGCTAAGGTGACTCAGGCTTCCGAGAAAGCTTCAAGAAGCACCTGGATAGGCTTTTCCTGCCTAGGTGCTCCAGTGGCTCAGCTCTGCCCCATGGGCTTGGGGGTGAGGCCACCCCCAAACCCGGAGGTCAGGCCCTCAACATGGGGCTGAATTAGGGGAAATGTGGAGTGTTTAGGGAAACCTGGATGTTTTGTGAGTACCTGTTTTCAAAAGACCTGATGTGACCTTTGTGTTTCTAGGAGGTGCTCTAACACCTGCCAGGAGGAGAGCTGAAATGCCACCAGCCGCCCTTGTTCCAGCCCAGAGGAAACTGACAGCGCTGAACTTTGGGAAGACAATCTTGTTATTTTGTCTCCTCCATCCTTTGTTGGAAGGCTGGGGGCTGATCTGTTTCCTGGACGTGGGGGCAGGGACTTTCACCTGGGGTGTTCTCCTGCTCTCTTCCATTTTTAGTGTTTATCTCTGGACGGGGACACCTAAAGTGGCTTAGCTGGCTGAAAGAATGGAGACTTCGGGGTCACATCTTGGCTCCACTCCTTGTCAGCTGTGGGGCTCATTCCTCCAGATGATCTTCTCATCCCACAGTGGTAATGACAGCAGCTACCCGTGGCCAGGGTGAGGACAGGAGGGATTGGCGTGTGAAACGGCCCAGCCCAGGGTCAGGCACGCTCCTAGATTGCTCCTCCCCTTCCTTCCCCTCCCTACCGCATCTCTCCCTCCTTCTCTAGAGGCCCTCCCAGGCAGAAGTTAAGCTTCACCTCGCAGGCCACGAGCTGCTGGTTTACAGGCCCACCCCTCCCTTCCCACCTGTGCTCCTCGTCTAGACTGGGAGTTCTTTGGGTGCTCGACCTGGGTCTTGTTCTGTTCACCATCTCTGAGCACATAACTGGCCACAGAGGAAGTGTGCAAGGGCTGTGGTTGGGTCTAGATTAAAGCCGGATGAAGGAGGGCCTCGGCATGGACCTAGGGTGCCCGTTCTCCCTGACCATGAGGCTGAGCCCTGGCCAAGTAGTCCCTCAGGGGGTGTGGTGGACATTGTCCTGTGGGTAGTAGGGAAAGGACGCCCTGCTCATCCTTCTCCTGATGACTCAGAGACACCCCCACCGCATACTGCTAGGGGTGGGCGACAGGGTGGGACTGCGGCATCTGTCAGGGGGGTTAGGGGCTGGGAGCCTGCCTCAGCTTCTCCCTCCCTTCTTGCTCCCCAGGACGAGAGCGGGTTCCTGGGAAAGCACTGCCTCTGTGCCCAGTTCTCTAAAGCCTGTCCAAGGAGCCTACTCAGGCTGCTTGGGGACGTGTTTGCCTCAGTGTCCTCTTCCCCTACAGTTGGGGTCATTCTGGAAGGGGGTCTGAAGACAGAATGCTGACCCACAGCCACCTGCCTGTCCTTCCTGCTCTGAGGCGGGGCTGGGCAGCAGAGGAAGCTCCACTCTCTCAGGCAGCCACTCGCTTCTGATTTTAGTTGGAGGTGGTGGGGTAGCGTTGTGGCTTTCCAGCCACCACATGATTTCATTAGTCTGAGTGGCCACTGTGCAGACCCTCATCGATGAGCCTTTTAGGGACAGTGGGAATTATATGGCAATAAACTGGGGAGTCAGGCGGGGTGGATGGCTGCTCCTAAGTGCTGGCTGCAGGGGAGCTGGCTGCCAATATCTGAGATCCGAGAACTGAGCTCAAGCCTCAAGTGCCCCCGGGTCAATCAATATGTGTTTCTGGAGCCCCTGCCATGTAATCAGTGCTGGTGGTTGGACAGGGCGGGGGCTTGCCATGATGTTTGCTGAACGTGTCCTGAATTTATGGTCGGGAGGCAGTGACTGACCAGGGCTGGGGAGTCCCTGGAGGTCAGTCCTTGGGGTGGGACAGTGAGGTGAGGCATCAAACAATGAACAGAAGGCCGCCTCCCTCATGCTAGCCCGTTTCATGAATGACCATGAGACAGAGTCGGGAAATAGAGAGAGGTGGCAGGCTCCCTTTCATGTGGAAAAATGAAAAGGTGTTTTGAGGTTTTAGTTAAAGGTGAAGGGAGGAAAGGGGAGAGATGAAGGGAAAAGCCCAGGTCTGGCCCCTGGGTTAGATCAGGCAGGAATGGGGGACAGAGAGAGCTCCACCTGGGGTAGCTTTTCAGGGCAGAGGAAGGAAGGGATTTCTTCCTTCAAAGACAGAACAAGGCTGATATTTATGTAATAAGTTGAGAGTCAGTGAAGTTAGTATGAAGGTATAAACTTCTGCTTTTTTTTTTTTTTTGTACTTTGCACTAAATGAGGATTTCACATTATAAGCAGAAATTAAACATTTATCATTTATCTATTGTTATTTTAATAAAGCGACCTTCTATAGGAAAAAGAGTGTGGTGGACAGTGCCGAGCCCCTGCTTACCAAGGTTACTCGCACTACTCCCATACCCAGGCATGTGCACCACCCCTACCCTGGGGGAACCCCTTGACCTGCTGGTGTTGGGCCGGGGGCTTCACAGCTTCTCTGGGGCGAGGCTCATAGGTCTAATAACTGCCAAGGAACATCATGCCAGGTTTAGAGACTGATTCTAAGAAATTTCCTCCTCGTACAAAGAGTAGCTGAGAAGTCACACCATGGTTTAGGGCCAGAGGCTGAAGAGGCCTGGGTTCAAAGCAGTAAGAGTCTTCATGAGAAGTCTTTCAGCCCAGAAACTGCTGAATAAAACAGCTTTGGTGGGGTGGGGAAGCCACGCTTTGGGGAAATGTGTTGAACCTGAAGGTTTTGGGCCTTTACCCATGGTGGGCTAGCCTGTCTTTGTGCAACAAATAACGGCTTTGGGCCCAACCATCTTTATGAGGAGAAGAAATCTGATGTAGGGTTTGCTTTCTTCAGTAAATGGGGAGAGGTTTCAAGGGACTGAGTGGAGGAAAGGATACCAGCTTGGTTCTCCTGTTTGGTTCCTGGGTATTCCCCAGTAGCTCCTTTGCACAACTTCCAGATGCTTCATTCGGCCAGGTGATAAGAGACCCAAAAAACATCCTTTTGGAGCCCATAGCCAGGATGTAGGTTCTGTTCCTTTTAAAGGTTGACCATCTTATTCTTTAGACACCACTCCCCACTACAATCACCACACGTATCTCTCTTCCACCTTTTGCAACAAAAAATTTACTTTACTTACATTTGTAAGTTGAACCCTTACCTGTAGGGTCAAAGATGGGGGTCTCTCTTGGTGTATTTTCCCAGGGTTTCGGCTCCTTGTTTGGGTTTCTCTCAAACAGATTTCTTGATTTGGGTGCTGTATCCTGTGGCACCTTGTCCTCCCCACTGACTAGAATAGAGAAGACCCCATGGACTGAGTTAAGTGAGGCTCTGTTTAAGAGAGACAGATGAGTATGCCCCGGGGAAGGTGGGAGAGGCAGGTGGGCTTAGGTTAAGGAGGGATAGTGAGGCCCGGGGCAGTCTGGGTCGGGGACAAGTGCAAGGGACAGGGTGAACTCACTGGTGAGGTAGCAGTCCAGGCTGATGGAGATATTGTCAAAAGCCACGGTGGCTCTGGATCCTTGCCCCCACCACGCAACAATCTGCAGCCAGAACCTGTATGTGTGTCAAGAGGAGTGTGTGTAAGGAACAACCTGGGTTGGTCATTTCTCAGGATTCAGCATCTGGTGAATGTGTGCCAATACTTGGCTCATTACCATAGTTGTTATCAGCCTTACCTAACCGCAGAGCAGTTGTGAGACTGGAGCAGTCCACAGCTCCCCCTACTTCTCCAGCACAGAGTACTTCTCTTTCTGAGGGATTGTTCCATATGTTAACCAGTTTAGAGTCTAGGACTTGGGTTCAGGACTCCCTGAAACTCTGAGGAGAACTCTTTCACTTTTTGGGTGTGGACGGTTGGACAGAAATGAGTGGGCTTGACATTCAGCAGGTACTCCTTGGTAGAGCTGAAGTCATTCTTTTTAAAAAAAAATTTTTTTTAATGGTTTTTATTTATTTTTGAGACAGGGAGAGACAGAGCATGAACAGGGGAGGGGCAGAGAGGGAGACACAGAATCTGATACAGGCTCCAGGCTCTGAGCTGTCAGCACAGAGCCCAACGCGGGGCTCGAACTCACGAACCGTGAGATCATGACCTGAGCCGAAGTCGGACGCTTAACCGAATGAGCCACCCAGGTGCCCCTGAAGTCATTCTTAAAATACTAAAATGCTTCTGTACCAACTGATAAAGAGCCATTGTCCCCCAAGTGTCCCATGCTTGTTGCCTCAGGCAGCCTGGTTCCTTCCCTGGTATTCTAATTTTTCACATTATCCAGGAACCAAAAGTTTAACCCAGTCCGGGTCTCAAGGATCTGATGTCTCATCCAGCATCGGTCTCCACTGGGGTTGGTCTGTGTAGTGCCTGACCTGTTGTTAAATATTAAATAATTTGACTAAGACCTGGGGGTTTGTAACCAACACAGAGTGGGCTGTAAGAATTAACAGGAAACCCATCGAGGTTTCCTCACAGAGAAGGTAGCATTTAAGTTGGTTTTGAAAGAAGGCGAGGACTTGGAAATGTGGATGGGGATGGTGAGGGAGGGCATCTGCAGTGGAGGAAGTGGAGTGAGGGATGTGTCAGAGCAGGGCAGAGCCCCCATGGCTCACATGTGAGTGGTGTGGAAGGACACAAAGACAGTGAGAGGCACGTGTGTATCACACACCCACATCAGGCTTCTCCACAAGCCTTGGCAAGATCACAGTTGTCTCAGATTTCCCTGGGGGACATGGTCTGCAGATGAGCTTCCAGCTCAAGCCTGTGTAACATGGGACACAGCCAGGCCTGGGATTCTCAAGTGGCCAACAGGGGCCTTAGCACTGTCATCTTGTTCTGTTTACAGCAGTTGCCAGGGTTAGAGAGATGCTGCTTGCAGGCAGCAAGAGAACAGGTGCATAGAGCCATGTGGGGATGGTGACTGGAAGGATTCATGTTCCCAGGTGGAAGAGCAGTGGGTAAGGGCCCCACAGCCCACCTTTCTGATTCTCCTCTCTGGGTCACTATCTCCGAATCTGTCATCCACAGGCTGAGGAGCCAGGCCAAGTCCTGAGCACCATGGGGGTAGCTTCCAGGAGGCCATGGGTGCCTGAGCAAGTAAATTACATGTGTGCACCCACTGAGTGTGGGGGAGAGGGACAAAATCCCTGTTTTGCCCTAACTGGGCCCTTCCAGGGAGGCTGCACGCCCCCCTCCCCTGCTCTCCCACCCCTCTCTCTGCCGTCCTTCATCATTACTGAGAGATTAGGACTGCAAGCTTCTCAACCAGCCACTGGGCTTCTTAGCATGGAAGGCATGATGCACGCTGGAGCTGGAATGGTTTCTAAATAGAAGAGTCTCTAAAGTACACTGCAAGGCAACGGCAGTGGCAGCTGCTGTTTAAAAGAGTTTGATTGACACTGGGAATTGCACATATTTTGAGTCAGGAACACTCCTAACAATCAGGGAAGACTCAATCAGATGTCGGATCAGATGTAAACATGCAATGCTGCCTCTGTCCACTCGAAAGGCCACACTGCCAACCCTTGCTCCCCAAATGCTCCAGACTCCTGAGGCTGCAGGAAGGGACAGGGGGGACAAAGGTGGCTCATGCTGGGGTGTGGGGAGGGCAGGGGTGAAGCAGAGGAAGTTTGTGAATGGGGTCAGGGGAAGGTAGGTGTTGGGGCAGAGAGGGGGCAGCAAAACCAATCTGGGAGTTTCTTTTCTGTGGGAGGCACTAGCCAAGAGGCCAGATGGCCATCGGGACCACCCAGATCCAGGATTTTCTGTTTGGATGGTACCTGGTTGTGTGTCTTTAGCTGAACTTCATGTGAAGAAGAGATTGCTCCTGGCTCTGCTCCCCACTCCCTGCTGAAGATGGGTGAGGCCTTCTCAAGGCTCTCAGTCTTTCTGGTGCAACCAGTCTTTCCTGTTTTGGTCTCCTGTACAGATACCAAGTCACTCTCCAGGGTCAGCTGTGGCCTCAGGTCTTGAGTTCTAGCATATACCAGATGGACTGCTTTGGGAATGAGGGAAAGTTCTAGCATGTACCAGGTGGACTGCTCTGAGACTGACAGGAAGTTCTAGCATGTACCAATTGGACTGCTCTAGAATTGGGGGAAAGTTCTAGCATGTACCAGGTGGACTACTCTGGGTCTAAGGGAAGGCAAGGTCCATGCCACATTACTACCAGGATTATGGGGCCAAGTGGTTCTAACAAACATATAGGTATTCCACTGCCCTTATCCCAAAGCCTTAGCTCTGTATGGAGAAAGAAAGCTGAGCCCCCATGGCTGGTAGAGCTTAGCCCTCCCTCTTCATGGGCAGCCCAGTCAAGGAGAAGGGAAGAGCCAGCTCTTTGGGGATCCTCAAACTCCCTCACTGATCTGTGCTGTTTAAAAACATAGCAGCTGAGGTCTTTATAGCCTTAGCATGGATTTCTCTCCCTGCCACTCAATAGTTCACACCTGCTCAGTTCTTTCAATTTCTCCAAAGATGACATTTTTGATTGCATGGGTTATTGTTGTTTTTTTCTTTTTTTTCTCAGCTGGTGGGGTTTGGAGCTTGTTGATACAACAGACTTGGCTAGAGCTCTTGGTTGGAGCCTGTCTTTGCCTAGAGAACACACCCCTTCACTCTGTCATGCTCAGCTTTACAGGGAGGCCTGTTGAAAATTGGCCTCAGGGGATCCTGGGAGGTGGCCACTGGGGCAGTGGGCCAGGTTTAGAGGGGACGGCCTTGAAATTCGGTATCTCCCAGACTCACTGGGCAGATCTTTGCATAGAAAATGCTAAAGCTGCTCGTGCACAGCTCAGAAAACACGCAGTCTCGTTCAGACAACAGACTGCTAATGGACAGTGAATATAGTGCCTTATTTGCCACTCTGCCAGCCTTAGGGATTGACAAACCTAATTAAGTTCACTTAATGATTTTAAGTAGCTGACAAAAAGGTGTGTGTCTGAATGTGGACTGAGGGAATAGCAATGCTTTAGAGAGAGAGCAAGAAAGAATGGCTGGCTTGGGTAAAAAGCATTTATTTAACGGATGGGCACCGCGTCTCAGATTCCTCTGGACCATTTAGTGGGCTCAGAAGAGGGGGAGCGTTCTGCATCCCCTTTTGCAGCTGGGACTTGTGTGGGCTCTGGCTGCTTAGGAGAGAGAGGGCAGATACTGCTGAGGAAAAATGCTTTCTCCGATTTCTCACTGTGCACTTGATTTGCTCGGCAAAAGTCTTCTAAAATGGACTGTCACAAAGCTTGGGTCGCGGTATGCATTTCTATTAGAATAATGTATGTGATGAAAAAGCCCTGCTGCATCCATCCTATTATCTGCATAATTGACTTCAGTTACCAGTTGAAAAGGAGGGGCCGATGACCAGCTTTGGGATCCTGGGACCAGCCTGTCTGGGATCAACATGGCTAGGGCTGGACACGTGTGCCCTGCCTGACTCTAGAAGTCTTTGGCTCTCACACAGTAAAGTGGGCCTGGACATTAAAGGCCAGACTCAGTAGTTGGGAGCACCCTCTCTTCCTGCTCAGCCCCGACTCTCAGAAGTAATTTACCATCTTCTGATTTGGTTTCTCTCTGGGCATAATGACACCAAGGGCAGTGAGGAAAAGTCCATACAGAGTGATTCCAAGGTTGCCAAGGGCCATAGAGATCTTTCGCAATGAATTGGCTTCTGTGAGGGAGCCCTTTGCGGTAGAATAGGGGAGAAAATGAGTTTTCAGCCAGACTGAGCAAGCACGGAGAATCACTCACACTCTTCAACAATCTCAGTCCCAGGCTTCCAGGCACTGGCTGTCTGTGACTAATGGTTCTGGTTCCCACATTTGCCCTGGCCCGCCACCAATCCGAAAGGTCGCCTGCCACATGGGTGTTCCACCAGACTTCAGGGTGGGGAGAAGCCCTTCTCTGGCAAGTTCCCATATTGCTTTTTCATTTTCTCATTCTGGGTCATGTATATTAAGCTCTTCCTGGGCCGTAGGAGCAACTGGGCGCCTGGAGGGCTGTCCAGAGCTAGAAGGAATCTGCAGTCATTCTTTTCAAGAGACTGAGAAGTCCATTCCACCTTCCAGAGACATTTCTAACACTGACCTCTTCCTCTTCCCTTTGATGCTGTGTCAGCTTACGGTTGGAGAGCTGAGGTAGTGCCAGAGGTGGAGGTGCCCTCCATGGTGGGAAGACAGAGGAAAAGGGTGGTTGCTGGTTTCCTTCTATCCTGACAGAAATATCTTTATGAGCCTGAATTAACAGCTTTCTCTGCTTGGTGAGGGCTGAGTTTCAAAAGGTAGAGTGGAGTGAATTCTGGGCTACATAGTTGGTAGGACTCTGGGCAACTGAAATTTGTTAGGCACCATCTTTTTTTTATTTTATTTATATTTTTAAAAGTTTATTTACTTATTTTGAGAGAGAGAGAGAGAGAGAGAGAGAGAGAGAGAGAGAGAGAGAGAGAATATCAATCCTAAGCAGGCTCTGAGCTGTCAGTGCAGAGCCCGATATGAGGCTCGATCCCACAAACCATGAGATCATGACCTGAGCCGACATCGAGTCACATTTGACCAACTAAACCACCCAGGCACCCTGGCACCATCTTGGTTTTTTAAAAAAATACCTATGTAGTGTGGGTATTTTCACAGTGGAAGCTTTTCTTTAACATGGGAGATTCTGATTCATTGTTCCTGTTTTATATATATTTTTAGAAATCTGTGCTTCCTCAGGTAGTGTTATAAATTCCATATCTCCCCCTCTGGCTTTGAGCAAAGATTATTTGAGCACCTACTATGAGTTCAGGCACGCTGTCTGCAGCTGGGAATATAGAGATGCACAAGAAAGACATCAACCTTGACCTTGAGGAATTCATATGACTTGTGATTCATATTATTCAGTGACTAGGGTATTTCTAAACACCTTTCTAGTTCTGCCCCTATAGAGCTAGAATGTACAACCTGGGGAAACACTGAATCTGGGTAGTGAGAGAGAAGTTAAGAAAGACTTTGAAGAACTGAATGCCTAGGATAATGGTAGGGCTTTGGACAGAAGAATCACACAGGAGGGAGCATATTGAAGGTGTGGGCAGGATGCCAGTCAGGCAGCTAGAAACCCAGGTATGGGACTCAGGTGAGATAAAGATGATGTGTCACCTGCACAGAAGTGAGAGCGGAAGTGGTGAACGCCAGTGAGGTCCTAGAGAAAAGCATGTATAGAACTGGATTCTGCTTTGTTTCAAATATCAGCAGCCCAGTTATCCCCTAAATTCCAAACTTTGTGCTTGAGGAGAGAAGGGCCAAGAACATAGGTTTACATTTTCAGAGGCACTAAGAGTTATGAAAAATACGTGCATCTGTTGACTTGTAAATTGAGCTGTGGCTATTACCAAGAAAATCTTGAGCTGATCCAAACATCCTGCTATTCTAAAGGGGTTCACTTATTGCCATGTTGAGCGACTACTTCTTAAAACCAGGCTCACAGGCAGGATCCGTCTCACTGTTTTGCACTCTTGATTGTAGAAACTTAGCAATCAAAAGCAACAACTTGTCCCAAACGTCACAGTAAATCAGTGTTAGAAATAGGATTTAAAGCTCAGAATTGCTAAACTACTCTTTGCTCCAGTGATCTGGGATATTTCCTGAGAAAGAAACAGGACCAGATCCTTTCAGAGTTATGAATGTTTGATTTGTATATATCTATGCCTGGCTGCACATTGCATTGCTGAGCCACCAGCCACATTTCTTCCACTATTCTCAGAGGGCCAGCCCAAGGCTGTCCTGGGCCAATGGTGCCATGTGGAAGGTGGCAGCCTCTTCTCCCCCAGCCCATCTTCCCCCTTTCTAAGTCCCACTTCCAGGCTCAAAGCATTTCACATTTGGTCCCTCACAGAGCCTTCAATAGTCTCCTTGTTCTGGTTTCCCATCTCTGTGCTCAATGGCTATTACCCACAATGCAGAGTCCAAAATATGTGGCCTAATATCCTTGCTCACCTTCTCCCAAGGAGATTGCTCAGGATTCTCTGATATGACCTAGTTGGCTACTCTTGAACCCACATAAAACATTCTTGCCTATAAGCCTCCACTCACCCTGATGGCCTTCTTTGGAATGCTCTTATTCCTTTCCCACTTCAGGAAGATCTAAATTTTCCACAGGGTCCACCACCTTATAATAATTCGTGTTCTCCATTTCATCCTCCCTGACATGGAGGTCACCATGCCATCTGAACACAGACCATGCTGTCAGCCTCTGCACAATACTTCATGTGTTGCTGTTTCCCTCTCATTGCATATGCTCAGTGTCTACCCCAATCCCCTAGCATGCAGGCCTTGTGACTGGCAAGAGGCTGGGTCATATACCCCTTTCCATCCTCTGTGCTTGATGGGGGCTTAAAATATGTTTGCTGATGATGTGACAATGACATTTCCCTAGTCACTCAATTCCCTGTCTTGCCCACAAGACATCTGAATCTGACATTTTGTGTCAATGACTTCCAAGTGTGGTCAAATATCAAAATAGCTTTAAGAAAGGAGAAATTCAGTAAAAGAAATTCTGGGGTGATTTCTGCCAAAAAGTAAGGTTTTGCTACATCATAAAATTTTGGGAATCAAACATTCATGCTTTAGAATAGATCCTGGAATTGATTTCAGCCTTGAATTATGAAGGTTCTAGGAGAAGACTAATCAATGGTCAGAATAGCTAAATAAGGAATTGGTATTCTCAAGTGACACTCTGATAGATGCCCAGAGATAAAGGCTGTATTCCTTGGCTTATTCCATGATACATCATTTTCCCCCCATCAAATTCATTTTCCCTTCTTCTGGGCACAGAGCTAGACTACATTTCTCGGCATCCCTTGCAGTTAAGTATGATCTTGTGACTGAGTTCTAGCCAATGGAAAATGAGATGAAGTAATGACTCACAAAAATCTTCCTATATGAGAACCCCTCCCATGCCCCTTCTCCATTGGCTGTCTTAATGCAAAGGATTCCAAAACTGGGGAAAAGGATTGAGCCACAGGGAGAAGGAGGCTGGGCCCCTGAAGGACAAGATGGAAAGTCACACTAATTCAACTAGCACACTAATTTTGGATTTCACATGAGCAAGAAATAAATTTCTTTTGTACATCCTTGAGGATTGGAAGTTTAATGTTACTTTGAGTAGTGTTACCCAACTAACATATCGTGTAGCACAAACCTATTTGCTTAGGTGTTCTCCATGTATCTGACATGGTTGGGTTGATGACTAACTCACTTCTTTGGGTAGGATTATGGGTAAAGTTAGCCCTTATCTGGCTGCAGGACTCAGAAGTAGCCTTCCCTCACAACTACAATCATCACCTAGTTCACACTTTATACCACTCGAGGACTAGGGACATGCCTGAGTAAGGCAAAGTGGATTCAAGGAGTGTGGTCTAGTGCTCTGGGATGCTAGTTTCCTCATCTCTCTGGGGAAGGTAAGGAGAGCAAAGTCAAGTTTTCCATGAAGAGCTCTGAGCTTGCTGGGTTTACTCAGTGCTATGCACCCTGCTTCACCTAAATTTACCCTGGAGCCTACCATTTTCTCCTAGTGCAGAGAACTGACTCAGGCTGATGTGAATAAGCATGCTGAGATCCCCAGCCCCTGTAGCTTCAGGAAGGGACACTTGCACTGCCACAGCTGGTTAGGGGCAGAAAACACCTTTTTTTTTTCTTTACCCACTATGAAAAGGGCCCTAGAAGTGCTGGGTTTTTTGCCTGTGTACATGGACTCAGGGCAGTCAGACTCACTCAGGACGGGTAGGCACCTCCTGAGAAAGCAGACCCTTGAGATCTTCCCCTTCCCTCTGCCCTCACCTCTGACTTTGAAGCCTATGGAGCCACTCCCGAGTGAGTGCCTGATGTGCATCTGTTGGTAGTGAGTGAATGAACAAATGCAGGCTACCCAAGGTGACAGTCATTGCTCTTCTGTTGGCATGGACATATCTGGCAGAGGGAGAACCCCAAGCTGGCTACCAGAGAGGAGCCTGTTTGGAAGTGAGGAGCTCCAACAGCTGTGGCTTATTGAGCCTCATGCTGTTCTCTCTGTCTGTACTTCCCTCTTCTCTGACTCTTACTGTCCTGTGATACAAAGGTCTGTTTTCCTACCAGGCTCCCCCTATAGGTGACATTCCTAGAGGGCTGAAATACATTACTTGTCCAGGTAAGTTTGTCACTTGGCACCAAGTAGGGCAGTAAGTGTTGGCTGGATAAATACATAATATCTGGATGATTTTGGAGGTTAGTACCATTTTACACTGGAGCATCCACAGGTGTTCTCTGGTGGACTGAAAGGAGATAGAAGGAGCTCTAAGAAAGAGCCTCTATGTTTAACTACCTATAGGACCTTGATTTAACCCCTCTGTGCCTCTGTATTCTCACCTGAAAATGGGGATGACATCTCCCCCAGCCACCCAGAAGTGTGGAACAGAGTGGGCGCCTCAAGTTGTGAGGGGGTAGAGCACTCTGGGAGGCAGGTGCAAGGCTGCTATGGGCAAGGGACATGGGGCAGAGTGTAGGGTGGTCCAGGAGCTGTTGTGACCATGAAATGTAGCCTGTCCAGCAGAGGAGTAGCAGACACTGGTGTGTGGGGTTTGCAGGGGTGACATCTTCTTCTTTCATAGGCATCTCTCCTTTCTGGGGAAGCACTGGTGGAGGCAAAGCAGCTATAAATGGAAACTTTCACAGAAGGGAAGGCAGGCATAAGGTGAAAAACCCAGGCAGGGCCTGACCTTTCACTGGCTTCTCCTGGGGACCATGTAGGCATTATATGACCTCGACTTTCTGTGTCAGTCCTTATGGAAGTGAACTGTATTCTCTACCAGAGGGTGGTTTGTTAAATGTATAACTAAATGTATTTTATTTTTATGCTTTTGTTAGACATGGTACATTACTACATTTGCAAATGAAAAATACCTATTAGGACTTATGCTCTAGCTCTGAAGTGGAAATAGTCAAAGGCATGCTAGAGTGGTGACTTGAAAAACCACATGGGGAAGGGGCCATTGTGTTCCAGAAGAAAAAGAAGAGAATCTCCCTGTGCTGGTGATGCTGCCTGGGCTGGAGATGAGAGAAGGCAGCCAGGTAAGGGCTGGGTGGGAAATGGTCTTTAGCAGGAGCTGGGCTGCAGAATTAAGATGATGGGTTTCAGTGATAGATGGTGAAAAGGGAAGACAATAAACTAAATCAGAATGAATAAGGGGTGTGGCCTAAAAAATCCCAAACCAAAATGTTTTGTTAATAACAATGGCTATCACTTATCAAGTTTTCTATTACATGCCAAGCACTGTGTCTTCATTTCCTCAGGCATGTACATAGAAGTAGACCAGCCTAAGGGCTAAGAGAAAATTATTTAACCTCTTTAGACCTCATATTCCTCTTATAAAAAGGGGGATTAATTTTGGTATCTATCCCAAGGGATGTTTTAAGGATGGAATGAGATAATGCATGTTAACTACTTGTTACAGTGACTGGCATTAACAAATGCTGGCTCTGGTCATTATCATTTCTAACTCTTCTCATGGCTCTATGAGGAAGCTTTGGTTCAATTTACAGATTGGTTCAGATTAAAAAAAATCTGAATTAAACACAACTTTTTAGGAGTGTGTTTAGACCTGCAAACTGAGGTTCATTGGAAATTTCTGGATTTCCTCTCCCTGGAAGTTAATTGCCTCTCTACTCAGGTAATAAATGATGAAAATGCCCCTCTAATGTCTTTCTCATCACCGAAAGATGCTACACAAAGGGGCAGTATTGTTACTGATAGCACCCTATGTAAAGTGGAGATTCTGTGGATGAGAAACAAGAATGGGATATGAGAAAAATCTTGGCTCTGTGGAATTTGGCCTAAGTACATAAAGACATAACTCTCAGTTTAACTGATTCCATTTGAAAGATGCATTTGTCAAACACACTACTTGTCTTTTAGGACAAAGGATACAAAAGGAACAGAAATCTAAATATCTCCAGAGGGAACATTTTTTCTTGTTAGACTATGTATATAGGATATGGCTAAAAGCCTTTATAATGATAATGCTGGGGAATAGAGCCTCCACATGAACATTAGGTTATGTACTTTCTATCTGGCTGTATGATGGCAGTGATTTGTGGGACAAGCTTTGATCCATGGTGTTTTGAAATCTATCTTGTAATGAGTCAAACTTAGCACCTGCTTCTGCTCTGTGAGCGTGTCAGAGCTTAAGATGGTGTGGGAACATTGTGCTTAATTTACTAGGATATATTATTATAAAGAGGAAAACTAGGTGTATGTCCTTATAAAAGACTGACAGATTGAGGGAAGAGAACTTGCCTTTCTTCCATTTGAGTAAAGATAGAATTAATTCCAACAGAAAGAATGGCAATTGAATGGGGGAGAGAATAAAGAAAACTAGTTATATGAGGTGGCTGTAAAGTAATGAGATAACTTTTAAGCACACATTGAGCCAATATTTGAATTGGTGCTGCCCTTCAAAATTACCTTGAAAGAACATATCTGTATTCCAGGGATGTTGCCACTGCTCAAAACATCATGGGCACTACTCATGGGGATTTTTCTCGTTACTCTTTATAATATGGATTTATGGTTAATATCACTTCATAATGATGACAGACTATGGCGTTATTCCTATTCCTTTGCCTGTTTGTAAATGGACAGAAGAAATACCATTCCATGGATCAGTGTCTCCCCATCATCAGCCTTTATATACTGATGGCACATTCTCTGAGCTTTCACAGAAAGACTACTATGTGGTGGCAGCAATGTGAATATAGCTCTTTGCTCTCAAGTGCTCAGCTCTAGATCTCTCTACTCAAAAGGATTAGGGCACACAATTAGGATCAAAGTCTTTCTTATAAATTGATTCTGACAGAACAGTGACCAGAGATAAAGAAAGTCCAGGTACCAGCCAAGTCTCTAAAGAAAATTCCTTGCCATAAGAGTAATAAATGCTGGTTGATTGATGGGACACAGGTGTTGCTTTGGTATACAGAACACTTTGCAGCAGTATTTATTGTAATGTGATTTTATCTGTTTTGTTAGATTGAACACAGGAAGAATGTTAGATGGATTCCAGTAAGTGAAATTCTCAGTTAATTCAGCTGGAATTTGGAAATGTATGCAATTTCTCTCAACACATCATTCTGTAAACACATATTTGTTGGACATATGATGTGTTTCTTAGGAATGGTTCTAGATGTTCAAGGAACAGTGATATATAAGACAGATCTGAGCTCTACTTTGTTAATGTGTATATTCAGGTATTAAAAAAAATAGATAGTAAAGAGTGACAAATTATAGAGATATTTCAGGAACCATGAGAATATATTGTAGGTGTGTTATAGTCTAGAGGTCTTTAAAAAGTGAAGGAAGAGTGGCAGTTAGAGAAAAGGAAGGTAGAGGAAGAACATGTCATGTGAAGAGAATGGAAGGTACAAAAACCTGTAAGAATCTAGCAAAGTATAACTGAACTGAAAGAAGTATCTAAAAGATGGGAGCTCTTTAGAGCTAACCTGTAAACCCTAATAAAGCTGCTCCAAAAAACTCTATAATGCATGCAATGTAATGTAATGTTGGAGAACCTAGGATTGGAGGAGATTTGGGCCAACATTGGGAATGAAGTTCCTGCTCCTTCAAGGTCCTTGATTGAGGAGCTGTCCACGATGTGAGTGCTGAATAGCTGAAGTCAGAACTTGCCTAAGAAAGCAGGTGGTACAGGAGCTAATGGCTACCTAAAGGTGGGGGGAGAGGAGAGTTCTTCTTTGTCTTTTATCCATTTTCCTTCTCTTTCCCTTAAATATTTCCTTCCTCTACTTCTCCCTCCTCCCATTTTCATTTTCTGGCAATCTGGCAGCTATAGCTCACTCTCTGTAGGAGGAAAAGGAAGAATATGTTTCTTGCTCCTTCCCCTTAGAAGGAGTCTACACAACACTGATGACAGCAAATCCAGAAAAACACTCACCTCTATCATCTTAGGGTTGCATGACTAGTTATTATTGCTAAATGGTCCATCCCAGCCTCTTCTGAGGCATCAGGTGGGGAGATTATTATTATTGTTATTGTTATTGTTATATTGTAGTTATTAGTAGTAGTTATCACTGACTGAGCACTTACTGTGGGCCAGGAAGCTTACCAAGAACTTTACTCTCTAAGCCTCAGAGTAAACTTTATTATCTCTGTTTTATACAACATACTTGACTTGGAAGATCAGTGGTTGTGACTTGTGCTACTTTTTTCCCAATAACTTACCTGAGGCTACATAACTGAGGGATGAGGGTGGAGGATGTGGGAAATAAAATTCATTGATACTTACTATATATAGATGCTTTTGACAGTCATTTTATTTAGTCTCATAACAACGCTGTGAAGTTGTACTGTGATGATACTTTACAGATGTGGCCACCAAGGCCCAGAGAAGTTCAGTGATTGGTTGGGGTCACACAACTAGTGAGTGTCGGAGACAGTTTTAAACTTGGGACTATCGGATCCTAAAGCCTATGGTCTTTTATCCACAGTGCTTTTTTAGTTTTATGGGCCAGTCATCTCTACTGGTAAGCGATTTTAGCAACTGAAAACTGCCATGCCTCCTTCTCCTGCAGTTCCATTTACCTCTGGGTCTTGATGCCTTCTATATCATCTTTAGCTCTGGGTGGGGGGAGTAGCTTCCTACATCAGAGCATGTCAGTGGTGTGCAGGCTCCTGGTGAATGGAGTCACTTGTGTGTTCTGTAATTGCACACTCATTAGGTCACGAGGCATCAACAAACCAAGCTGGCCTTTGTCTGAATCCCCACTGGACAGTTTGGTCTCAGTACCAATATTGGAAATGTCAGTCTGGTAAACAGCCTTTAACAGGGAGGAGGGAGGCTGAGAACAAAGTCTCTTTCAAACAAAACTCTCACGGATGGGAGTGAACAGAGTCAACATCTTACTTGCTTTAAATCCCCTGGAGTGGTTATGAAAGAGAGAGGAGTTGCTGGATTGAAGAGAAAAAAACCCTTTGATTCATCTGAATTAATTTAGCATCTCCCAGGAGGAAGGGCTCTGCCATCACCTTCCTGTTCTCCATCCCCTGCATACAACTCTCACAATCCCGGAGGACAAAAGACCAGTCTGTGGTAGGGAGTGCCCACACTGCCCCTTCCTCCACTTTAATTAAATCCATTTGTCCTAGGGGTAGCACTGTGCCTCAGGATGTCCAAGGGCTTTGACCTTTAACCCACACACATCTGAAGGAGTGGGAAACTAGTGCTCAGAGTGAGGACAATCACTTCTTCCTATGACAGCACAACTGAAGTTATGAGCTCTTGGAAAAAGCAGACTCTGTGAAGTTTGAGTGAAGAATTTGAGACCCAACTTTATCCTTACAAAGCTGCATGCCAACTGGCATCACCCTCACCTTGCCTTAAGCTCTTTGTCCTCATTTTTCAGAGGCGAATTCATCAGGATGGTAATTTGGATGGGTTTTAAGAGTCTAATGCAGAGGAGCTAGAGTTGCTGGGTTTGATATTTAGCCTGTTAAAGTTGGCTTTCCACCTCCAGATCCACTTATCTGCCCCCCTTCTAGAAATAACTCCCACCCTCTGCCCTCTGCCTATTTTGTTCTGGGACAGATTAGCACACCAGCCATCAAGGGTTCAGTATGATTCATCAAGGAGTCATGTGAGCTGCTGTGCTAGGCTGGGCACTGCTTGCTCCAGGCTGGCTGCAGGTGGCAGACTGGTGCCATCCCGGGGAGACAAGTGGCAGTTGATCTCAGCGGTTACTTCTCCATTGCAGAGCCTTGCAAAGTCAATGATCTTCTAGTCCAACCCTCTCAGCTTAAAGATGAGGAAACTGAGACTCAGAGAGGTTCAAGTCACAAAGCCACTAGTGATCGAATTTAAATAGGAGTCAGGGCCTCTGGTAGAATCACTCCTCTGTTTAGTGAAGAATTTACCTTCTCCTTCATCTACTTGCTTCAGGGACCTGACTCCACAAAGTCCTGGACTTGGACTGACCTGAGCACCAGTCCTTACTCTGATGCCAACTTGCTGGTGCCGGTAACTCTTTGGTTCTTGATGAGAATCTTGTGAAAGGGCAGGATGGGGAACATGATGAGGTCTGTACTACCTATGTCACAGATTTTGTTGTTAATAAGGGATAAATAAAATGTCAAATGGGAAAGTAAGGCAAAGTGCATTAATTAGGAGAAAATATACATATAAAGCCTGATTATTATTTGGCAGTAATATGAGTTGTTCAACTCATGAGTATGAGTTTTCTTTCTACTACAGATACTGGAGGCAGTGAATCAGGCCAGGCTAGTGACACAAGAGGTAAGTGCTAATTAGCCTAGAAATCCTACAGAGAAACTCAGTGCTCCCTACAAGTCTGCAGAAAGTGGTGTGTGTGTGTGTGTGTGTGTGTGTGTGTGTGTGTATGTATGTGTGCATGTTTGTTCATATTTGTGTGTATGCACATGTATGTGTTCATCTGGATGCATGTCTTGGGTAGTGGGGATGGGGGGAGGGAAGACATGACTCTGTTCTGCATCTTGGCTGATAGAAGAAAAGAGAGTGACAGAAATGGGTGGAGGCTCACCTGTCAGCCACATCAAGAAGAGGCAGCACTGTCCACTGCCACAGGCTCAATCCTTCATTAGTGGCAACATGCCAGACCATTCTACTTTGTTCCTTCCCAGTTTTGTTCTCCACCAGGACCAAGGAGACGTTTCCCTGCAAGACTCCACGGATGAGCCAGGACATTCGGAGCTGCAAGGGAGAGCAGAGCCAGAAGAACAGGTGTTAATATTAAAAGGAATCCTTAGGTCCCCTTCCTAGAACTCTCACCTGAAGCCTCAAGCATGTTGCTGGAGAGTCAGCCAAGGTATGCCCAGTGAAGAAAGCTGGTGACTGTCTGATCTTATTCATTGTCTCTCCAAATAGCTTTCATTAAGATTCAAGGAGCTGGGCAGGGGCAATTAGGGACAAAATTTTGGAATTTTGTTCAGGTTGATCCTAAGTTTCACAAGATTCTGTATCTGAGGTGATATTAAGAATCAATGGGATATGAAGTGAACTTCTTAAAGGGGTTCTGAAGATTCTTGTCTGTGGCCCCGATTCACTTTGTGACCTTGGAGAAGTGATTTTATGACTCAATTTCTTCAATGCCTTAGGTATCATAGATTTTTCTTCCTCATTGAGACTCTAATACTCTTATCTGAAAGATACCATGCCATGTGTTAGCTAACCAGAGACTCTGTGACTTGATACTTATGGCCACTGGTAGGCAAAGGCAGGACAAAAGTCTACTCATCAAGATACTTTACGATGGTTATCTTTCAGAATTAGGATGTCCACTTTGACAAAAGGAAGCTACAATCATATATTTTCATTGTGTCTTTAGTAAAGGTTCCTACGGCATTGTTCCCTAGATATATGAAAAGGGACTATAGTGAATATTTCTAAAAGAGTTTAAGTGCAGTCATGCCCAGAATCAGTACATGCTATAAACAAGGTCTCTGATATTTTTGTTTGATAGAAACAATCTGTAAACAACATTTAAAACTTAGGACAACTATAGCATATAATTGCCCCAAATATTCCTGTTTAGATCCCGTAATTAAAAAAAATGGCTGTTGTGGAATGAAAGGTAAAATATGTCCTATGGCAACTGTAGTTTTCATCTGCTATGTGCCCCTTTTCTTTGATTCTCATTGTTTGAAGACATTCTCTTCTATAAATCGCCATTCCTTTGTCTCCCAGTCCCCAAGCTCATGGTTTGCTTACAATTTGATCAAAGAGGTCATATACCATGAACTTCCCACTTTGTTGCACATGGCCTCTTAACTAACAAGGCCACACCTGGCACTGGGGTGCCCAGGTGCTGTTCTACTTCTGAGAGCCTGAGTCAGGCAAGCCTGGTCTATAACCATAACCTCTTCACTTATACTTTTCCCATTTCCCAAATCTGGTGTAGCAAATTCTTGTCTCCAATGAGTACTCCCAGGATAATTTAAAAAAATCTGTCAATTGTTTTTTTCTGATCTCACGTGGCTTCCTTGTGCAATCTAGATGCCACGACTAGAAATTTTAATCCTACTAACTAAGCCCTCTCAGTCTTTAGCCCATGCCCCGTGCCCTGCTTGGAATATTGCTTGCTACATCCTTTCTCTCCTTTTGCTCCTTGGCCACAGAATATTTGATGATTTGGACTGCTGTGAAATCAGACTGTTGAACCTCAGTGCTCTGGATGGTTCTTGGTACTTACTCATCCACTGATTTCCACAGTTGACTTCTGAATACACATAGCACAATGGGTGTTTCAAATTCTTCCTCAAACACTAATGCTGTTACCTTTTGGTACACAACTCCTGATCCATTATTTTGATTCTTACTTTACTGATAAAGATTTACTCTATTAGGTGCAATCTACTTCAGCCTCTCTGCCTCCCTCCCTCCTTTCCCTTCTATCCTCTCTTCCTCTTCCTCCTCCTCCTCCTTCTCCCTCTCCTCCTTCTACTTCTGCTTCTACTTCTCAGCATAGGTGTTTATTTATCTACCTTCTCTCTTCTTTTCCTGTCTTAGAGGAAGCTGTATCTTTCATTTTCTTCTATGTTAATCTCCCATATCCCCCCCCCCGCCCCCCCCCCCCTGCCAGTCCTTGCTCTCTCAATAACTGCTTCTAGCACCTTAAGACTCTTTGAACCTTTTGGATTTTCTGTCTACAGAAAAGATCAGCATCCACCCATCCCAGAAAAATATCCCTGATCCAGCTAGCTCCTCTGATGTGCAACCTATTTCTTTACCCCCATTCAGATGTTAACATCTTGGATAACTGGCATGTAACTGCTTTTATTTCCTTGTTGCCCATGCTTTCTTTAAATTCTCTCAACCTAGCTTTTATCTTCATTACTTTAACAAAGTAGCACTCACAATGTCCTTTATAGCTTGCTCTTTCAGCTCTTTCTATGGCCTCCTAAAGTGCCTCTCCCTCTCTGCTTTCTCCCTTCTAACTTCTTTTGTATGTCTCTATCACATCTTCCTGTTTACCACTACCATCTGTGACTGATTTTTCAGTGGTTTCTCCTTATCAACTAATATCAAGGCATTCATGTTCCTTTATAATCTAAGAAAATCAGCTTTTTAGTCATTCAATGAATATTTATTGAGTACTTATGCTGATTCACATGTATCCTCCACCCTAGAATGGTCTAAAAGCTTGAGTTAGAGAGATCTGGATTCAAAAACTGTTGTTGTCACTTTGGTTCTTTTGAAGTGCAGTTCTGTATTCCATTAAGATGGAATAGGTTTAGGATTACAGTGACAATTTAATGATATAACAAATAGTGTAGTAAATGTTAAAAAGGAATTTTGGCTGAAGCACTGAGGCAATAGATACTACACTTCAAAGGGAGGTCTGAGAACACAATGATGTAGGACTTTCAAGAGGGGTGGATGAAAACAGGTTACACAATTCTTAATCTCTCATACATACTTGGATTTTTAAAAAAGTTGGTGGTTGAATACCAGGAGAGAGTTTTTTAGAATGTGCTTTTTGTATATCATGAGTTCCACGTCACTTTACCCTTCTGCAAAGAAGTTTCTCTCTTCATCCCAAGTCAAGAGAGAGCAGTTTTAATGATGCCACCTTGAGCATTTACAGTTTGGGGAGCTCAGTAGAACGCTGTCTAACTCTTACCTGGAAAATCTAAAGTATGAACCAGGGGTTGGGTAGCTGCTCTGATGGCAGGACAAAGGCAAGGTGGAACCATTGGATGGCTTGCACTCTCAGACTTTGGTGGTGCACACATGCATGAGCATTACACATAGACTAGAGTGAGCTGTGTAAAAAGCGGCCCACGTGGATCATTTTAGATCTTGTCCAAGAGGGCTTCTTGAAGAGGTAAACAGAACTCAGAAGAAAGAAGCTGCAGGCATCTTGAGATGCCCAAGGGCAGAGAAAAGAGTAAGTGACCTCCTGGAATGGAGATACATATGCCCCAGTCAAGGTGAAAGACTCCTAGCAATAGTGGAGGGGGTGAGGAGAAATGTAGATCTCCAAAGAAACCACAAAAGTGCCCCCTGTGAAAACTAGTAAGCCTTAAATATTTGTCCTATCCAGAGAATACCAACGCCAGATCACCACAACAGTTCTGGTCAAGTAAGAGCTTTTTGCTTTCTTTGCCTCTTTTCCTTTCCCTGCATTAAAGGGTCACAAGTTAGCCAGATGACTGAAGAGGAAAGCTGAGTGAAGGGGAGAGAACCGTGACCACCATTTCCCTAATTTCAGGCTTTTCATCTATAGTAGGGTCAAGTGTGGCAGGGGGAGGGGAGGGAAATAAGCCCTAACTTTAAAGCAAGATTAAAGTTCTGATTAGATGGGCATTCTGATTTCTAAATAAGCCTGTTTTGTGTTTTGAAGTGATTAAAAATGGTCTGTATTACCTTAGAGCAACAGGTAAGTAGATTTCATCCAGTAGTCCACACATGGGGGCCCAGTGAATGTTAGTTCCTAGACTCCGCCACATCAGTCTACATGTCAGCTTTGCACCTGACATGGATTTTTCTGCTTCTATGGTTTTGATCTTTCCATTTCCTCTACATGTTCTTTCCTTCTCACCATTTAAAAAAATTAAATATTTAATTTTCACGGACCTTTCTTATCATCTGTCTCACAAATGACCTCCCCCTCCTCTGAAATCTTACAATTGAGGCTATTGGGACCATTATGGGACACAGCTCTGGTGGGTTTTCTTCCCTCTGTGGGCAAGTCCCTTCAAGGCAGGGACATCTTATCTTGTATTCATAGTAGTGGTTAAGTGAGGGCACATGTAGGAGCTGATCAATATCAGGATAAATAAAGATGTATACATTTCCAGGAAGACCCTTCTGTCTTCACCAGGTCCCCTCTCAGGGACAGAAACCAACTTCCCACCTATGAAGCTCCTTAGCACTTTCTTGCACTTTAGGGGTTGGGTACCAGGAAAGGGAAGAGGATCCACCCATTTTGCAGCTAACCAGCTGTAGTTGAAGTGGCCCAATTCCCAGTGTTCTTCAGAAGCTTTCAGTCTGAAGTAGAGTCTGCTAGTGGGCTGAGCATGTTGGTGAGATGTAGCCCTGTCATATTGACACTGGGGACATTGGCTAGCTTACTGCTGAGCTTTCTCCATCTTCCTGCACTATATTTTAGGCCAATAGGCCTGGGAACTGAGAACAGTACTGGCTGCCAAGGCATGGCATCACTAGCTCCTGAGGAGATCTACCAGGATCCTTCTTGGTACCAGTTCTTGAGGTAATTATCCATTCATTCAACCTACATTTACTGCACACCTACTCTGTGCTACATTATTATATATACCTTCCCTGCCCTCATGAAGCTTATCATCTTGCCAGGAAGTCAGAATTTAAATGAATAGCTGCAATTTTGCTGGGTGTAGCAAAAGGGAAGCAATCGGAGCCACTTGACAGCAAAGACTTAAAACATGAGACAATCAAGTCAAGACACTTGACATAAGACAATCAGGACTTGGGTCAAGATGGCCACTTGATCCAACGTTCAGAACTAGAGACAAATAGTAGAACTAAAAATTTGACTTTCCTTTCATCTTACAATACCATCACCTATGTTTATAGCAGAAAATATATATCTACAGCTACAACTCAAGCCAAGACACGCACTGTTTCAGTTTCCATAAAGTTTAGTTTTAGAAACAGGTGCAAAAGGCTTGGAATGAGATTGCAAACTGGCAGCCAGTGAATGGCTAGCAAAGTATGTTTTTCTGCCATTTATTTTTTTCACCCACCGAGTGTTTAGTAAGGTGGTGTATCCAGGTGATGTATTCTTCCTCAGATATAAGCAGTCTAGAACCTTTGGTCTTTCACTTGGCCTACTTTTCACCTGTAGTTATCACTAGTGATTCCAGATTCTGCCTCTAAAATGTCAGTCAATGCTTTGCTACTCAGAGGGTGATTTTCAGGTTGGTATCATTGGTGTTACCTGGGAACTTAGATGCAGAATCTCTTGCCTGATCCCAGACTTACTGCATCAGAATCAGCAGAGAAGCAACCTCTGGAGCCTTGTTCCTGTGCTCCTATGACTCATCCCACTTCCTTTCCAGAATGCACTGAAAGCAATTGCCCTTTGCATCAACATTCATTCCTGGGTGGCCTATCAAACTCTCCTTGTTTCATTACCTGTTGACGATGGGATAACTTGGGGTTTGTGCTCCAATATCGAAGTGAATGAATTGTGTGACTTTAAGCCAACCACTTACCTCTCTGAGCCTCTATTTTCTTTCTTAAGCCAAATTTGTGATAATAACCATCCCTTCCCTGCCCACCTTAAAAGGTGGTCATAAAGACTGAAGTAAAGAATGTGAAATAGAGCCCACATGTTGTGAATGAAATGGTGGAGCCAGTGGTTTTCAACCTGGGCTGCAAATTGGAATCACCTGGGGAGTTTTCACACCTACTCACGTCTGAGTTCCACTCCAGAGACTCTGATTTAATTGGTCTTGGGTAGGTCCTGGGCATCAGAAGTTTTTGAAATCTCCCCAGGTGATTCTAAAGTACATCCTAGGCTGAGACCACTGGAGAGATGGGGCTACTTAGTGCAGGAGGTAGCCTGGTCTTCTTGGTCAGGGGTCCATTTTCATCTCAGACTTTGAGTAAGAGGCAATTCTTAATAACTAAAAAATAGCCTAAAATGTGCCCACAATCACCAAGGTGTACAAGAAGTGTTTTTCCTGCAAGGGGGAGGACACAGACTCAGCAGAGGGCCTTCACGTGCCTGCCACATCATCCTTTGGCCAGGACTGAGGACATTCCTGAGAGTGAGAGATTCATGGGCTTAGGGGAAGCAGTGATGACCTAAGAATACAAATGGGACCAGAACTATCCTCTTGGTCCTACTTACCAATTTCTTAGTTACACATGGAGGACCGATGTCAATTCTTTCTGAATATCCCTTATTCATTATTTGTATCTAAATAGAGTATTTCTATCTAAATAGAGTAACTATTTGCGGTTCCCAGGGCAGACTGCAGGTTCAAGGCCCTCTCAAAGACTTCCATTTTCCTCCTAACTACAGTCCCAGATAAAAGAAGCCCTTTGATGCCATTATATGTAGATATCCATGCCAGGTAGACCTGGCTTGCTTTTGGGAGTTAAAGTTCAGGTGCTCAGAGTGGGCAAAAAACTCTTTTGGTATTTGATTTTAATAGGACCAATTTCTATCGGGGTAACCTATAGGATAAAGTATTTTGTTAAATGGCTATTTATTGAATGCTAGAGAGCTGTGCTAGGCACTTGTACATATGCTATCTCATTTTAAACTCACGACATTCCTTCCTGTGGATATTATCATACCCATTTTTCATATGTGGAATCTGAGGCTTAGATAGGTTAAGTCACCCATGGTCGCTGGGCCCATATCTGTGCTGTTTCTACCATATCTATAGTGCTACATACACGTAGCATGTTATGGTAATACTTAAACCTTTTGTGGGTGTGTTGTGAAGGTTTTCTAGATCCTTGTTGCTCAAAGCGTGGTCTGTAAACCAGCAGTACTGGCATGACCTGGGAACTTAAAAAAAAAAAAGCAGGGTCTCAAGTCCCACCCTAGGCCTGCTGAATCAGAATTTATATTTTAACAAGATCTTAGCTCAGACATACCTTCAGAATAGAGGAATTAGGGAAGTGGTGGGTTTTAAACCTTTGTCTCTGCCAGACGATTAGTATCGTGTGTGTGTACAGACACATACATATATACATGTATATACATACATGTACATATATATGACAAATGTATTCATGCAAATATGAGAAATCTTATTCAAATCCTAAATAATGTCTGTGAGAAATAACACTTGTTGGAGCCCATGACAATAAAAATGCTGATCCTTCTAGATACATCCAATAGATATAGGTTATAAATGATAGCTTTTGACTAATAACCTATTTTATATGCAGACAGAAAATAGGACAAGTGAAAAGAGACAACGCCAGGAGCATGCCACCAGCAATTATATTTTCTGGCTCCAGCAGGCCCTTTCACAAGGGCCTTTTCCCTCTCCCTGTCGATGGGGTCCAATAGACTTTCCAATTACGTGCTACCAGTGTTTGTCATGTTATTAATTAAAGTTCTGTATGTAAAGCAAGAGGAGCATTGTGGCTAGGCCTAATGCTATTATTTCTCTCATGGCCCTTTCCTCCTCCAGAGGTAATTACTGCAATTTTATGCCTAGAATATGCCCTGTGTTTGCTATGCATACCTCGTGGCAACTTCACGACAATCTCTTGAATCCATTAAAAAAATATCAGCGCGGAACTTAGGCTGAAATGGGACAAAAGAGACTCAATGGTATCAAATAATGCCCATTCTGCATTCAGCACTCCCAAATGTAGCAATGCTGTGAGGTGGAAGGTGCTACTTTTCTTCGTCTTTCTGAAGGGCTGTCTGAATTCCCACAGTAGAGACCAAACCAGGATGCACGTTCTAGTGCGTATTTCACTTGAACAGAAGGAAATGCTTTCTAATAGAGAGAGACACTCAAAGATGAGCTTGATATTCCCCACCCTGGGAGTCATCCAGCAGTGGCTGGGGAACCAGGATTGAAGTTGTTGTCAGGGAAATCCAAGCTTAGAATAAAGGTAAAGGCTCCTTCCCAACCTAAGATGCCACAGGGCTGTGGTATGGGTGTGAACTGGTAATTTTAAGAGTTCTTTGGCTTCTTATTAATAAGAGCTCCACAGTCTCTTATTAACTTTAATTAAGAGTGTTGACTCATTGCAAAACCCAGTGTTTTTGTATGCCATCTCCTACTTCACCTGGAAAAAATAAATACCAACTCTTCAGCTATAAATAGCCTAATGAAAAATCAACCCAACATAGCAAGAAGCAGGCCAGATGCAGATTTTTGATAACAAGCAAATAAAATGTGCTCGCAAATACTTGCAATTATGGAAGCTTAAGAAATGCTGGATTCCTGGCCATGTAGGAGACTTAAAAGATTGATATCCTGTCTGAAAATATCACCCCATGTCTCCTTCTTTCCAAGGCATCACATCGAAGCCAGAGACAGCCAGCCAGGGAAACATACATGCCCCCTTTGTAAAAACACAGCAAGAAAACATGAAGGTTATACATAAAAAATAATAACGGTGGGATCCCTGGCTGGTGAATTACAGGTATTTTTTTTTCCTTCTTTAATCTCTTCTAATTTTTTTTACAATGAACATCCATTACTTTTTGATAACTAGAACAAGAATGATAAAGTAAATGTAGCATATGCAGTTATTAAAAGCATGTTTATGAAAAATAACACTGATGTAAGAAAATATAAATAAAGAAGACATCAAATACTTATATGGTATGATGCAAAATTTGTATAAGCCCTTTTCACTCTGCTCAAATCTACGTCTATGTGTCTGGAAGGAAATGCACCAGTGTGGTAAGAGGGGTTACCTTTGGGGGGTAAGAGTGTGAGCAATTTCAATTCTCTTCATGCCTTCCTATATTTTCCTAATGTTCTGCAATGAACATAGAACACTTTTATAATCAGAAAAAACAATAAACACTATATTAAAAGTGGCAGCAAGGGAGGGTTCTGATGTCGTTTGAAAGTCGGAAAAAAAATGCTTTCTTTTCACCCCCTTCTGGGAGGATCAGTTTCTCTTGCCTGAAATATGTGGGCTTTTTGAGGAAGACCCAGGGAAGGTGGGGGCTTCTGGGGATTGAGTGATGCAGATGGAGCATGAGCTTTGAACTAAAACAGCCGTTCTGTCTTTATTTGTGGTATAATCTGTGCCTCTGTCTTCATCTGTAAAATGGGACCAATTGTACTCTGCTCAGAGAGTCGCTGGGGGACTTTAATAAGATTACAAAGCCCAGTGCCCAGCCTACCAAATACATTTGATCAATGTTAGCTTTCTCCTCCTGTATGGGTAAGGGCAAGCAGGCAATACCATGCTAGAGATAAACAGCTCACAAAAGATAGAAAGGGACAGGGTGAAGGATGCTGTATTTAAACTTTTCAGTTCAGTGTTCTAGCATCCAGTTTCCCCAGAGAGTTATCTTTTCTGTCTTATGGGAAGAAAAAGGGTGATATTTTCTTTTGAGTTACATTTTGATGGTATGATCTTGGGCAAACAGCCTCCTCTGTACCTCTGTCTCTCTGTGTGTGATGGGGTGCTGCTGCGAAATAGCTCTGTAATCCTCTGGCTGGGGAACAGGATCAACTGTGCAGTGGAAGTCCTAGAACCTTTACAGACAACCAGTGGAAGGAGAATGGACCCCAGGCATGTGAGTGTTTGTGGGGGCCTGGAGCCACTTGGGGAGTATTTATTCTGACAGGTGGGGAGAGTCTGTGCTTGCAACAGGGTGTTCCCCTTGGGCATGGGACTTTGGAATGTGGTATAAGGATCTCCAGTAGGGGCCACAAGGGTCCATGATTAGCAGGTGGATTCTGAATGGGATCCAAATCTCCGCCAAGTGCCCAGGAGGATTTTATTCACACCCATGAGCCTTGACAGCAATTCTTCCTATGCCTCAGTTTCATCATGTAATAGCAGAGGGATTCATTTTGAATGGCTCGTAGGTATTAAATTAATTATGTCTGACTGCAATTACAATTGCTGTTGATTACTCTGGCCCATTAGCATGTGGCCTGGGAGTGTCAACCACATCGTGATGAGTGGGGACAGAATGCTAGGTTCCAGTGGCTTCTCAGCTCTAGGTATGGAGGGGAGAATTATTTTGGCTCAGAAATCTCAGTGGGGCTACACTTGTTGGTATCTTGAGAATCCAAGGGGAGTGTCCTTGTTGGCTCCTATCCTGGGACAGGGTCATGTTCATAATTGAGGGGCTGTGTAATTAGTTAATTAATTAATGATTGATTAAGCAAATTCATTGGGCATGTCCTCCTGATACTAATCCTAGGCACTATGCAAAATAATGCCCCTAACCTGCCCGCACATTACTATTGACTGAAAGGAGAAACAAGAACACATACAATGTCTGAATTCATGTTGGAGTGACTTCTTCCCGCCTGTGCAAAGTGAGAAGAAAGAAGAAGAAGAATTGCTCCCATTACAAAGAGTTTTTACATTTTCATTTGGTGTTTGCAACAACCTCAGGCAGCAAGTACAACAGGTTTATACCCAATTTTACCCCAGTTGCGGGGGTGACTCGAGTGAGGTCACATGACTTATAAGGGGCAGAGTTGGGATTCAAACTCAGGTGACCTGAGTTAAGTTAGTGACTTAACTAGTGTTCGAAGATTTGGCTTTGGAGGTGGACAGAGGTTGGTTTAAATCCTGGGTCCTCCTCTTAGTAGCAGGGTGGCCTTGGGCATGTCACTTAAGTTGTCAAGGCTCTAGGGTCTCTCTCTGTCAGTGAATGGGGGTCACGATTCCTCACAAGTCTGTTTTGGTAATGAGATAAAACAAGTGACATTCTTAGCACAGTCTTAGCCACATAATAAGGGATTGATATTTAAAAAATGCTCCCTCAGTTGGCTTATCAACTATGAAGTGTCCCTTCCTCAGACCCAGACTAAGGAAGGTTTCTTTTTCCCAAGAGTGCAAATGGTTAGGGTGTTTGAGGGCTAGAGTTAAGAACTTTGGCTTGCTTTTTAATGTAATTCAGCCAAGTGATCCATGAGTAACCTGGAGACCAGGACCTGTTATACTGAAAGCAAGTATTGTTAACTTTTCTGCTGAAAACACCTCAAAGAGATCCCAGATTCCTGTGGTCTATCTCCAGCATGACTGGCCACATGGTGGGTTTGAAATGAGTACTTGCTGCTTCACTGCCCGACCGCGAGCCCTCTGTGACCTTCCCTCCTTCACTCCTCCTGCCACGTTATCTGTGTGCCCATCCAGCCCAGCCAAGTTCCAAGCTACCTCTCTGATCCCATCCCTGCAGCTGCCCATCCTGAGGGGGCCACCCCCCTGACTACTTCAGGGGAGTGGCTGAGCAAATACCTTTGAAGTTAGGAGACTACAGTTTGAGTCCTGGTTTCTGCGTAGATTAGCCTGTGACTGTGGGGGTGTCTCCAAGCCCTCTGAGGCTCTTCCTCTGTAGAATGGGGAAGATCTCATTCACTTCACAGGGTGGCTGGGGAGGTGGGCAGGCTCTGTGGTCTTTGACATTATAGAGGATTCTTAATACAGGGTATGGGTATAATGTTATTACATGTGTCTGGGCTCATTATTTGAGACTGACAGTGGGTCCAAATCTCTTAGTCATCCAGTGGGCCTGTGGAAAAGCCATTTGGAAAATTCTTCCGGAACCACTTCTAACCTCCACCTCCTTCCCCTCTCATACAAAGTGGCATGTGCTTAGGCCCCAGGTTAAGGCTTTAAGAGCACTGTCTCGGGGCGCCTGGGTGGCGCAGTCGGTTAAGCGTCCGACTTCAGCCAGGTCACGATCTCGCGGTCCGTGAGTTCGAGCCCCGCGTCAGGCTCTGGGCCGATGGCTCGGAGCCTGGAGCCTGTTTCCGATTCTGTGTCTCCCTCTCTCTCTGCCCCTCCCCCGTTCATGCTCTGTCTCTCTCTGTCCCAAAAATAAATAAAAAATGTTGAAAAAAAAAAAATTTAAAAAAAAAAAAAAAAAAGCACTGTCTCCATCACAGGGGGTGTGAGGAGCTACCAGATCTAAGGTCCTCCTGGAGTTTCAGACACAGGTCAGAGTTAGGGTGACTTGTGGGGTGGGGGTGGGGGACATGCACAGTTGAGATGGACGTTAGAGGTGACCAAGGCAGGGCAGATACTCTTCAAAACGCACCATTTGTGGGCCTAATGGTGACCACGAGGGATGAAGTGAGATCACACAGGGTGAGGAAGCCTTTGAGCTTCAAAGAAAGGCAGGCTGGAGCCCCCCTGGAAAGGGGGTTGGAGCTCTTCCTCTGGGCTTCTTAAACTGGGGGACATATGCCTTCCAGGTCTTTCTAGGGGGACCCAAAGCAACAGGGTAAACAGGGGTATCTTTCTGAAGTCTTGGCCATTCAATAGTAAGTAGTGAGTCCTGTTTTTGAATGCAAAGAAACAGGCCCGTTCGAGGATCAGATGCAGAACCGGCATGCATTTTCAGGTGATAAAAAGAGATGTTAAAAGAAAAGGCAGGCGTGTGATGTTCTGCTCTGGGTCTTTTGGCCAGACTCCCTTCCAGCCTTTGTGACTTCCTCTCTTTTCTCAGGTCATGCCCTATATACTGCAGCTGTCCCTTTCATAGGAGCCCACCCCACCCCCCCACCCCCCAGGGGAAAGTGCAGATGCCTTTGTGTCTTAAGGACATGTGGCCACACTGCCAGCCAGCCGTGCATGATTGCAGGCTCCCTCCTCATTTGTGAAAATGTGACAATATCATCTCTTTGGGTGTCTGCTGCCAGGGTGGGAGTGGGGTGGGGATGGGCTGTGGAGAAAAGGGACTTTTGCTAGACTGGACGAGGGTGCTCGCCATGCCCTTCCTGGTGGGGAGAGGAGCTGGTGGGGATGGAGGAGGCGGTGAGGGGTCCATCTGCTGCTGGGAGAGAATTAGCTTCCCTGGACCCTAGTCACTAAGCTGGGCAACATCCCCCTTCCCCTCTATTGCCAGGTCACCCAGGGTGGAACAGAGGCCAATTTCTCCAGACTCAGGACCCTCAGATAGGCAGACTCCAGCCTTTGATATTGGAATCACCACAAAAGTCAGGTAATAATAGGAACAGCAGCAGCAGCAGCAGCAGCAGCAGCAGAGGAGCAGAGGCCACATGTGCCATTTACTAAGCATCTCTATGTGTCCGGATCCAGGCAGGGCACTTTTGATGCTCCTCTGCTAGTTTCTCCTGACAGTCCTGCAGAGGATCCTGAGGCTGAGAAGGGTAAGGTGATTCACACAAGCTCCCGCTGGTACAAAGTGGCAGGACCCTGCCAAGGTCTAAGTGGTCTCCAGGCTCTGCTCTCCCCACCACACTACACTGCCTTGGAGGTGTTCCTTTGTCCTGGCCCTGCGTGACCAGCTGGGTTCCTTTGCACGTGGGTTATGTCGAGACTGTTGGGACATGGGGCAGGAGGGAGTCCGAGGGCACTGTGCTTCCTGCGGGAGCATCTCTATGTCCTTGCGGGCAGAGAGTGGACAGCCCAGCTGGAGGTTACATAGCTAGCATGGAGTCCTGCCTCTGTTCTTTGAAAGTTCCAAAGCAGGAAGAGGACAAGCGCAGGGAACACAGGGCAGAAAGCAATCCCCAGCAAATCCGCTTGGCAAGTGCTGGGGCCTGGAGCCGTCCAAAGGTGGGCTGGCCTTCCTCGTGAGCATTCTGTCTCTGCAGTGCTGTCACAGCCTTAGGTGGGATGGGGGTTGGATTCCAGTTCCCAAACACCTGACCCAAGGAGCTCAGGCTTGTAAGAGGGGAGCTAGGGATGAGGTTACCCTGGAACGCCTCCCTAGCTCAGCTCTGGTCCTTATTTACAAAGAAGATGACTATAGCCCCCACAAGGTGTCTATGCAGCACTGCTTGGCCATACAAGGGCAGAGGCTGGTCCCAGGTGGAGCCTGGTAAGGACCAGCTTTCACTGGTCAGCAGTGAAATAGGATGAGTGAATAGAGAGAGGAGAGGGTTTCCTTCTCCCTAGATGGACACATGTTCTACAGAAGGTGGAACAGATCCAGAAAATGACAACCTTATTTAGGATCAAGACCATGAGGCCTCTTGGGACAGTTTTTCCTTCCTCGTTTGCTAAAACAAATGAGACCATGTGGGGCTAAGAATAAGGCATACACAAGGCATAGATAACATTTGAATCTCCTAGGTGAGTAACAATGTCCCCTTAGCTGCTCAGGAATTAGGTCCATCGACTGGTCTCTGCCTGGGAAGACACTGACTGAGTAACTAGGGCTTGAAAATGGGGTGGTGTTTCCTTCCTGCCTCCAGAGAAGAGGAGTCTGTGGTGGGGCGGGCAGGGGTTCTGCTTAGGCAGGAGCAATGCCAGTCCTCAGGGATGCTGTGGAGGCCCACGGCAGCTCCCCCCATGCCGACAAGTTACCACCTGCCCTCGGCAGGGGCAGGGAAGTGTGACAGAAAGAGCACGAGGCTCAGGCTACAAGGTCTGGGGTTGAGCTTGATTTTTTATTTACTGGCTATGCATCTCTGGGTGCATTTCTTTCCTGCCTTGTTGGGGTGGGCTGCTCCTGTCCCCTGGGCAGCCCTCTGTGTGCCCCCACCCAGATCTGCTCCATAAGCAGGCTGAAGAGAATACCCTTGTCGAGGGTTCAGTGGGGGCTGCTAAAGGAAGAGCCTTATGGTTCTGTTTTCTCCTCTACCTCAAGCCATCCTGTAATAATTACTATTGCTCATCCTTGTTTTTTGCCTTTCCACGGAGGATTCTGCTGTTGAGTTTCATAAACTCTTAAAACATGGTAGTCAGAAAAGATCTCGTCTTCACCTTATGTGAAAGTTCTATTTGTCTGCCCCCCACCCCGGGGAGGGAGTGGGGTCAGCCTAAATAAACCTGAACAACACCAGCCATGACTTGCCTACCTTATTTTGCTTTTGAGTTACAGTGAGATGCTAGAGAACCCTCTGCCAGCCAAATCCCTGGAAGGATGGGCCCTGTGTCCAGGAATGATCACCACCATCCTGAAAAGTCTCATGGAGTCAACCAGAGAGCAATTTGCTGACAACTTCTCTGGCCTCCAGCCTTCAGGGCTCTGCCTGCCCTAGGGGGTTCCTTCTCAGTGGGGCTCTGAGAAGGGCTTAACAGATGGAAAAGGGCAAGTTCAGATGCCAGGCTGCTCTCTCCTATCCCTCTGGGCCACATTTCCTGGTTTTAATGACACCAAATGGAGGTCTCCTTCCCTGCAGGCCAGGTAGCTCGTGAAGACCTGAGGAGGCCTGCATGGTGGCCCTCTGTCCTGATCTCAGCAGCCCCCAGGCCCATTGAAGCCAATGCCTTTATCACTACAGGGCTGATGTCAGGGGCAGGAAGGCCCCAGGTGTGTTCCAGGATCCCAGTGTCTCTGTGCATGCACCAGTATGTAGGGGGAGGGCAGAGGTGGCTGTAGCTCCCGCAAGGTCAGAAAAACCAGCAGCTAGGAACTCACTTGCCCTTGGGTGTGGCCACCAATCAAGTGGTCACATCCCACTTCCTGGGCCCTTTTCCTTCCTGCAGCTCATAGAAGGAAAACCGCTTCCATGTTTTGAAGCGGGAAAGAGAATGAGGGAAGCCCACTTTTCCTCCCCCCAGGCCTTGTTCTGTCCTGAGAACATGGTTTAAAATATTCTAGTCACAGGCAGGCTATTCAAATAAAATAGAATTTCAAACCGCACGGGGCTTGTTGAGACATTCAAGCTTCTGGGATGTGCGAAAGGCAGGAGGCGGGGCAGAGACAGCCCCTGCCACCCTCTGTCCCCTTCATTACCAGCGGCTGCAATGCTAGACACATCCGAGTGTATTTCCCAGCCAAGGCGGACAGAGCAGGTCTGACAGCAAGCGTGCACATGAAAGCCACCACAAGGCTCCCCTCCCCGGTGGTAACTTTAATTATTTGAACTGGAGCTCCGCAAAATAAAAATAAAATAAAATCTGAATATTGTAAGTGGATCTCCAGTTCCCCACAGAGAATAGCTTGGGGGAGGCGAAAAAAAAAATATATATATATATACATATATAACACTCTCTCTTGTTTGTGGCTGGGCTAGGCAGAGGTCTTTAAGTATTCATGCCCCATATGCAACTGTGCGGAGGGACGGAGAAGGAGACAGTGCCTGCACGAGGCCAGCCAGTGAGAGGTGCCAGGCCAGTAGTGGTGACTGCAGGCACCTGGAGGGAGGAGGCTGGAGCAGGCATGCTTCTGGAAAAGCCTGGAAGCTGACTGGCACATCCTGGCTATGTCTCCACCACTGGTGGGCATCTGACCTGGTTCCAAATGGGCTCTGAGGGGGACTCTCCCAGTCCCTTCTGTCTCCACCACCTATGTCCCTGACCCTGTCATTGCTCACCACTTCTGACTCATCTTTATAAAAGGCAAGTTACATCACACTATTTGGTACCATGGGTAGTGGAGGAAAAACTCTCTGCATGGACTTATAATGAATTTCTGTCACAAGTGGCAGGTGCATTTATGGTCAATTACTTTCAAGTGTCAGTGTGCCTCCAAATCATGGAGGGCGGGGGTTGAAAATGGAGATTCCCAGGCCCCACTCTGGGGTGTCATCCAAGTGGCCTGGGATGGGGCCTAAGAATCCGTCCTGATTACAATTTCCAAGTGACTGGAACTGGAGAGACAGAGACCTACTAGACAGGTTGTAGCTAGATTTTTCAAGGAAACGCACAGAAGGCGACACCAGTTCCCTTTTGGGAATTCACCAATGACTGTAGGGTATCTTGAAGGAGTATTTTGAGAAATTCTGCAATTACTTCAACTCCCAGGAGGTGGAGGGACTCTAGGGCTCCCAGGACTGGTCTGCGTTTAGAGACGACACTCAGTGGTGGGCGTCAGCCCTGGAGCTTAGCCAGCCTCTTAGTCCTTGTGGGCTTGACCTTCACCAGAGACTTTCACCCATCTCTACCCTGTACCTGTAGGGCCTAGGTACGGGAAGTGTCCCCTTCCCGTACCTGGGCCCCATAGCCAGGCCCCTTGAGGGCTGGTGGGGTTTGAAGACCCCGAGTAAACCGCACACAGTTCACACAGTGATGCAACATCCCCTGTCACTGACATTTGCCAACCTGGGAGGAAGAAATCAGCTTCATGCCTTCTGCATTTAGGATCTGAATCAAATAAATGGCAAGGCTTACAGACCTGGAAATGTATATTTCTATTTTGGTTATTTATTTTTCTGATGAAAACATTTCACCCCAACACTGGGGATTCAAGACCCATCAGCAGTAGATGAATGGTCTGAAAATCTGAATGTGAACTAGCTGTGAGCTGAGAACAGAATGGAGTCACTGCCTTCCCTTCATTACTCCTGCTGAGTCGAGTTATGGAAAAGGGCAGGAAATAGCAGAAATAGCCCAGAGCAAATTTGACTGGAGGGAAAATAAAACAGGCCAGTAAAACAAAACACCTGTTTAAACTATCGATCAACCAAAGGTTATCAGGGAAATGATGAAGTATTTGAAAAATATCATTTTTAGCTTTGACATTTCTTATTCTAAAATTAGGCTCATGTTAAATACAGTGAAGAGTATATTTAAAAATCAAATTCTTTTAAGGATCCCCCTGACCTCTCAGGAAGGGTGACCATCTCTCCTCATTTAGATTTCCTCTTAAGAAGCCTTCCTTTCTAGGTGTCTGCTCTGGGTGGCATTGGGGTGTGGGGGGTGCCGAGAGATATCAGTGATGACTGTGTAATCCACAATCTGCATCAGATAGAGTGATTTCTCAAATACAAGTTAATGTAATGAATCTATTTATTTGTGCCCTGACTTCCTCCAAAAAGGACTTAAGGTGGCTCCCAGAGATACATAACATGTAGTAAGGTAACAGAAACTAACTAGAAAAGGGTGAGAAATTGGGTAAATGTTGAGTTAGAAGATCGAACCAGGAGTAAGGCTGATTACAGACTACGCATCATGAACCCCTATTTACCTACTAAAAGGGGAGCCTCAGATTTAACGTGACCGTTCTTCTGATTAAAAAAAAAAAAGTCACTGATACTTCTTTTCCATTCTTATGTGTTTTATGCTGGTGAGTTTTTATTTCATAAAAAGCCTAGAGGGCTTGAGTGTGGCTGTATCCCTTAGCAGCGGAAGCCTGTTTCCCGGATCTCCCTGGGGCTTCGACCAGCCAGCGGAGGGGAAGCAAGTCTGCTCAGTCTCACAATGTCCATAGCTTGAAAGGAAACAAATTGCTCAGGGGGCACATAGCTATTCCTGAAACAAAGCCAGGATGGGATTTCTCCTGTGAGTTTCCAGAAAGAGAGAGCTGGCGAAATCTCAACTATGTGTTGGTTTTCTACAAAGTGCAAGAGGTCGATGTGGTGCCGTGTGGTGGTGCAAAGAAGCACAGGCATGCAGAGCTCTCTGAGAACTTAGAATCTGGTTTTTGGCTCCCCCATCCTCCTTACCTATGTTTACTCAGGGTGCCGGGCACTGCTGGCTAACTACTGTCGTGCTTATGATGTGCCAGCAGCCGTGATAAGCCCTGTATATGTATTAACCTATTTAATCTTCTCCTCTTTAGAGTAGGCACTCCTATTGTCTCACTTTACAGTGGGGAAACTGAGGCCCTGAGAGATTATTAACTGCCCAAGAAAATTGTGCAGCCAGTCAGTGGTGGAGCCTAGCTGGGACTCAGGCAATTGATTCCAGAGTCCATGAGTTGAATCACTGGATCATGTCTGGGGTCTAAACGCATTTCTTGTTCTCTAGAGATTATGACCTACCACACTAAAAAGATAACTGCCATAGGAACCATCTGGGTAAGTGGCTTTGGAGGGGACCTTACTGAATGCCACTGATGTCTTAGTGAAATTTATGTAGATCAAATTTTTGATGCTCTATAAAATCTGAAATGTATTACAAGAGCTTGATATTGTAGAAAGTCTTTTGTAGATCACTATTACCCTCCCCTGTTACGTTTTGGAATTATTTTCTGGGTTTGCTTAGATCAAGGCCCTGCTGCAACGAGTTCAGTGTGGCTGAGCATGGGTGTTTGAGGTAAGATTCTCTGCAGATGGGACTCCACCATGCTGGTGCATGCTCTCTGCAAAGATGACAAAAACGCCATCGTATCCTCCCCCCAGGAGCACAAGGAGCCCAACCATCCAGGCTACTTGGCTGATATTTGGGTTCATCTGGAAGCGCCCAAGGTGAGGGGTAGGAGGAGAAGTCCAGGAGGTAGGGGAGCACTGAGACTTGCCTCACATGGAGAGTTCTTCATCGGGGCGGGAAACGTAGTGCTGGTCACTGTAGCACTTTCAGAAGTAGGGACATCAGTAGTGCTGAGCAACAGGGCATGGCCTGGGGCAGAGAGAAAAAGAGTCAGAAATGCACCACCCTCATGCACTGAAGGGCCTTGGGGCTCTGCCCATTCTTCTCTAGGCGTGGTACACCTTTGAGGACACAGTTTTCTGCTGCCTCCAGTGGATAAGACAGCCTACTTGTCACCATCAATAAAACTTGGCTCACGCAAAGGTCTTCATTCCGAATGCCCTGCAATATCCCAGCACCATACATCTGGGCTACTGCATCCCTGACCTCCCAAGGTCACCAGCTTTAGTGCATAGCCCAGGAGCAGCCTGAAGCACGCTGACCTCTCCCAGCCCCTCCTCTCCCCATTACAGTCCTGTTGGCCCTCTGCCCTCCTGGGGTCTCCATGACCTTCACTCTTTTCCACCAGGTCATCCTGTGCCCTATGACATGAACAGGAAGTCATATTTCTTATGTTTTCTAAGCATGTATCTGCCTGAAAATCTGGGAGAACATAAGCCCCCAACAACCCCACATGGCAGGGAAGAAGCAACTGTAAATCTCCAGGAACTATACAGGGTTTTGTAGGTGGTCAGTGCTATGGAGATGGGAGCCAGAGCACTCCCCCCAGCCTTTCACGGGTGTCACAGAACCCTGTAAAGGACTTTACTCATTCAGTTCTGCTGTTCTTTCTTAGCAAAGTCTGATATTGGATTACTACCAAGTAACAAATTCAAGTGGGTCCAGAGCAGAGTAACCAAGACCAGCCAGCAATCCTAGAGGGCATATGGCCCATCCTTGAGGAAGAATCTGTGACTAGGGAAAGAGTCTCCTGTGGTGGGTGGGTAGCAGCTATTGCCTTCAAATATCTGAAGAGCTGCTTTGGTGAGACAGAGAGTAGTTGAGTTCTGTGGGGCTCCAGGAGACAGAAAGTATGATCCATGGGTAGAATTTACAGAGTGGTGGAGCTTCTCTCCAGGAAAGGAACACTGGTCTTTGACAGAAGGACTGCTTTAGGAGGCAGTGAAAGCCCAGTCCCTAGAGCTACTGAGCCAGGGTTGGATGCTTATTTGCTATGGGTGCTGTTGGGGGCTTCCAAACAGCAGAAACATGACGATCATGTCTGACTTCGAGCTCTGTGTCTGTTCTCTGCCCCTCAGTAAGGTGCTGAGGATGATACAGTGTGGGATCAGGAGGAGAAACGGGAGCTCCAGGGGCCTTCTCTCTGCTGAGGGGCCTGCAGAACTCTCCTGGGGCTGTGGTAACTCAGCCTGCTTCCTCACGGTCAAAGCCAGCTCTTTCAGGAGCAGTTAGCCAGGATAGGACTACACGGGCTCTGGGATTCCCAGTGGTTGATCAGGACATGGTTCTCTCTCACACCTTAATCATCATCATCATCATTATTAATTCTTAAAGGGATCCATAGGATGTATGATCTTTGCTTGGAGAGAGGGATTTGGTACAAGGGACTATAGGTCCACAAAGAGCAGACAAATGCAGGGGAGGGAAGGAGAGAGAGAGCCCCCGCCTCTAAGCCCAGCTGTATCCTGTAAAGAGGTGGGCTGCAGGACCTGCTCAGGCCTAGTACTGGGTACAGCCCAAGGCTGGGCCCATGGTCAGGTGGTCTGGCTTCTCCAGCAGCCTGAACTTGGGAGCTGTGTTGGCCTCACAGGCCTTCCCTTGTTCCATGACCCAGCTGTGTCTCCAGGTGTGGAGTCAGCTCACCTAGGTGTGGGTGGCCATCTCTTGGATGTGTGGAGGTCCCTGCCCTTCTGGAAGCCAAGCAGAGGCAGGGGGAGGAGAGGCTCTGGCACTGGGATTGTGGGAGTTGCCAGCTTGAGCTGGGCAAGGATGGTGGGTATGGCTGAGGAAGCTGGGCTCCAGGGAACGGATCAGATGTGGGGCAAGATTCTCAGGGCACAACCCTGGGCCCAATGACATAAAGCCTCCCTGTGCCTCAGCCTCCCCATAGACAGCTATAGTTTTCCCTACCTCTCAGTGAGTTATGCGCCAGACACATAGTAGGTCCTCAACAAACACTTGTTGAATGAATGGATTATTACTATTGTTGCCACTATTCTTCTTATCTTTTAGCTAATCCTTCATCCCGATTCTCATCTTAGGGAACAAAAGGGGAGACTACCTTGTCCTGATTTAATCATTCTGAAGCCTGGGAAGTCCAAAGAGGGAACTGTGTGTGAACACCTCAAGGCAAGCTTTGGGCAGTCACCTGCGCTGGGGTGGGGAGGTCACCCTGCAGGGGTGGGGAGCTCCAGCTTCTCTGGGGTGGTGCCCTAAATCTCTTGTCTGGCCAGATGGGCACCAGGGGTAAGGGAAAAGAGCAGCAGTACCTTGGTGGTCCTGGACCCGGGCATCCTTCAGGGTCCTGACCTGCCACTGGGAGGTGTGGGGTGCGAGCGTGCCCTGGGTCCAGCCACAGAAGCCATCTTCGAAGTTGCAGTAAAACCCAGCAGGGAGTTTACCTGCAACAAGAACACAGGGATATGGTCATTTCCAGGAAGGCTAAAAGCCAAATATGCCAATGTGAAGTAAGATGAGTCAGACATGACCAAAGTATCCTTATCACCAACAGCTCCTGAGCTGGACCCTTGATTCTAATGATACTGATGACAATGAAAAGAAGCCCCAGTCCTTAACTGGTACATGTGAAGGTTTACAATTTTTCTGATCTTCAGAAAATAAAATAGCAGTAAAAAAAAAATAATAGTGTGGCAGCATGGGGATAAACCAGTTTTATATGTGAGAGAGGAGAGCTCAGGAATGTTAAACAATCTGACCAAGGTCACACAGCCAGCAGGTAACACAGGATCCCTGGCTCTAGCCCTAAGATCTGCTTCTGAATCTGTGCTCCTTATTCTGATGGAGCACGAATGTTACCCCAGGAGAAGGCACTGGAATAGATTTCTGATGGCAGACACAATGACAAGAATGTGATGGTGGCAGGGGTAGAGTTGGTGGGAGTTGGTTGCGTCCTTCAAGTCACCCCCATCTGCAGAGACACATATTGCTCAAATTTTCTATTTGTTTCCCTTTCTTTCCCATCCCCCTTCCAGTTAAGGGAAGCCACATGAATAGCTCTAGCCCATGGAATGTGAGCAGAAGTGATGTGTGTCTCTTCCGGATGGAGGCTGTGGAGAGCCCCTGTGCAATTCTTTGGTCTCTCTCTCCCTGCTCAGGTGGCCAAGGGGCATTCCCATCCCTGAGACCACTGCTGTCAGACGGTGGGGCCTGGGGCCCCGAGAGATCCTGTGGAGCCCCCCACTTTGGTGCATAGGTACTGTCAATGTTATGTTAGCCCCTGAAATTTAGGAATGGCTTATTACTGCTCTAACCTACCTTATCCCAACTAAGCAATGCCAGCCATGGGGCCTTTTTATATCATCTGTTGGCTCAGCATAAAGGGCCCTGTTACCCTTTTCTCTATATCAAGCTGACCTCAGGTCCCATTGAAAAGGCCACAGTCAGCTTTATGACCATATATTTCCCAGGTGCCCTCAGAAAGAGGAGGAAAGGAGAAGAGGGTCAGAGAGAGCTCACATTCTGCAGCTTGCTCAGACAATGGCTGCAGGGAAGGCACCCAGCCCCGAGGAGCTGGTGGGCCATTCCAGGCTATTCCTATAGCACCAACGGCCCCAGGCCAGGCTGGGGAGAAGGAGCAGGGCTAAGTCTCTGAGCAGGAGGAAAGGCGCTCTAGCTGGACCCACTGCTCTCTGTGTCCTTCCTCTGTCTCAGCCTTCCCGGCAATGGCAGGCTGACAAAGAGGGCCCTAACGCTTCCTGGCTGTGACAGCACCTTAGTGAATTATTACTCATTTCCCCCTGATTCTC